>NW_019154139.1:5801002-5930124 GCF_002288905.1 Enhydra lutris kenyoni | reverse complement strand
GGAAGCAGGCTCCCTGCGGAGCAGAGAGCCCGATGTGGGGCTCGATCCCCAGCACGCTGGGATCATGACCTGAGCCGAAGGCAGAGGCTTTAACCCACTGAGCCACCCAGGCGCCCCTGAAAATATTTTATTTACTTTTTGAGAGAGAGAGAACAAGTGTGTTGAGGGACAGAGGGAGAGGGAGAAGCAGGCTCCCCACTGAGCAAGGAGCCCACGTGGGCCTGAATCCCAGAACCCAGGGATCATGACCTGAGCTAAAGGCAGATGCTTAACTGACTGAGGCTCCCAGGCGCCCCTCAATGAGGTGGTTTTGCTGACTAAACTAGCAAGCATTTAAAATCTACTTACAACTAATATTAGAAATGATATGGAGAAAAGGCAGTTGCATCCACTATTGGTAGAAATACAGCTTTTGGGAGGCTGGCAATTTGTCAGTATTCATTAAAACTGTAACAAGTAATATATTTAATTATATACAATTTGACCTAAAAATTCAAATTTTAGGTATTCATTCTATAGAAACTCACAAACAAAGATATATGTACAAGAGCATTTAATGCAGTATTTTTCTAATAATAAAAAGTTGGAAAGAATATAAATGTTTAGCAACTTAAGTTTGGTTTGCTACTTTAGGTTCATCAATTTAATGAGATAGTATTTTACATATTCAAAGGGATAAGGTGGATCTACGTATGCTGACCTGGAAATATATGCATGATATATTACATTAAAAAAGCAAATTACACAACTGTTTGTATAGTATGGCTTTTAAAATTGCTATGTATAGGGTGCCTGGCTGGCTTGGTTTGTAGATCCTATGACTCTTGATCTCAGGGTTGTGAGTTTGAGCCCCACGTTGGGGGTAGAGATTTTAGGGGCACCTGTGTGGTTTAGTCATTAAGCATCTGCCTTTGGCTCAGGTCATGATCCCAGGGTCCTGGTATGGAGCCCCGCATTGGCCTCCCTGCTTGATGGGAAGCCTGCTTCTCCCTCTCCCACTCCCCCTGCTTGTGTTCCCTCTCTGGCTGTGTCTCTCTCTGTCAAATAAATACAATCTTAAAAGTAAATAAAAATAAATTTTTAATTAAAATTTATATGTATAAGCATCACATATAATTTAAGAAGCATAAAAATTAAAATTAAAAAGCATTAAAGAGTCTGAAAAAATATGCACAATACTAAATCCTTTCTTTTTTTTTTTTTAAGATTTTATTTATTTATTTGACAGAGATCACAAGCAGGCAGAAAGGCAGGCAGAGAGAGAGAGAGGAGGAAGCAGTCTCCCCGCCAAGCAGAAAGCCCAATGTGGGACTCGATCCCAGGACCCCGAGATCATGACCTGAGCCGAAGGCAGAGGCTCAATCCACTGAACCACCCAGGCGTCTTTATACTAAATCCTTTCTAATATTAGTTGTAACTATATTTTAAACGCTTGCTGATTTAAATGAGTCCTTCTTTTTGGAAGCTGGGATAGAAGGTAGTTTCTCTTTTTGCAGCCTATATTTTTTGTCTGAATTTTAGTAGTGCAAAAGTACTATTTTGTAATTTTTTAAAGTTTAAATAAAATAAAGAAACAAACTGTTTTCAATTTTGAAAGGGCAGTCTGAACATATGTACTTCTCTTCACACCCCGAAATCTCACTGAAATGACAGAAGAAATAGAAAAATACAGAAGATGAAATCATTCAAGAGTCTAAATAGCAAAGGCATCCAAATAGAGAAATTACCCTAAAAGGTTAAAGGTTTTGTCTTAAGATCATCTGTCTCTTCAGGGCGCCCGGGTGGCTCAGTCTGTTGAGCATCGACCTTTGGCTCAGGTCATGATCTCAGGGTCCTGGAATCTGGCCCCATGTCAGGCTCCCTGCTCTGCCTCTCCCTCTACCCCCTGCTCATTCTCTTCTCTCTCTCAAATAAAATCTCTTTTAAAAAATCATCTGTCTATATCAGGCCATCTGTAGTTGCTAAGGACAGATTCGCTATATGGTGTTGTCCCTGGTGCTGGTGGGTCCAGCAGGCAGAGCAAGATTCATTGCCCACATCAGGGAGTCCCCGTGGGTAGAGCGACACGGGAGCTGTTACGTGGCAATGTCACAACACAGGTTACTGCAATTCCCAGTTTGTATGTTTTGAAGGGTAATAATTGCATAAACTACTAAGTTGAAATTGTGCCAATGTAAATACATTCGTTGTTAAGTTCTTTTCAAGGGCATTATTCTCTTGAAGTGCTAAGATATTTAAATTGCAGAAACAGTCTACCCAGAAAAGATCAGTTTCCAGACTGGGTTTCCGCATAAATGACCATCTGCTACAGATCTGTGACATCGCTGGGAAACTAGAAGAGATACTCCCGACAGACAAAACAGTGAGGAATTCTTACCAGATGAGATGAGAACAGATGAATGGGGCAACCCCCCGTAAAATGAGGACAAATATTCCCAAACAAGCAAAAGAGGGCCACTCCAAAAAGGTGCATTTTCTGAACAAAACCCTGGAATGCCCTGGAGATAAGAAGCAAGAGGGAGTGTGAGGAAAATACACGCGCTGACAGTTGGCCAGAAAGTTTATTAATGGAATTAATGGGCGGTTGGTCTGCCTCCCCAGAGAGCAGTCTCATGTTTCGGCTGAAACCGTGGTCTTCGACGGCTCAGGCCACCATAACAAATCACCAGCAACTGGTTGCCTTCCACACACCACAAACTGATTTCTCTAAGTTCTGCGGGCTGGGGAGTCCAAGATCAAGGCGCTAGCAGGTGTGGTGTCTGCTGAGAACTCCACTTGCTGGTTCATAGTCTTCTTGCCTGTGTCCCCACATGGCAGGAGGAGGCTAGGGAGCTCTTCGAGGTCTCTTTTTTTGTATGGGCACTAATCCCATTCATGAAGGCTCTACCCTAGTGACCTAATCACCTCCCAAAGGCCGAGCCTTCCATCAGCATCACATTGGGGATTAGAATCGCCGCTCATGAATTTGGGGGGGGGATGTAAGCATTCAGTCCATTACCCCACGAGAATAGATAGTTCATAAAAGACAAAGTTCAGGGGTGTCTGGGTGGCTCAGTGGGTTAAGCCTTTGGTTCAGGTCATGATTTCAGGGTCCTGGGATCAAGCCCCTCATCGGCTCTCTGCTCAGCGGGGAGCCTGCTTCCCCCCCTACCTCTGCCTGCCTCTTGCCTACTTGTGCTCTCTCTCTGTCAAAAAAGTAAAATCTTTTTTTTTTAAGAGTGCAGACAAAAATATTAAAGAACAACAAAGGCACAAAACTCAGCAAAAGGAGATCTGTATACCAAGGAAATAGAGTTAACAGAGTTACTATTCTAGGTCAGAAGAGACAGCAAACCACGGCCAAATCCTGCCTGCCATGTTTTCAACAATTCAAGAAAACTAAGACCGGTTCAATTGATTGGACGAGAGAGCACACTAACTTTGAACCCCAACTAAGTGAAATCTATCCCCCTCCTACTCCCCCCCCCCAAATTACATCCCTCTCATTAGTGGACCTGTATTTTCCAAGAAAAAAATTATATTCAATCATGTTTTTAATTTCATCAATTAAAAAGTGAAAATTTGGGGACGCCTGGGTGGCTCCGTGGGTTAAAGCCTCTGCGCTCAACTGGGGCCATGATCTCGGGGTCCTGGATGGAGCCCCGCATCGGGCTCTCTGCTCGTCGGGAGCCTGCTTCCCCCTCTTGCTCTCTGCCTGCCTCTCTGCCTACTTGTGATCTCTGTCTGTCAAATTTTTAAAAAAGTGAAAATGTGTATAAGTTGTAAGTGGCACAGCCTGGATTTGAAGCCCAGAAACCCGACCGTTCACACTACTGCCCGGAAAATAAGGGCCACCTCCTGCAGAGACTGGGCATTTCCTAGCCTTGACGGGAGGACTCCCGGACCCTCCCCACAAGCGCCTCCAAGGGCCGTCACCATTTCCACTCAGCGCCATCTAGTGGAACCAGCGCGAAGCGCAGCCTCACGGGCTCGGAGTTCCCACCCACCAAGGTGCGGTCACTCCGGGCCTGGTCCCTCCAGGGGCTCCAGGCCTCAGTGTTCTGTCACTGTATTTACTGGGGTGGAGGGAGAGCACAAGCAGGGGGAGCTGCAGAGGGAGAGGAAGAGGGGAGCCCGACACGAGGCTCGATCCCAGGACTCAGATCATGAACGGAGCGAAGGCAGACGCTTAACCGACTGAGCCACCCAGGCGTCCCTGTATCCTCCCATTTTTTACAAAAATTATGGCAAAATAAATATAACATAGAATTTACCATCTCAAGTGTACGGTTCAGGAGCGTTAAGTGTATTCAAACTGTCGTATAACTAATCCCCAGGACCTCATCTAACCTTGCAAAACTGAAACTCTACCCATTGAACAACGACTATCCGGGTCCTCTCCCCGCCCCATCCCTACCCCAGGCAACCGCTGTTGTACTTCTGTCTCTTCGAATTTGACTACTGGAGCGACCTTATATAAGTGAAATCAGACACTATTTGTCTTTCTGTGACTGAACACAATGCCCTCAAAGTCCCATCTGTGTTGTGGCAGGTGTCCGGATCGCCTTCTTTTTTTAAAGGTGAATAATATTCCATTGTGTGTATAAACCACATTTTGCTTATCCATTCATCGGGCCATGGGCATTTTGGTTGTTTCCACCTTTTGATTACTGCGAATAACGCTGCTCTGAGCATGGGCGTGCAAATATCTGTTCAAGACCCTGCTTCCAGTCCTTTCGGATATCTACCCCGGAGGGAGCTGCTGGCTCACATGGTAAGTTAATTTTAATTCTTTGAGGAACCGCCGTACTGTTTCCCATGGCGGCTACACCATTTTATATGCTCACCGACAGGGCACAAGGATTTCAGGTTTTTTCCATATACTTAGCAATACATATTTTCTGGGTTTGTTTTCATCTTTGTTTTAAATAGCAGCCGTCCGAATGGATGGGATAAAAAAGCAGAGTCAAGGACTTTGATGGAGCCCCAGCCCCTTGCTCTGAGGCATCGTGACCCCCCCCCCACCCAGTGCCACTGTAGGAGCCAGGCCCCCACCCACCTCAAGCCCAGGATCCGACCACCCACTAGCACCCAGCGCTGCCCCAGGCCCACCCCCAGGCTCTGGCTTATCGGTGTTTCTAACTCCCCCACCTCAGCACCTTGTGGAATGGAGGCCAGAAGGTGGGGCTTGGTGGCCAGACAAAGGGGTTCCAGACTGAGAATCTACCAAGGATGGGGAGGCGCTGTGCACCGGGAGCCCAGCTCTGGCTTTGTTATGACCATTTCTAGCAAGTGGGGTGGGGAGGGGTTGGGAAGGAGGTAGAGGTCCCCGGGCTCAGGGGTTGAAGTCCTGAGAGCAGGCTGCCTGGCCTGGGGCCAAAGGAATAGAGTCCCTGGGGGGTCAGAAACTGGGAGAACAGAGATGGGGAGGGGGTGGAAAGTGGGGTTCCCCGCTGGAAAGGGCCACCCCCCGAATAGGCCCTTTTTAGGTGCTGGTCCAGGAGTGAGACACAACCCCCGGTGGGCTGTGAGCTCTGTTTAGTGGGTCATGACCAACATTAAAAAACAAACATTAATTCATTCAACAAATAATTACTGAATGCCTATCCCAGGCTCGGCTCTGGTGGGAACAGCACACATTCCTGCGGGCAGAGCAAAGGATAAGCCAGTAGATGAATAAAGGCAAATGAACCAGGTGGTGTATGAAGAGATACACGCGGTTCTGCCGGGCCAGCAACTTCCGACCTCCCCACACCCACATTTTCGTCTGGGGCCTTCATCTCCCCCCATAGTCTGCAAGTTTCTTCTGCCCCGTCCCCTTTCCTTCCTTTCTTTTCTTCAGAATCAGTGGTCTGTCTTCTCTGACCCAAGGCCCTTGCACACCTGTCCTTTCCTGCCATCCCCTGCCATGCTGTCCTCCAGAGTGTGTCTACCTCCTCTCCCACACACCAAGGCCCCCTCGCCGTCCACATGGTTGAGCAGGAAAGAGCACTGGATTGGGAGTCCCACCAGCTTCCCTTCGAATCTCAGTCTTGCCAGCTCTCTGGCTGTGGAACCCCGGGCAGAAAATGCAGTCCCTGAGCCCCTCGGTTTCCTGTCTCACGACCCTTGTCCCAGGCTTGGCACATGACAGGGAACCTGGCCTAGGAGTAGTGGGAAGGGCCTAGGATGCCGCGCGGCCCCGTCCAGGAGCCTGGGCTTGTGGGAGCTGGTCCCAGCTTTCCTCCAGTCCCCAGGTCAGGGCTGGCACAGGGTAGCTGAATGAGGAAGGGGTTTGGGGACCCCTGGGTCACATGGCCTCTCCAGCCTCATCTAGCTAGGTGACCCGGACCGCAGAGACAGCAGAGGGTAGAAATCATTCACCGGCGACATGGGCCTGAGAGGACCTTATGGGGTCGAAAGCCGTCCAGCTTCTGTGCTACCCTCTGGAGAGCATCCTCCAGAGCTGGCGGGAGGCACAGGCCCTCCTCATGCCGTTCCCCAGTGAACAGCCAGCCAGGCGGCCGTTTCTGTGGGGGGCCCAGTTTTCACTCCCGGCCCCCTTCCTGCCCTTCCTTCCCATTCCCAAGCCTGCGGGGACCTCGCCCCATTGCCCTCATGCTGGGCTCCCCCAACTGTCCCCTCGCCCTGGGGGGTCCCAGGTGTTCAGACCCTCCAGCAGGTGAGGCTGAGTAGGTGTTTAGTCGGCGGTGGAGGAAAAAACAATGACGAAAGAATCGATTTATATCCCTGAAAGCCGCCCACAAGCTCTGGTTTTGAATACTTCGCTTCCTCTTTAAAACAGAAAAATGGGGGGGGAGTGGGAGGGGAGCGGTTTGCAGGCCACGTGGAACCCAGGTCGGCCAGCAGCCAGGCACAGGGGGCGGCTTCTAGTAGCATTCATTCATGTCACTGTTATTATTCATTATTAATGAAAGAGAAGCCCTCAGATGAGGACTCCACGCCGTGTGTGTGTGTGTGTGTGTGTGTGTGTGTGTGTGTGTGTGTTCCCCTCACGACAAGACCCAGGTTTGATGGGCAGGGATCGGGGTTGAGGAGTCCAATGGAGTCCAAACCTTCTCTCCAAACAAATCTCAGACTCGTGGGAGATCGCGTGCCCCACCCCACCCCCAACACTGACCCAAAGCCAGTGAGAGAGATGGGGGGGCTGCTCCTCCCAAGAGCCGGGGTCCTGCCCAGTCCCTCAATCCCCCCACCCCCCGTCCAGTGCCACTGAGGCTCAGGAATGGAGCCCTCGTCCGCACCGGTATCCAGTCCAGTCCTCTGTGTAGTGCTGTGCTGGGAGCACTGCGGGATGGAGGGGGGGACGCCAGATCCAGAGGGGCTTTGAGCCCAAGTCTGGGGGACTCCGAGTTTGCCTCCCTTGCTCTCGTCGCCGCTGGAGGTGACCAGGCTGTGCACGACCAGCAGGGAAGGCAGAGTGCCCATGGACGTGGAGGAGGCTGAGAAATAGGGACGCAGCTCCGGGAACTCGGAGCCCAGGTGTGGGGGCGGGGGGCGCTGGCCAGTCACCCGTCTGCCTCACCCCCTGCTTGCGACTGCTCAATCTGGGCCCCTCACGACTGGGAAGGACAAACGACAGCTCCCTGCGTGCATGAGCACCGGGGCTCCCCTCTCTCGGCGGGTACCTGACCCCCTCTCCAGGGCCTGGGCTCCGCTTTCGGGGGCTCCGGAGCCTCAGTTTCTCCAGCGAGAAGGATCTGCGCACTTCACCTGGCAGGACTTTTGACAAGATGGGGTTTAACCTGCGCGAGGGGACGAATGCTGATGTCAGGAGCCCTTGTTCCTCCCTCCAGCCCCTCCGCCCCACTCTACCCCTCACCCTTGCAAACTATACCAGAGGCAGTTGTGCCGGACACAGAAATGAGGAGGCGGGTAGGGGGTGGGTGTTGGTAAGAAGACCAGAGAAAAGTTCCTGCCAGTGAGTGAAGCTACCAGACCTCAGGCAGGAAAATGTGAGGCCAGGTCTCCACCTCGGGATCCGTGACGTCCGGCGGTGGCCCTCTAAGGTTGACGCCCGTGCAGCACTGAAGGAAACTGAGGCTGGCAGAGGCGAGGAGGCAGGTGGAGACAACGAGGCTGGCCCAGGCCCCGCAGGGCGTCAGGGGCCCGCACGGACCTGGAGCAGACGCTGGAGAATATTCTCCTGGGCAGACTCTCCGAAACAGGCACACACTCCTGGACAGGCTATGCTGGCTTTCATTTTTCTCCCAAGCCCTGAACTTCCAATTCCACTTCCAAATCGACCCACGTATCAGAGCAGGATTCAGGGCCCTATGCTATTTACTGGATACTTTTTCCCAGTTTCATCCTCCCCTCTGGATGCTGAGTCCCCTGAGGCAGGGGCTGTCTACACCCTGTGTTGTTCCCAGAATCACGCTGCTCCGTGGAGATGCCACAGGGAGGTTTGGGAATGAATGAATGACCTTGAAATTGGGAATTGGACATAACTGAGTTCACATTTTTTTTTGTGGGCGGTGTTTTTTGTTTTTTGGTTTTTTGTTTTTGCAGTATGACTTTGGGGCAGTTGCTGACCCTCTCTGAAGTCAGCTTCCTCATCTGTGAAATGGGTTCACAATGCACATTTCATCAGACTACACAAGAGAAATAGAATAGACCCTCCCAGACCCAATGCAGGCTGAGCAGTGAGCCTCCAGCCCCCAGTGGGCACCCAGCCCAGGCCTCCTTCACGCTCATTGGCTCCCAGAGTGCTCAGCCCTGTCCTTGACGGAGATGATCCTTCCTGCCACCTGGCTTGGCTAGAAGCTCCCTCCTTTTTTTTTTTTTTTTTTTTTTTTTAAATTTTTTTTTTTTTTTTGACAGGCAGAGAGGCAGGCAGAGAGAGAGGAAGGGAAGCAGGCTCCCTGCTGAGCAGAGAGCCTAATGAGGGGCTCAATCCAGGACCCTGGGATCATGACCTGAGCCAAAGGCAGAGGCTTTGACCCACTGAGCCACCCAGGCGCCCCTAGAAGCTCTCTCCTTCTGAGGCAAAGAGCCAGACTGGCTCGGATGGTCCAGCCTCCATACCTCCGCTTACACCATTCCTTCTACCCAGACTGTCCTTTAGCGAGGATCTGGGTGCTAGGACATACACATTTGGCACATTCTGAGATACTTACCAGGCTGCCCTCCGAGCCGTATCTATATGTATTCCCAGCACAGGTGCCCAAGAAGAAAGGGCTCCCCACCCCCACACCTTTGCAACACTGCATGTCATCAAAAGCTTGATGACTGGGTTGTACCTCTGTCGCTTTTATTTGCGTTTCCTTCATTTTAGTGGGACAATCGTAACACACAGACTTCTTCAGAAGAGAGGACAAGCAAGATGACAGAACTTTAAGGAAAAAGAAGATTCCAGAAACCTGTTGTCCCCACCCCCCGCCCTGGGTTCCTTCTCATTTTCCGAGACTGGAGTGAGGATGTTTGAGACAGCTGTGACTAGCAGTCCTGAGACAGGGAACCCTGCAGGCCTGGAAGGAGACCCGAGGTCCCATCAGCAGCCCCCGCCATCACCTGTCTGACTTTAATTTCCTCCTGTGTGAAATGGGAACAACTGTACTTGTCTGATAGGTTGTGGTGTCCCACGGGTTGGGAAGGGCTAGGGAAGGCGACAGTCACTCATCTGTGAGCCACACAGCTACAGGGTACAAGAGAGTGAAAGCGTCCCTGGGCCCCACCCTCTCGGGGTGTATGGACCACAGGAAGCAGACTGGGAGAGGTCCTTCTTGGGGTGCCCCATCCCCCAGAGCAGAGATGTGGGCCGCGGCGGCCCGGATAGTGGGGCCCGCCCATCCTTGTGCAGCATGGGTGTGTGACCTGGTCGGATCTGCTGTTACTGTTTTGAAAAAACCTGCTATCACGCTGATAAACTCAGCTGTCAGAAGGGATGTTATTTCTGGGCGAAAGGAGATTCTGCAGGACCAGGCTCCTTCCTGCCCACAGCCACGTGGGCCTGGGCCCTCCTGCCGGACCTGACTTGAGTGATAACCTGGGGCCTTGAACCTGCCCCTGGCAGGGAAGAGGTGTAGCTCCTCCTGCAGGTCGCCCACGGCCCGCTGCCCGAGACCCCCACCATGCCTCTGCGGCGCATATCATCCCCTCCCTGACCCCGGATTCCTGGAATTGTCTGATGGAGCGGAGGCCTGTTCTCCATCCCCCTGACAGGCTGCGTGAGATTAGGTTATTTTGGTCAGCCGAGACTTTTGGTTTTTTGGCCCGAGCTCGTGTCTATTAAATTCTCGTGGCCCTGAGTTGAGCGGCCTGGCTGGTTGAGCCTCCGTAATCTGCTTGAAGGCACGGGTCCTGTTTTCAGCGGCGATGCTATCCCTGTCCCAGCGAAGCTGGCCCCTCCGGTTCCAGCACAGGCTCGCCCTGCCAAGTCCTCCTGGCAGCCAAAAATCTGGGACTTAATTAGAATCCTCACGCTGGGCTGTTTCGAGTCTGATGCAGTGGGCTTTGTTTTGTTTAATCTCGTTTTGTAGGATCAAGTTTTAATGTACATACCAGAAAAATCTTACAAATTGCTTTCAGATCGTAAGAATTCAGCAGGATGAGTGTTTTATATATATGTAACACGCGATCACCCTCCTTAGTACCCTAGAACATTCCCTCGTGCCCCTTCTCAGCCCATACCCACCCCCACCTCCAGACCTCGCCACTAGTCTCCTTTCTATCACCATAGATTAGTTTCACCGTTCGTTGAACTTTGTATAAATGGAATTGCACAGTACATTCTCTCTTATGTCTGGCTCCTTTCAGTCATCATAATGTCTATTAAAAAGTTATTGTTTTATGGCCAGAAACATAATAGATGTTCATTGGAAAACTTGCAAATAATGTGCAAGGGTCAAAAAAAACTGCTTGATAATGTCCACACCTATTAATCAGTCTTGACCTTCTGGTATGTTCCTTATAGATCTTTCAAGGAAAATGAAAAATATTCTTCAACTTAAATAAACTCATATGATACATATGATTCTCTAACATTTTTTTCTCATTCAGCCCAGCAGAGGTACAGATGTCTGTCTGTGTTAGCACGTGTCCGTCTACCTCAAACTTTCCTTGGCTGCGTAGAGACGACAAGGTTTATCCCCCGCTGATGGAGACTTGGGCTGGCCCCCATACTTGATTTTCTCTCATTTACCCAACTCTCTCACTCCATGGACAGCACACTTCATAAGAACAGAAAACTCCAGATGCATGCATGGCTCAGTGGGTTAAAGCTTTTGCCTTCGGCTCAGGTCATGATCTCAGGGTCTTGGGATCGAGCCCTACATTGGGTTCCTTGCCCAACGGGGAGTCTTCTTCTCTTTCTCTCTCTCTCTCTCTCTCCCTTTTCCCCTTCCCTTGCTTGTGCACTCTCTCTCACTCATTCACTCTCTCAAATAAATAAATAAAATCTAAAAAGTAAAAATAAATAAAATAAATAACAATAAATTGACGAACTGCCTTCCAGAAAGATCTGTTTAATCATGTGTTCATTCTACTCACTTTTAGTGAACACCTACTCTGTGTCAGACACTGTCCCAGGTGCTGAGGGCACAGCAGAGAGACATCTCTGTGTTCGTGGAGACCGTGTGCGCCCCCCACACACTGGGAAGGCCTGAGGTCACTTTCCCTCTGTCCACCCTCACTCAATTCCCATGTGCTTTTTTTTTTTTTTTTTAAAGATTTTATTTATTTATTTGACAGAGAGAAATCACAAGTAGGCAGAGAGGCAGGCAGAGAGAGAGGAGGAAGCAGGCTCCCTGCTGAGCAGAAAGCCCGATGTGGGGCTCGAACCCAGGACCTGGGATCATGACCTGAGCCGAAGGCAGCGGCCCAACCCACTGAGCCACCCAGGCGCCCCTCCCATGTGCTTTTGTTTTTTTTGTTTTTTGTTTTTTGTTTTTTTTCCCATGTGCTTTTGAAATACATTCCCCTTTGCATGAGAAGGGACATCTCATCAATGGGGATTTGTTTGTTTTGAGAGAGAGAGAGTGCATGTGCTGGGGGAAGGGGAGGGGCGCAGGGAGAGGGAGAAAGAGAGCATCTCACGCAGGCTCCGCACCCAGTGCAGGGCCCGATGCAGAGCTCAGTCTCAGGAGCCTGAGATCGTGACCTGAGCCGAAACCAAAAGTCGGATGCTTAACCCACTGAGCCACCCAGGGGCTCTCTCATCAATGGTTTTTTTTTTCATCAATGTTACATTACATCAACATTAAATTACATTTCTGTGATTTCCCTTAAAGGTGAAGATCATTTTATTCATTTTCCAGCCATTTGTATTTTTTAAAAGATTTTATTTATTTATTTATTTATTTGACAGAGAGAGAGAGAGAGCACAAGCAGGGGGAGAGGGAGGGAGAGGGAGGGAGAAGCAGGCTCCCCACAAAGCAGGGGAAGCCCGGTATGGGACTCGATCCCAGGACCCTGGGATCATGACCTGAGCCAAAGGCAGTGGCTTAACCCACTGAGCCACCCAGGCACCCCAAGCCACTTGTATTTTATTACTTTATTCAACACATATTTTTTGAGTGCCTACTATCTGTTAAGGCTTGTTCTAGGCTCTGAGGCCACAGCAGGGAAAAAAGGAAAAAGGTTAGACAAATTTCCCTGTCCCTGTGGAGCTTATAGGCCAGTTGGGGGAGACACACAATAAACAAAACTAAGAACCACAGGGCTGAGTAAGAGGCAGTAAATGCAAGACAGGGAGTCAGGATCACAGCGTTCAGTGGGAACAGAGGGTGGGTCCCCAACGAAGGCGACATTTGAGCCAAGATGAGAGGAGAAGACGAACTTGGCAGATTTCTAAGGAGAGAGCCATCCAGGCAGAGGAGACAGCAGGTGCGAAGTTACTGAGACAGCCGTGAACCCGTGTTTGAGGAATAGCGCAGAAGCCAGTGTGGCCGGAACAGAATGAGCAATGATGTGAAATGAGGTGAAAATGAGGCTGAAAATGTAAAATTGGGTTGGGTTAGGTGGGGCCTTGAGGCCTTTGGCTTTTACTCTGTGTAAGAGGACCCTGGGTGTATGTGAGCAACGGAGAAACGCAGCGCACTAGGAAGGACCCACTTCCTACGGGGGTGTCGGACAGGGTGCTCACAGGGTGCCCGCTGTTGTGATCCAAGAGAGCCAGAGCCAGGAGAGAGCTGTCCTGTAACATCTGGCTTTGGAAATCCCAGAGTGTTCCTTCTCTCACATTATATTCACTAGAACTGAGTCCCCAAAGAGGGGCGCCTGGCTGGCTCAGTCAGTAGAGCACGTGACTCTCGATCTTGGGATCATGAGTTTGAGCCCCACGTTGGAGGTAGAGTTGACTTAAAAAAGAAAAAAGGAAGGAAGGAAGGAAGGAGTCCCTGAACCTGGCCCGCATTCACGAGGGAGGCGTGAGGGAAAGAACAGTGGAGGACAACTCTAGGGTCTCCAGCCTGAGCATCTAGAAGGGTGGGGCTGCCATCAGCCAAGACTGAGACGGGTGTGAGTGTGGGAGGGGATGAGCCAGTTGGGCTCTGAAGGCCTGTGATGCCTTTCTCTGGGCGGGGAGATGAAGCAGCCTCCTCGACGTCTTTGGGTTGTCCAATTCTGTTCTTCCCCGGAGTTCGCTGGGGCCTCGGCCCTCTGTTTTTGGACAGCTCTGTCCCAGCTCTTGGGGGCACTGTGGTCCTGCCTCGCACTGTGGCCTCCCTCCGTGGCCCCGAGGCTCTGGGGCTGGCCCCAGATTCTCCCGCCAGCTCGTCGCTCTCAGGGGTCCTGGTTGAGCAGAGCGGGTGTGAGGCTGCCAGGAGGCCTTGGGCCCTGCCCATTCCAGGGGTTAGCAACAGACAGAGGACCCTCGAAGGCTGGAGGGCAGGTAGCCGTCTGTGAATTCTCCGCTGTGTGGAGGCTCCCTCCAGAGTGTGGGGAGAGATCTGGGGGAAATGACAGCCAGGGTAAGTAAGCTCTCTGGATATCTAAGACATAACTCAAGCAGCTAAGAACCAGCCTTGTCTTTCAAAAATAATCCTACTCGGGCACCTGGGTGGCTTGGTCCGTTAAGCGTCTGCCTTCAGCTCAGGTCGTAATGTCCAAGTCCTGGGTTCGAGTCCCATGTTGGGGCTCCTTGCTCAATGGGGAGTCGGCTTCTCCCTCTCCCTCTGCTACTCCCTGCTTGTGTTCTCTCCCTCTCTCTCAAGTAAAATAAATAAAACCTTTAGAAAAAAATGATCTGGGGCACCTGGTGGCTCAGTCGTGGGTATCTGCCTTTGGCTCAGGTCATGGTCCCAGGGTCCTGGGATCGAGCCCCACATCAGGCTCCCTTGCTTGGCGGGGAGCCTGCTTTTCCCTCTCCCGCTGCCTGCTTCTCCATCTGCTTGTGCTCTCTCTGTCAAATAAATAAATAAAATATTTTTTAAAATATTACATAATAATAAATATTAATAATAATAAAATAATCTTACTGCCATTGACTCTTGCCCCCAGAGCCTGCTTATGGCTGGAAGAAGGATCTACCCGGCTCCAGGCTCTGGGCATCCAGGGACCCTCCCCCACCTCCAACTTCCCCTCGATCTCCAGCAGCGTCCCAACCGAGGTTGCACAGATGCTTGATTCTGGCCATTGACCTTGATCTCAGTCATCCCCGAAGCTCCCTGGAAGTTCCCAGAGCAGCCAAGTGCCCTCCGCAGTCACACAGCCTGGATTCCTGGTTCCTGTGTCCCAGGGCTCTCGCGGCTGGCTGTGGGGTTACACAGCCCCAGCCTGATCTGTGTAGTCTCCAACGACACCTGCCCAGCAGCAATTCCAGGCAGGGCCGGCCTCGTGTGTGTGTGTGTGTGGGTGGGGGGGGGGGTGTCTTTTAACCCAGGGCCCAGCGGAAACTCCCCGACCCCCACCATGTCCCTGGACTCCCAGGGGTTTGCTTTACCTTCCTCCAGGGGGACCAACCCCCTTCCGTTTCTTGAGAATGCCCCCACCTCCTCCCCTCAAAAGCTCCGCAGACACCAGCGTGAATATCCGTACATATGTCCCCCCCCCACTCCGGGTTGTAAAGCAGCAGGACCTCCCCCTACCCTCCCTTAATGAAGAAAAGGAAGCTTCGAGCTATCATAGAAACTATTTTAAAATGTGGTTCGAGGGGGATAGGTGATGTAAGGACAGAGGGAGGAAGCAGACCTAAAATAGGGAAGCCGGAGGTGCTCGCAGAGCCCTGACTGAGCACTTCCTCTCTGAGTCCTGAACACACCGTCTGGCTTAGTCTCAGTGGGGAGCGGGGGTCAGACAACAGACGGGTTTGAGAATACCGAAGGTTCTGTGGAGGAAGGTAAAGCAAACCAGGTAACAAGGGATGCAAGTCGCCCCTACGGAGAGACCTGGGACTGTCATGACAATCTCTTCCGGCACCCGCTGCCTTCCTCACAACAACCCTATGAGCTGAGTGTCGCTGTCCCTGCTTCCGGGCAAATGAGAGAAACTGAGGCTTCCAGGCTTTAGACTGTGTTGCTGCTCACAGAGGTGGGAGCAGAAGCCCCCGCCCCCAACCCCCGCCACATCCCAGTGTAACCGCACCTCTCTATCCTATGGCTCAGCGGGAGCGCTGAGCCTCGGTCTCCGGGCCTGCAAAATGGGACCGTAATGAGGTTCCCAGAGTCTTCCCAATAGCTCCATTCATAGAGGGCGTCGCTAGCTGTGGGGTACAGCACAGTAGGGCCAGATGTGCAGACAAAGTGGAGGGAATGCTGCCGGCCAGCTGCAGGGGTGGAGGCCAGGTGCAGTGGGGGAGGCCAACTGCAAGGGGGAGGGGCAGCTGGGCCTTTCCACTAGTTGGATGGAGGCTAGGCCCTCTCAGACTCAGGGCTTCATTTGCCCTCCAATACCAGTTCACATGGCTGGCAGGTCCAGTTCCTGAAGATCTCGTCCCTCTCCTGCTCAAATTCCTTCCGTGGCTCCCCAGTACCCACAGGACAATAGGACAGAACCCATCTTACTCTTTTGGTCAAAATGCAGCCCCCTCCTAGCCTTCAAATCCAGCCCTTCAAAGACCTCCTCTCCCCGGAAGACGTTCCTGATATGTCTGAGTCCTCTCTAAGGAGCTGGACTCAGTTTTCCCTTCTTTTTCGTCTCTTAAGATCTAGCACTTTCCGCCTGAGACCTGTTATATACTTCTGTCCTGGTCTTATCTCACTTGGAGCTAGGGATTTGCCATTGTCTCTGGCGTAGCTCCATCCTGAGACAAACCAGGCTTCAGGGGCGCCTGGGTGGCTCAGTGGGTTGAAGCCTCTGCCTTCAGCTCAGGTCATGATCCCAGGGTCCTTGGATCGAGCCCCACATCGGGCTCTCAGCTCAGCAGGGAGCCTGCTTCCCCCCTCTCTCTGCCTGCCTCTCTGCCTACTTGTGATCTCTGTCTGTCAAATAAATAAATAAAATCTTAAAAAAAAAACAACAAACGAACAGTCTTCATCCTTGTCTTACAAAAAAAAAATTTTTTTTTTTTTTTGGATTACCAAGTTAATACACATCTGTAGAGAAAATCTGGAAAATACGGAAAACTACAGAAAAGCACAAGGCAGGAAATTATACCACTTATCCTTAGGCCTAGAGATGACCACTATTCCCATTTTGCAGTCCTATATTTCTTTCCAGACTTTTCTTTTCTTTTTTTTTTTTAAGATTTTATTTATTTATTTGGCAGACAGAGATCACAAATAGGCAGAGGGGCAGGCAGAGAGAGAGAGAGAGAGAGAGGAGGAAGCAGGCTCCCCGCTGACCGGAGAGCCCGATGCAGGGCTCCATCCCAGGACCCTGGGATCATGACCTGAGCTGAAGGCAGAGGCTTTAACCCACTGAGCCACCCAGACACCCCTCTTTCCAGACTTTTCTATATGAATTTTTTCAAAATGTGGGATTGTACTGGGCACATTGGTTTGTAAAAGTGTGTTATTTCATTTAATCGAATATGTACCTCCAAGATACCGCTTCTTTCCGAACAGGTCAAGTCGACTCCTTGAGAAAAAGCCTCTGGGCTCCCTGACCACCTGCTGCGTGCCAGGCACCACCCTGAGGGCTTCCTGTCTTTTACTCCCTCAGCAGCAGGGGAGGTGGAAAACTTCCAGAAGCACTTGTCTGTGGCCATACAAGGTATCAAGGCAGGACGCACATTCAGTGCCGAGGGATCCCACGGTCCCGGGTCTCACCAGGCTGCAGGTTCCCTCCGCAGAAAAAGTGTATATTAGAGCCCACACGAGATTCTGCTCCATTTGAAGGGGTTCAGACTTCCCGAAGCCTATCTACAGACCTCACGTTAGACAGGACGGAGGGACCTGGGTTCAAGCCCCAGCCCTCGAATCTCTCGGCTATGTGGCCTTGGACCCGTTAGGACACCTCTCTGACCTCAGTTTCTTCATCTGTACCATGGGGACACCTACCCTGCAGGGGTGCAGGAGGGTTACATGAAATGACCCCGGCAACACGCCCAGCCCACACAACTCTCGACAGCCTCTCCTCTCACCCCACAAAGGTGCCCCCCGAAAACATCCACTGGGCTGGCGCGGGTGATGGGCTGCTGGGAGGAGCTGGCCTGCCTGGCTCCTGGAACTCCTGGCAAGGACCTCAGGCGTAACCCAGGATAGAACAGCAAAGCCCTTTAATGGGTCCCTCCTGATATTACAAAGCCTCTCAAAGCTGGAGAATTTTCCAGATAAGGTGTCCCAAGGCAAGGACAAGAGTCTGGGTTGGTGAGTGGAATGACAGGACCGTTGAAAAACCTCACCAGAGCCTGGTTCCCCCACGGGGGGCCCTGGCCACGGAGGCTGGCACTTCCCAGACATACTTTCTCGGCCGGCCCTCTGGGATGCTCCTAACTCTTCCTCCTCCCCTCTCCTGCCTTGGGCAGGGGACCGTTCTCTCCTACGGAAGGTCCTGTCCTCGGTTCTTGGTCTTTGCAGGAGGTCTCCTGTGGCCATCCTGGCTAGAAGGCTCCACTGTCCCTCCTTGAGCACCTATGTGTGCCAAGCTGCCCAATGCCCTGTCTTCCTTTTGGCTGCTTTCTCCTCTACCAGCTCCAAGATTTGGGTGGGGGCTCCCTGCTGGCCTGGGTCATCTCTAGACCCCCGTCAGCTACCACCCTGCCTGCCATAGAGTGTGAATCAATATTTGTTAAATGAATGATTCCCCCCCCAAAGTCATATCAAGGACAAAACTCAACCCCAATTTGGTGCCAGAGGAACTACTGGATGATGGATCCCTAAACCACTGAGAGAAGGGGTCACAGCCTCAGCAGGAGGGTTTCAGCTGGTGCTGGAGGATCCAAGGCCCCTGGAAGCAGCTCCTTGGGATGGAGGACCCCCGGGAAAGAAGGGGCTGTCCCTCTGGGTCATGATGTTCTCTTACAGAGCAGGATTCACGGCCTGATGGCCCTGGGACAGGCCAGCAAATCTCTATGGAGAAAGGAAAACTGAGGCTTGGGAGGTTTGCGCCCAGCTATAAAGGGGTGAAAAGGGTACGAGGGCACTGTAGGACGTGGGACCAGGACTCTCTCTGCTGCCCAAGGGCTGGCTGGGTGGTCTTCAGCAATTTGCATCCTCTTTTTTCCCTTTAAAGATTTTATTTATTCACTTGACAGAGAGAGAGAGACAGAGAGGATGGGGAGAGAGGCAGAGGGATAGGGGGAGCAGATGCCCTGCTGAGCAGAGAGCCCGACACAGGGCTCCATCCCAGGACCCCGAGATCATGGCCTGAGCCAGTCAAACACCCACTAACCCACTGAGTCACCCAGGTGCCCCTATTTTTTTAAGCTTATTTATTTAAGTAATCTCTACACCCCATGTGGGTCTCCAGCCCAGGACCCAGAGATCAAGAGTCACACTCTCCTCTGATTGAACCAGCCTGGCCCTCCAGCCTCCTTTTTGAGAGCCTCAGCTTCTGGATCTGTAAAATGGGACCATAATCCTCTCTGGATTGTTCTGAGACCTTTGATTGGTGCTCTGGTGTCTGTGACACCAGGATGGCCATTTCTGCTGCAAGAGGAGGTCATGAGAATTACAGGAGACAATACAGAGTGGTCAGCCATGGGCCTGGGGGACCCGAACAGGCAGACAGTGGTCTGCCACCCTTCTCCTTAGTGTTGTTGTTTTCCTTAGACGTCTCACCTGGGGCTCTTTCCTGGGCTAATAGGAAGCCAAGGCCAGATAGAGGCCCCATTCTTTTTTTTTTTTTTTAAAGATTTTATTTATTTATTTGACAGAGATCACAAGTAGGCAGAGAGGCAGGCGGTGGGGGGTTGGGGGGGAGCAGGCTCCCCGCTGAGCAGAGAGCCTGATGCGGGACTCGATCCCAGGACCCTGAGATCATGACCTGAGCTAAAGGCTTTAACCCACTGAGCCACCCAGGTGCCCCCCTTTTTAAAAAGATTTTATTTATTTATCTGACAGAGAGATAAAGAGCACAAGTAGATAGAGAGCCAGGCAGAGGGAGAGGGAGAAGCAAGCTCCCTGCTGAGCAGAGCCTGATGCAGGGCTCGATTCCAGGACCCCGGGATCACGACCTGAGCCGGAAGGCAGAGGCTTTAACCCGCTGAGCCACCCAGGCACCCCTACAGGCCCCATTCTTATTCAAAAGTTTTTGCCTCCTCCTCAACTATTGGATCAGCCTATCATGTTAGGACCCTTGCAAAGCAAAATATTTTCACCCACCCCTCCCTTGGGAACTTCTGTCCCCCATCTGTCCCGGAACTGTCCTTCCTCATCTGTTCCACTAATGTTTGTTGAACACCTACTATGTGCCTGGGTGCCTTCAGCCTCGAGACCCCTTGGGAAGCATTCTCTGCAGAGAGGTCCCGCCTTTTTTGGCCCACGGGACACAGGGTCGTTGTTTCCCTTCTTTGAGGCTCAGAGGATGCACTTGGAGAGGGGCCCGGTCTTACAGCGCTCCGCACTCCTGCCTGTAAGGCAACCCGTGTCTCCCGAGAGGGATGGGATGGTGCCGGCTTTCTGGAGCTTCGAGGAGATGTGACCTGGGGGCCCTCAAAGGATTACAAAATCCGAAGGTGTCCGAAGAGCCTTTAGGGAGGGGCCTTGAAGTTTAAAGTCTGCTGGTGTTTACTAAGGATTATCTGTTGTTGGTCACAGATCAGATCTCCTCTGATCCTCCCTACAGCCCTGCGGGGGTGGGGTGGGTCAGCCCATTTTCCTCCAGAACACTGAAGGGAAACTGGGCATCACTGCCAGACACTCCAGAAGTGGGAAGAAGGGATCAGGGGGCCCCAACAGGTAGCAAATGGCAGAACTAGGGGGAGGGGAACTCCCTTGGACGGGCTGTTCCTCCTCCCTCCGAGCCTGCAGGACTTAAGGTAAACAAGCCTTGTTGTTGTGTGTTCTTGGGAGGGTGGTTACTTTGTAATCCCAGCCTGGCTTCTGCCTTCCTCCGCCTCCGCCAGGCTCCTGCCTCCACCTGCGGATTGTTCCTCCCTCTCCCTAACCCGCCCCAGGCCGGGTCCCAGCTACTAGAAACTTTCGGATTCTCCTTACCCCGTGGGGGCTCTGCACCCTCCCCCCACCCCCATTTCTCCAGGCCCAGGAACTTCAAGGCAGTGCTGGTGCTGGTGTGGAAGGCCAGGGAATGGGGGTGCGGTGGGTGGTACAGTTGGTAGGGTGGGGTGGGGAGGGTGTGGGATGCTGCTTATGCTGTTTCTACCAAAGCATCACTCAGTGTTCACATCTGTGAAATAGGCTCCAAAATACCTGATTCCAGGGGTGCCCTGGAGGCTCCGTGGGTGAGCGTCTGCCTTCGGCTCAGGTCCTGGGATCGAGCCCCACAAGGGTACCTCTGCTTAGCGGGGAGTCAGCTTCTCCCTCTGCCTCTGCAGCTCCCCCTGACCGTGCTCTCTCTCTGTCAAATAAATAAAATCTTAAACAAACAAATCTTAATTCCAGGTGGGGGTCAGGGCCGGGGCGGGGGGTGGGGTGGGGTGGGCAGAAGGAAATGGGGAGGTTTTTTGTTTTGTTTTGTTTTGTTTTGTTTTTAAATAATCTTTACTCCCAGAGTGGAACTCAGAACTGTGATGGGAGTTTTAGGAGTCACCCGCTCTGACGACTGAGCCAGCAGGGAACCCCAGGAATGAGTTGTTGTTTTGTTTCTTGGATTTTTTTTTTTTTAAAGATTTTATTTATGTATTTGACAGAGAGACCAGAAGCAGGGCAAGCAGCAGGCGGAGAGAGAGGGAGAAGCAGTCCCGGCTTCTCGCTCAGCCGGGAGCCCAAGGTGGGGCTGGATCCCAGGACCCTGGAATGAGGATCCCCGCGGAAGGCAGATGCTTAACGAACTGAGCCACCCAGGAGCCCCAATGGAGAGTTTTTAATGGGTATAGAGTCTGTTTTACAAGATAGAATTGTAGAGATGGGTGGTGGTGAGCACTGCACGCTGTGTATTCAATGCCACTGAACAGTACACTTAAAAACGCTTAATACGGTAAATTGTGTTGTGCGTATTTTACCACAATAAAGAAAATCGAGAGAAACAGAACAAAACCTAACTCCCCTAACGGCTAGCGCAGAAAGCATCACTCTTCGAGGGGGGAATTCCCGCTGTCGTTCGGTCCTCTCCCACGCTCAGTTTTCTTATCGGTAAAAGGGGCTTGGAAAAAAGCACCGAGCCCTCAGCGCCCCTTGGAGGGCGAAGGGGACAATCCGTGTCAAGACCCTGGATCATACACCCGGATTCGGCCAACGGGTGTGTCCACTAGGCGCGGGCCGAGTGCACCGCGGGGCGCAGACGGCTGGCACTGCACTTGCCACCGAAGAGCCGGGCCCGGATTCCGAGCCGCGGGGCGGGAGCGCGAACAGCAGTGGCGGCCCCGGGGGCGGGGCGGGCCGGGGGGCGGGCCGGGGGGGGGGGGCGGGCCCGGGCCCGGCGGTTTATAAGCTCGCGCGCCGGCCTCAGCGGCAGACAATACGCCTCCCGGCCCGAGCCCCCCGGCCCCCGCGCCCGCCGCCACCTCCGACGCGAGGTGAGTCCGAGCCCCTGCCGCGGCCCTCACCCCGCTGCCCTGCGCCCCTGCGCCCGGCCCGCGTCCGGCAGGTGGGCGCTCAGGGTGCTGCCCTGGGTGCAGAGCGGCTGGAAGCTTGGGGACCGGTGCCCAGGATTTTCCGTCCCGGACAGCTATTGGGTGTGTCCCTTTCGGGAGACCTTTCGGGACCCCGGCTCCGAAACGCCCGTCTCCCGGGCGAGGTCTGCAGGCCCCCGCCGGCGATGGCAGCAGCCGCGGCCCCCGCGGGCCTCAGTCTGCGCGACCGTGCAATGCCCCGTCGCTCCGCACCGCCCCTCGGCGCGGACTCCCGGGGTCCCACTCCCACGCCCTCGGGGGGGGGGCGGCAGCGGGGAGGCCGTGCGGGCAGGGTCGGAGCGCGGGAGCGCCAGCCACGGGCCGCGGCCGCACAGCCGGGTGTCCCCCGAGGCCGGGAAGATGGCGTCGGGCGCTGGTCCCCGCGGGGACACGGGGCGCCCCGAGTCGCCGCGCACCTGCGGAGGGCCGGAGAGCGCCTTTGTCCGGAACAGGAACTGCGCGCCGAGCGGGGCGCGGCCGCCGCCCCGCACCTGCCCTTGCCCTGCACAGGTGCGCCCCGCGGGCACGTCCGGCCTCGCTTTGCAAACCCGAGCGGCCCGCGCGCGCTCGGCGCTGCAGTGACCGCGGGCGTTCCATGCGGTGACCGGGCGGGGTCCCGCCGCCAGCCCCGCGCGGCCGAAGCGACTCGGGGGAGCTCCGGGCTCCGCACGCTCTCGCTCGGAGCCCGGGCCTCCTGGGCGCGAAACCGCTTTGTAAACCGTTAATCGTTACTGTAATTTTCGCCGGCCTGAGCCACTCCGGGGGGCGGGACGCTGTTGTTGCCGCTGCCGCTGTAACATTTTCCCCGAGCACCCGCGCTGGCCCGGCCCTCGGTCGGCTGTTCTCCCTGAAGCTTCGCTCGGGCTCCCCAGGAAGGGAGCGTTATTGGCGTTGTCCTTCCCGCGGGAGGAGGAGGGCGGGCCGTTGAGCTCTGTGCTGCTCCGAAGCCGGAGGCCTCATTTCACAGGTGGAGAAACTGAGACTTCGTTCCAGGAGGCAGCATAAAGGCAGGCAGAGCCGTTTTTCTGGGAGCCCCAACAAAACTCTCCACGCAGCCACCTCCCAGCTGTGTTGTCTTAGATGGGCTACTCCACCTCTGAGCCTCAGTTTGTCCCTTCTGCAGAATGGGTCCGTGAGGTTTCCCACCCAAGTGTTGGTGCCTGATCGTGGCTTCCCTTAGAGCGAACACTTTAACCTTATTTCTGATTACCTTGGGCATGCCTTTGGGGTAAATTCTCAGAGTGGCACATTTTAGGTGGTTATGGGTACGGCGTCACACTTTGTTCCCTAAGCGGTCTGAGGCTGCAGCTGGCTGGGCCTTCACACCTGGCTGCTGGTGCCGCTCTCCTCCACAGCCCCGGCTGTCCTCCACCCTTCCCTTCCCACTCCAGGATTTGGGGATTTCCCACGCTTTTAAGCTCAAGGTCACAGGGCTGTCAATGATGGCTTTAGCTGTGGTTCCTTCAGCTTTACCGGTGTTAACGTCGTATACGTTTATTTGTGCTTGTTTTTGGTTTAAAGTGTCTAGAGCATCTGGTGAGACTGGATTTCAGTCTGTGCCTCAGAGCCCTCCTGGGAGGTGGGGGGACCTATTTAATCAACCTTCTAAGATGGCTGCCAGGGGATTTATTTATTTATTTATTTATTTATTTATTTATTTATTTATTTATTTTGTGGGAACACTGTCAGCAAGGATATTTCTCCAAGCACCAGGGGTCCTGTGAGGCCCTTTGTGGGATGGAGTGATACACTTAGCAGCGTCCCCCTGGGTGTCCTCCTTTTTCCCTGTCTCCATGTACTTGCTTGCCTCCTCTGAGAAGTCTTCCCTGATTACCTCATCTAAAGGTGCAGCCTTTCCTCTCTTCCTACTGGTTCCTCTGTGCAAGGACCTTACTGGACCATTTCCGGACGCTAGAGACAGATTGAAATTACCCACTTGTGGTCCCTTAGCGTGACTCTAGCTTGCAGCTCCATGAGAACAGGAGGACCAAGTGTCCCACTCAGTGGAGTATCCCCACCATGGCACGGCCTGGGCACACTGGGAAGAGGCTGGATGGAGGGCCGTGTGCAGGTTAAGTGTCTAAAGTTTTATTGGGGGTTGGTAGGTATGAAAGCTGGAGTCGCTGAGCTGAAGAGAAACCAGAGAGCACCACGAGCCCATTTGTTCTCTTCTGCTGGGCTGACATGCAGAAGGGGGTGCTTGGGGCCCGGCTCTGTTTGCTGGTTGAGTCTTGAAGCTGACCTGGGAGGTTTTTCCCCTCTCCCTGGAAAGCATCCTGTTTTTAGTGAACCTATGAAGTTTGTAGACAATTAATGGCTTCTTGCTTCCCCTGCCTCGAACACAGTGGATCCCACGAGAGTCCGGCTGTTTTTTTCTCTCGGCTCAGAACAATTCCAAGAGGTTTCAAGGAAGTCCCAGGCTCGGTCGGGTTTTGTTGTCGGCAGCCACCGGGAAGCCTGCCGTGGGTCCGGAGTGGACACGTGGAGCCGCTCCCTCGTCTCTTTGTCCTGCCGGGGCCAGGCTCTGGGCGAAAGACAGAGCGTAAGCAAATAAGGTCACGGCCCCCAGTTCCTCTTTGGCACCTCCCGGCGGGGAGGCCAGGGCTGGTGGTCAGCGGGCGCGCGCTGAGGCGGGCCCAGGGAGGACAGCTGATTTCCCTAGTGTCAATATTAGGGTGTGACAATACGAAACACCCGCAGGGCCTTGCTGGGCCCTGCACGGTAAACCTGTTTTTCTGGAGGAGGGAGAAGACAGCCCATCACCCAGACTGAGAGGAAGTGCCCTCCGGAGCCGGGAGCAGCCCCCCTGGGGCTGGGGCTGGGGGAGCATCACTGGGATACAGACATTTAGAACTGAGCACTCTTGCCCCTGGCCCGCGGCCCTCCCCCCCTTGTTGGCATTTGTGTGTCTGTGGCTTGGAGCTTAGAAGAAGCTAGATCAAGGTGAGGACGGAAGCTGCCCATTTTCCTGTGTGCGGACGATGACACATCAGGAAAATCCCGGCTCTCACTGAGGTGGTCAGCATAGTATGCGCGTCTCCTGAGCTCCCGGCTCATAGTCCTAGCGGCGCGTTAGTGAGCGCCCGCTGTGGAGCTGTGGACCTAGTTAGCGCCTGCTGTGTACCGTATTCCCACCTCAGCCTCTGCCTCCTCCTCACAGCAACACTTCTGCTGGCAAGGGTGTGGTGAGGCCAAGGTCTCTGAGCCAGGACTTGGCTGTCCCTGTAGCTCCCTTGTTCTGTTTTCCACTATACTGTCTGCCCCTCCCTCCCCAGACTATCCCCATGCACTAGGTCCCTGCTCTGAGCTGGGGCAGACAGACAGGTAAACATTTAATGAGACTAAAATGGGCCAAGTGCCCAATCCAGGTTTATTTACCGAAGGTGCTGGGACGGCGCAGATGAGGAACAATGAATTCTGGGTGGGGAGGGGGTGGGTTTTGGGCCAGGCCTGTGCCAGCCCCGTGTACCAGCCTGGGGGAAGCAGGGGGGCGCCAGTAAAGTCAAGTTGAGGGTTCAAAAGGGCCAGGACAAGTCCAGTGGGGGACTAAGGACTTTGTCCCAGGGAGGAAGTGGGAGCCCCCACAGCTGCTGACTGGAGGGGGTATCAGGATTCAGTGAGTCATTGAAACTGCTCTGCACAGGGGTGCCTGGGGGGCTCAGTCGGTGAAGTGTCTGCCTTCAGCTCAGGTCGTGACGCTGGGGTCATGGGATGGAGCCCCCGGTCAGGCTCCCTGCTCAGTGGGGAGTCTGCTTCTCCTTCTCCCGCACCCCCTGCTTGTGCTCACTCTCTCTGTCAAATAAAATCTTTAAGAAAGAGGAGGCGGGGAGACTCAAAACTCTGGAATAAAGGACCCCGAGGGCTGCATCTGTCTCTCTTGGCTCCTCAGAGCTTGGGCCTAGCAGGGCACAAAATTTTACTTTAAATGCTTAAGAACTTTATTATTTTTTTTAATTTATTTTTTAATTATTATTATTTTTTAAGTAATCTCTGTACCCAACTTGGGGCTCAAACTCACAACCCCAGGATCAGGAGTTACATGCTCTACCGACTGAGCCAGCCAGATGCCCGCAAAACTTCTTCTAAACACATGCTTCTCAAACTTATAAACTGCAGGCCCAAGTAGTATCTTGGCCTCTGTCCTTTCTGCTGGTGATGGAAAAGCAGACAGGCCCACTTGGGTCCCCTCTCGGGTGTCAGCTGGTAACCCCTGGGTTTTCCTCGCGTTCCCTCCATCCGTGTTTTCTGTTGACGTCGTTGGAGCTGTGCATTACAACGCCACAGACCGGGAGGCTTGTAAACCACAGAGTCCTGTCTCACAGTTCTGGATGCTGGAAATCCAAGGTCAAGGTGCCGCTGACTTTTGGATCCTTGAGTTGGGGGGACTGGGGACCTGAAGGGAGCTCTCCTGGGCCTCTCACTCGGAAGATCACTAATCCCTTTAGGAGAGCCTACAAGGTCTAATCCCTCTCAAAGGCCCCACCTCCTGATACCATCACCCTGGGCCTTAAGAATTTGGGAGTGGACACAAACCTCCAGGCCACGGGAAACTGGTGTAAAGCCACTTTCAGAATCCCTTGTCACCAAGAATTCTTCATCTGTTCTGCTTTCTCCGGTTGTGGGGATCTTTATAGATATGTGAGCAGGAAGGGACCTAAAAAGAAAATCTCCCCAATGTTTGTTTTGCAGACAAGGAATGAGGGGGTTTAGAGGGGCCAGGGAACTTGTCCAGAGCCGAATGGCCACGCTGGACTAGGACGCGGGGGTCCCCCTCTGCAAGTAGCGATCAGAAGCGGTGAGCCCTGGACATTTGCATAAATGTCATCCCAGTGGCTCCTCATCTCGGTCCAGTCACTCAGCAGCCAACCAGGACTTCAGCCTGTTGTTGTAGACCCGCCTGTGGCCAGCCTGCCCCAAGTGTGCATTCGGGGAGGATGAGGGGGTGCTGGTTTGCCTCATTTCCACTAACGAACCTGAGTGCACTGAGCCAGGCCCGGCGTGGGGCCCCGGGGGACCTGCTGCTGAATCCGGCCTGAGCATCTCCCGCCAGACTTGGACCTGAACTGGGTGCACGACCCAGATGGCGCCTCCCTGGAGCGGAAGGCCAGGCTTCATGGGTGTGGGAAAGGGGGCTTCACTTTCACCTCTGGGCCAGCCTCTCCGCTGCCGTGCTCAGAAGGCAGGATGCTGACCCGAGACGTGACAATCTGTCTGGCTCTGGCCAAGCCCGACGCACAGGGCCCCAGTATGTTCGGTCCATCACTGTCGGATTCGGTGGAAACTATTTGGCATTTCAGGTCTCAAAGCAAGACTTTTTTTGGGATTGTCAAGGTGGCCTCCCCCCCACCTTTTTTTTTTTTTTTTCAATTTATTTTTTAATTTTATTTGAGAGAGCACACACAGAGGGAGAGAGAGACGCAGTCTCCCTGCCAAGTGGGGAGCTCGACATCGGGGTTGATCCTAGGACCCCAGAACCCTGGGGTCACAACCTGAGCCAAAGGCAGACACTTAACCAACTGAGCCACCCAGGCGCCTATTTTTTGCTGGGGGAGGGATGGGGGCTTCCTTTTCATTCTGCTGTCAGCCTGCACTGCTGGGCGGTGTACTTTTGGAGCCCTGGGGTGGGGAGCGTGATTGCAGGGTCAGGAGGCTCTGAATTTCCGTTCTCCCCCCTCCTGGGTCCCCATCTGTGAAGTGGGGCAACTTCTGGGGGAGGCTAGGCTGAGTGATGCAAATAAGGACACGGGGTCACCAGGAGCAGTCACCTGCAGGCGGGAGAGGACAGTCCTTGCCCAAGGCCATAGGGGCGGGCCCACCCATCCTGTGGATGGCTCTGCCTGCAGCACCTGGGTTCCGAGTGACTCAGGCCAGCACCTGCGCTGGGGTTCTGGTGGGGGGGCACAGTGCTGGTGAGGAGGCAGGATTGAGGGGCTGTGGCACTATGGGCCCATTCCAAGATGAACCTCCGGAATCACTGAGCAGCCCCCACACCCCAGCACAGGTGAGTTTCCAACTTCTTACCTGAAACACCTTTCTTCTCTCTCCCTCTTTGTCACTCCCCGTCGTCTTTTCCCCAGTTGCTTCTCCATCACCAGGGAAGTGAGCCCCGCCCACCTGGGAGGAGCACTTTCAGGCCTCTGGGGTTCCTGAAGGTGGAGGCGGAGGTGGGACTTCCCCACCAGGTGGGGACAGGCTGGGGAGGGGGGGTGGCTTGATTCCTGAAATAGACCTTTAAGACAGACCTTTTCCAGGGGTGCCTGGGTGGCTCAGTTGGTTAAGCATCTGCCGTATGGTTTCAGCTCAGGTCATGATCTCAGGGTCCTGGGATTGAGCCCCCACCATCGGACTCCCTGCTCAGCATGGATTTGGCTTAATATTCTCTACCTCTCCCTCTGTCCCTCTCCCTGGTCATACATCTCTCTCTAAAGTAAATTTTTTTTTAAAGAAACTTTATTGCAACTTCAGCTTTCTTTAAGATTTATTTATTTGACACACAGACACAGCAAGAGAGGGAACACAAGCAGGGGGAGTGGGAGAGAGAGAGGCAGGCTTCCGCCGAGTAGGGAGCCTGATGCGGGGCTCCATCCTAGGCCCCTGGGATCACGACCTGAACCGAAGGCGGATGCCCCACCAGCTGGCTCACCCAGGTGCCCCTTGCTGTATTTTTGGAATCCACGAACCCAGCACGTGCACGGTAGTAAAAGTTCAAGAACCCGAGAGCACAGAGTTACAAATTCAGGCTCCTTCCCAAGTGTGTCCCAGAGAGACCCCTTCTCTCCTAACCTCCCGCCTCTTCAGGAGATGACCTCTGCAGATGGAGGTGTTTGTCTGTTACGTCCTTTATATGCACATATGGCCGCACGATTACAGACCTGTGCGAGGAGCCACTTGACTTCCAGGTCCCTGCACGGGAACGCCTACAGACCCCTGCTCACCGTTTTCATGGCCACCGGGTACCTGCAGCAGAACATGCAGGATGCACCCTAGAAGTCAGGGGTAGGTGCACTTGGGACTTCAGTGGCTCCTGTCTCCCACTCTGCGTTTGTTGATGCCTTAGCCAGCCTTGGAGCCCCTGCTGGGTGGCAGGAAGTGGGCAGCATCCATATCTCTTAATCCTCTTAGCTCTGGGAGGCTGTGCTATTTCCACCCCTCTCTGAGTTAGGCTCAGAATCTGGTGGCTGTGGCACCTCAGAGCTGGGACTGGAGCCTGGGTCTGTCTTGCTGAGGTCTGGGCTTTGCTGCTCAAGCACACCTACGATGTGACACCTGGGTGCTCCCTAAACCAGTGCACCACCCCCGTCCCCCACAGCGGTGGGCTGGTGGGGGGGGCAGGTGTGGGTGGGAAGCTTCCGTGGAAAAATCTGGTGGCTAGGTCTCAGCTGGGTCCACCTAGCAGCCGCTGGCCTGGCACCCAGGACTTTAGGGACCAGGTGCTGTTGCTGGAGCCCCCAGGTGTCACCAGCTGTTCCTGCTTGGCCGCCAGCATGCGGGGACACACAGGCTGGGCTGGGGGAGACAGAGTATGCACCTGTCCCCACGCTGTTACATGTAGGGGAGGTCATACGTCATGGGAAAGTGCACACAGGAGGTTGGGAGCCTGGCCTCTCTCTCCATCTCCCAGCCCCACAGTGTCCCTGTGGCTGTGCAGGCGACTTTCTTCCGCCCAGAGGTGGGGTGGGCATCCTGAGCTCTGTGGGTAAGAGCGTGTTCCTGACGGCTTTTTTTTTTTTTTTTTTTTTTTTTTAAGATTTTACTTATTTGAGAGTCAGGGAGCCTGACTGAGGCTTTCTTGATCCCGGGCCCCCGGCAGACACTTAACCGACTGAGCCACCCAGGCACCCCGTGGGCTCTCTCCACAGAGTGTGTCGGCGGCTGCGCGCGGGGGGGCTGCTGCCGGGGTGGGGACACCGGCTAGGTGCGCCTTCTTTCACCCAAGAATGGTCTGAAACTGCTTCTTCGCAAATCTGCTGGGGGAAAAAAAAAAAAAAAGATGCTTAGATGCTTCAAAGCAGTGCGGGCTCCCCGGCCGGCAGCTTCCTCGGTGCTGGGCCGTGTTGGGCCATTTGACAAACGTGCTCTGTGTTGTGGGCTGGGGGCCGGAGCCGAGTAACACCGGCAGCTCCTGGTTTGTTGCCTTCCGGGGTTGGGGGCGCTAAGACAGGTTCCATCACGTTGTCCTCACAGCTCCCGGGGACGTGCATTCCTAGTATCCTCACGTGGAAGGGAAGAAGCGGGGGGCACAGAGAGTGTCCGTGCTCTAAGCTACCACAGAGGGAGAAAGATCACCCCACCGTGGGGTCGGTTAGAGATGGGAGGGGGAGGCTGGGGGGCTTCCTAGGTGAGCTAGGAAGGCAGGGTCAGGGCTGAGTTCCTTGGCGACCAATAGGAGGGTGTGGACAAAGGGGACAGGTTGGCCGGCCAGCAGCAGGGGTGGGGGCCTGACCTATCCGCGCTCGGCTCACAGAAGCACGCACCTGGAGTGCGGTGGGAGCAGGGCCTGAGATGGGGTTGGGCAGGGTTGGGGCTGGGGAGGTGGCCAGGGGAAAAGGGCCCTGATAGCAGCATGACACGACCCCCGAGTGGAGCAATGACCAGGTCAGATTGGAGGGGGTCCAGCGGGGACTGGAGACCGGGCAGCTGCAGTAGAGCTGGACAGGAAGGGACCGGCGCTGGCCTGCCATGGCGTGGTGGGCCGGCTGCAGGGACCTTGCTGCCAGCTCTGTGGCCACACTCTGATTTCTCCCACTCAAGACCTTGAGCCCCAAGGCCAGCCCAGGCCGGGCTGGTCAGTCTTTTGTGAGAACCTTACCCAGGGCTTGGATTAGGGCCCAATGAGGTGGGTGCAAAAAACTCAGCCAGGGTCAGAACGTGGTTGATGCTGGTTCTTAACAGAAAAATGAACCCCATTACTTTGGGATTATTCTTCCCATTTAACGGATGAAACTGGAGGCCTCGCCCAAGATTCCCACTGCAGCTCAAGTGAGTGGTTGGGTTAGAAGGTTAACCCATGCAGGATCCCCCCAGCTGTGTATGGGGGAGGCACCACCCCACTGCTCACCCAGCCCTGGGGCTTGTCAGACACGGATCTCGGGCCCCATTCCCACTTGGTGTCCAGGGATTCTGGGACTGTCTCTGCTGGAGGCCGAGAGATGTTTGGACCATAGGTCAAGAGGCGGCTCAGAGGCCACGTCCAGGCGCAGAGCCTGGGGCTGGTGTGGAGGGCACGGGGGCCAGGGGCGCATGCAAAGGAAGGCTGGGACTGCTTTTCCTGGGAAATTGCCATTTGCATAGTTATCAAGCCCCCTAGGGCCTGGGGGCAACAGAGGTGGGAGCTCTGTCCCCAGTCCTTAAATGCTACCCTTGGAGCTCAAGGGCACCCAGACCCCCAGCATGCACTCCCTGTGCAGTGTCACAGTTTCTGTCTTGCTCCGTTATACCCTTTAAATCCTTCGATAGAGTTTTATGTTTTTCTCCGTAAGTTTTAAAGCATTTTTTTAAAAGATTTTACTTATTTGATAGAGATCACAAGCAGGCAGAGAGGCAGGCAGAGAGAGGGGGAAGCAGACTCCCCACTGAGCAGAGAGCCCGATGCAGGGCTCCATCCAGGACCCTGGAATCATGACCCGAGCCGAAGGCAGAGGCTTTAACCCACTGAGCCACCCAGGCGCCCCAGAGCATTTAAAAAAAAAAAATCAGATTTCATTCCTGACTAAAAGCCTCTGTACCTGTACGTGCGTAGTCTGTCTGCTACCGTATTTTCTGGTTGCCTTGTGGTTATTGAATTTTATATGTCCATCTGGTATCTGGCAACCTTGAAACTCTTGGTGGTTCCAAAAAGTGATTCTCGGGACTCCTGGGTGGCTTAGTCTGTTAAGTGTCTGCTTTTGGCTCAGGTCCTGGGATCCAGTCCCACAGGGGCTCCCTGCTCAGCGGGGAGCCTGCTTCTCCCTCTCCGCCCCCCCCCCCGGATAGTGCACATGCACCTGCTCTCTCTCTCTCAAATAAATTGATAAAATCTTATAAAAAAAAGTACAAAAGGTGATTCTGTGTTTTCTGCATAAAGGCTCATTGCATGTCTGCTAGAAATCCTCTTCTGCCTCATCAAACTGATCACATGTTCTCTGGTGGCTTGAATGTTCTCTGTCTTTTGTTCTTAGAGCGGCTTCCTCCAACTTGCTGACTGAAGTCAGCTTGTGGCTGTTTGTGCTGGTGCTGCTGCCCTGACCCCGCACTGTTCTCCTGTGTGGAGGCTCCCTTTTCTATTTTTATTATTTTATTACTACTGTTTTTTCAATTTTTATTTTCTTATTTGACAGAGACAGCGAGAGAGGGAACACACGCAGGGGAGTAGCAGAGAGAGAGGGAGAAGCAGGCCTCCCGCTCAGCAGGGAGCCCGATGTGGGGCTGGATCCCAGGACCCTGAGATCATGACCTGAGCCGAAGGCAAACACTTAACGACTGAGCCACCCGGGCGCCTTCCTTTTTCTGTTTTTAAACAAGCAAAACTGAAGTCTGACGGCTGGGTAGGGTGTCAGCGCCTAGGGGTGGCTGGAGGTGGGTCCCTAGGGCTGGGGTCATAGCTTTTAACTACTGCCTAGAGATCTGGAACGGAGGTAGAAGGGTTACGCGCTCCCAGCAGTACCTGTGCTGCAGTAAAGTTGCTAGTGGCATTTGAGGGTTTTTAGAAAAGCCACCTGCTCCTCCCTGTGGGGTTCTGGTTCATTCTGGTCTGTTGGTTTTGGAGGGGGCATCGTTGCTGGGTCTCAGGCCTGCACGCTTTTCAGCCCTGCCCGCAGGTGCTGCCCTCAGCAGGTGGTCAGACCCCCGCCACCGCCAGGACCCTGCAGGAGAAGGTGCAGCCCTCACAGGTCCGGGTGGCGTATGTCAGGCCACAGGACTTTTGTGGCTGTCGTGGCTGTGTTTACATGTCTGATTTCTCCAGCCCTCACTCCCGCTAGAGCTTGTCTTTCAAGGTGGGCTTTCATCTAGAACAGACCTGAGACTTTACCAGCTTTCCCTTAGGAAATGGAAACAGCCCTCTTGAGACAAATTCTGGGCACATGTTCTCTCCGGAACAGTGCTGCTCTTCTATACCCTTTCTCAAAGACCCCAGACCCTGAAATACCTGTCTGTGCCCTCAATGACATCGTAGCGTGTCCATTTCTCTTGATCGTGTTTTGGATGCCCTGTTGACTGTCCTGTCTCGTCTCGCCCCAAGATACCTGGAGGGTCCACAGTTACCTCTGCGCCCCCATGAGCTTGTGCTCTGGCTCTGCGTCTCCAGTCACCACCCTTTAATGGGGAAAGCACGTCGTGTGCACACTCTCGCCTACACCCCGCGTCCCCGGTGGGCACCTGTGCATGTCCTGCCAAACGTGAACGCTGTCCACCCTGGCCTGGGGAGCAGGGGGACTTGGCTCTGGCCCTTCTTGGCTTCATCGTGAACTTTTCCAGGTCTCATCTTAATGAATACCTACCTTGAAGGTTAGGGATCCAACAAGATAATGAGAGGGTCCTATCCACTCAGAGCAGGCTAATGTGAAGAATTACAGAATTTTTAAGAGCCCCGGGACAATAAGACAGTGGGTTGACGTGCAGAGGTCCCTCAGCATCACACAGGTGCTAAGTGACCGCTGGGATTTGAGCTCCTGTCTGTGGCTTCCATATTCGCCATTATATTCTAGCCCTAAGTCTGTTCGGTATGGTGTGGGCTAAGTTGCGGTGACCTCGGTCACGGACTCTCCTACCCTGCTATCTCGGGATGATGGGAACAATTCTGACGTGGGAATCCACGGTTGTCATAGGAGAGCCCCTGGCCGCAAGGAACTGGAAACGCACCGAGTCGGGTGTTACTTTTCCTACACAGCGAGGGTGGCCGTGACTTGCAAAAATATAAGTGTCCGAGAAGGTCATCAGAGAGCCGGGCCCCCTCCCTCTCTCCTCTGCTTACTTGGTGTCTTGGTTTTCCTTAATGTTAAGCACCTTGGTGTCACAAAGTGGCTGCCGCAGCTCCAGCCTTCCCTCCTGTGTGGAAGGCAGCAAGGGGGGAGAGGAGCTGCCCTGGCCGAAAACCCCTACGTCGGACCTCGGAGACCCCATTGCCCAGAGCCAGGCTGCATGCCCACCACCAGCTGCAAGGCATGCTGGGAAAGTGAGCAGGAGAGCCGCAGTTGGCTTCGATGCACGAGGGTTCAGTCTCTGTCTTTCTGTCTTTCTTCTCCCCCAGAGAAGAAATGTCCCACACAGGACCCCTCCCCAGGAACCTCTTTCTGAGCACCTTTCTGCAGGAGCATGGCCCGGAAGTGCTGGAGGTCCCTGGCATGACTGATCTCGTGGAGTACTATGATCCAGGGCCCTCCCCTAACAGGTAGGTCCCAGCAACACTCCGCGGGCCCCACCCACTCCCATTTCTGGCCAGTGACCTTGGGGGCACAGTTGGAAGAGCAGGGCCCCAGGGCGGAAATTCCCCAGGTGTGCTCATGGAGGCCGGTGCCCTGGGCGCGGCCCCTTGGCGCTGCTGTCAGCCCACAGAAGCCCTCGGGTTCCAGCATATTCCCAGGATGGACCTTGGGCACTGCCGCCAAAATGGCTTAAACCTCTGGCTTTAGGACTGGGTATCGCCTGGCCCTCACTGACCATGATGTTTCATCAAGGCCTCTTGATGAGACGGTTCTAATTTTAGAAAATCAGAAGTAGCCTGAGGAAGCCCCTTTACACACAGGGTCTGGGGCCCAGGCTGCTGGGACAGTGAAGAGGGGATCTTCCCAGGGCCGGCCCCAGGTTCCAGGTGCTTCCCTTCTGCTTTAGGTCTCAGGAATCTCTTAGGCATTAGGGCCTGGACCTGGGGATTGGGGCTGGCTGGGATTTTAGAGCTGGAGGGACCTGAAAATCTGCCTCTTGCCCTGTCCTGCTCCACTTGGAGATGACAACAGGGGACATTCAGCGTGGGGCAGTGTCTTCCTGAGGTCCCACGGGGTATTGAGATAGAGGTGGGACCTCAATCCCCCACCTGAGATTGCCAGCCAGACCTCCCCAGCCTCCCATCCAACCTTCCGGCACCTCTGAACTAGAGAGCACGGACTCCAGAGAGACTGGACAGGTGGCTGGGGCTGAGCTGGGAGCCACTGGGACACCTGTCCACTTGGAAATTCCCAGATGAAATGTGGGCCAAGCCCTGAGAGCAGGACTGAAGCCAGTCTGGAGGGTGTAGGATCTGGAGGTCAGGTGTGAGTGTGCAGACCTCCTTCCCATCCAGGATTCGGTCAGTGAGAGGAGGGAACTGGTTAGCCCCTCCCTTCTGAAAAGGGTGATGACAGCAGGTGGTTTCACGATTGGGGGCACAGGGAACAGGTCCTAGAATCACTCCCCATGAGGAGGAGGGAAAATTGAGACCCTGTGGGAAACCAGTCCCAGTTCCGGGGGGTTCGGGAGCCTCAGCACTCCCAGCCCCATTGCCCACCTTTGCCATCTTTCCTGGCAAGCCTCCAGGTGGGTGGCCTCTCCCAGGGCTCCCCAACCCTCAGTGTTCCTTGGAGGGAGAGGAAGGCTGTGACAGGGAGGCGCATCTGCTGTTCACGGGCCCTGCATGTGTCTCTGCCCTCCCACAAGACGAGAGGAGTGGAGTCCCCCCAGGGATGGGACCTCGCTGGTCTTTTCTGAAGCAAAGCAGGAGCCAGAGGAGGGGTGCGTGAAGGTTCCCACCTCGCTCTGTGCCACACCTTGCCTCCCAGAAACCCGGGGCCCGATCTGCCAGGCAGGCCCAGGTGTGTGGGGCGTCACTGCTCAGCTACACCCCTAATTCTCCACGCCCTCTCGCAGCAGCAACCCCGACGATGTGGCCATGCGGCTGGCCTTCATCGGGGACGAGATGGAAGTGAGATGGACGCTGCCCCGCATCGGCGAGCTGCCCGGGATGGCCGTGCACAGGTGGGCGGCCCCCAGGCCCTGGGAGGAGACCGCTCCCCTCCCGGGCAGCCCTGCATCCCTCCGCCGGGAGCCCCCGCCCCTGCACCGCGGCGGCACAGCAGAGCCCGAGAGCTTTTCTCTGTTGCTTCATCAAACCAAGACCGAACTTTTCCCGAAGGGTCTTGACTTACAACGCTGACGGGAAGGTGGCGAGCTCAGCGGAGCTGTGTGTCCTGCTTGGTGGCCTCTGTCCCGAGCCCACTGTACTTTCATGGTTGGCCAGCATCTCTGTGGGTTTCCAGATGCTCACAGGACCACTCAGGCTGGGGGTGTACGAGCCCACCCCGGGGCCACAGCAGCGTGGTCTCTTGGTCCCCGGAGAGGCAGCCTTCTGGGGTGCCCAGGCCTCCATCAGAGCAAGGTCCTTCAGGGGGTAGGACCTGCCTTCTTGGGCCTGTGAACTGTGGAGCCTTTTCCCCATGGCCGGCTTCAGAACCCCAGACCAAACCCCCGTGGACTGGTGGGCGGAGGAAGGAAACAGGAAGTCAGATGACCGTGGAGAGAGACGCTTGTTGGCGGAGCCACCAGAGCAAGGGGACAGAGTGGCAGTGTGTGGGGGGGACACAGCCCTCTTCTCCCCACAGGGGTCCCCTAAAGGAAAGGCTGCAGCCCTGTCCCTGTTCCCACAGTAATGGCCCTGCTCCCCCTCCCCTTTGTCACAGCTTGGCTTTTACCTACAACCAGATGGGCCTGAGAGGTGTTCTCCGAAGTTTCGTGGATGGTCTCACTAACCTCAGGGAGCACATACGGATCTGGAGCTTCCTGACCTTCAGGAACAGGGTAACTAAACCTTGAGATTGACTTACCTCCTGTACATGGTGCTGCTCGCAGCTCTGGAGTGGCGGGATGCCACAGACCCTACCCGTCCCTGTCGTCCTGCCCGCTTCCCCCCTTCTGCTGGGCTCGGGCTTTGAGACCCGTGCTTCACGGACTCGGTGCTGGGACTCTTCAGTGTGTTTGGCTGCTTCCACGCCTGTTCCCTGCTGTTCCCTCCCCTGGGACCAGCTCCTCACTCATCTGCCCGGCAGATGCGTCTCCTCCTGAGCCGCTTTCCTGACCACGCCTCTTCCCTCCCACCAGCGCCGGGGACGGTCCCCCCCCCCCCCGAAGCTCATGCTCCCACTGTCCCCAGCCGATGAGCACCCTGGGTGGGCTGGCTTCTCCTCCTCTGTCCTCTGTCACGTCCTCGGCCATCTCCCCACCTGCCTGTGCTGCTCTTCCTGATTTTTGTCCCCGACCGGTCCGGTTTGGAGATGCTCCTGCGTCCCCCACCTTCCCTGACTCGTCCTTCCCCACCCGGCCTCAGCCTCGCAGGCTTATCCCTGTGTCCACAGAGCGGGCACAGAAGGAGCCGCGGAAGGAGCCACCTCTGTTCCGGGCTGGAGGGCCTCACCTCTCCCCCACTTCATCCCACAGGTGTCCCCCAACCCCGGGCGCGGGCTGGTGCTGTCCCTGCTGCTGCTGGTGGTGCTGCTGCTAGGCTGGGGGCTTCAGGTCCTCCAGTGACGCCAGCTGCTGCTCGGGGGCGGGGGGCGGGGCTGGCCTCGCCCCCCTGGCTGCCACCCTGGCGGTGGCCTTGTTGGGTTTGTTGTCTTTTTAACGGTTTTCTGGTGATGCCTTTTTTATATTTAAAACGGAGTGCTGGGACACTACTGAGGTTTCATACTAGTTTCTTTCTTTTTCTTTTTGTAAGAGAAATGAATTCATTATACCTCTGGGGTCGTTGCTGGTTAACTGCCCGTGCCAAGGCCTGGCTGGGCCTGCTCTCCTGGCCCCAGCCCACGTGTGGTGGCCTGTCCCGGGAAGGAGGCTTCCTCTCGCTGGGGGGCCCTGTGGCGGGCCGTGGGGGGAGTGCTGGCCACACCCCCATGTCTGTGATGCCCCGGGGCAAAGAGAAAATCTGCTGGAATAGATTTCTGAGGGGTGAGGAGAGCTCAATAAAATGTTGGTTTCCAGCTGGTCTCTGGTCCTCTCTGGGGGTTTGTCGCATGGGTTGCCTCTTGCCCCCGGCGAGAGAATCAAGGGGGAGGGGAGGGGGAGGGGAGAGAAGGGGCAGGGCGGGCGCCTAGCCACCTGTGCGTGATCACACACCTGCGGGCTCTTCCCTGCACCTGCTGTCATGAAGTGTGGCCCAACACAATCAGGTTTACGCCGCCTCTTGTCATGCCTCGTGCCTGAGATGTACCATTAGGGATTATTTCCTTTGGGCTGTCAGGCTCTTATAATTGGGCTGCCTCCCCTCCCCACATTTGCTCATCCAGCACTCCCTGCTGGAGCAGTGCAGCCTGGGGGGCCACTCACACAGCTGTGCTGGGGAGAAGGGACTAGACTAGGGGCACCCACCGCGCGGGCTCAGCCGGCCCCAGACCTGGGCCTAGTGCTGTTCCTAGACCCCGTCAGGCCCTTTCTCCAGAACTAGAGCTCTGGCTCCTTGACCTCCCACCCCGCCCCAACAGTCCCTCTATCTCAAAAGCCAACCCTGGGCTGGGGTGAGTCCCCACCTTCTGCAGCCTCCTCCCTGTCCCCTTCAGGTCCTGGATTCGGAGAACCTTCCCTGCCCTCCACTCAGCCCCAGAGCTGATGCAGCAGTGACTTGCTACCCTCCAGCCCGGCCGGTCAGGTCCTGCACGCTCCCAGCTGCCCCCTCTGACCCTCGTGACTGAAGGGACCCTCCCAGCCACCGCCGGGCTTTCCATGTCCCAGTGCTCCAGAGTCTGGCCCTTCACAGCCTGACTTCACCTCCTTTCCTGTGTAAGTGGTCCCGTGGGGCTATGTCAGGCCCTCCCCAAGCCTCACAGGGCGAGCCCAGAGCCTGCCAGTTCCCAGGTCCTTGCTGGGAATGTTCCATCCTGACATCCTGCTCCACCCAAAGGACACTCCACCCCTGGACAGATACCCACCAAGTTTATAGACCTGGAAGTGACCCAGGGCTTTCCTGTGTGGCTGCACTGACCCCTAGGCCCTGGGGATCCACTGGAGAATCCGTAGCTGGGGATGTGGGGAGGCCAAACCCAGATGAACCTCTTCCAGGAAGTCCTCCCTAACCACCCGGGAGCAGCTTGCTCCCATGCACTCGGGTCAAACTGCCCATGTGCCCACCCCTTTCTCAGTGTGGCTGGGGCCGCCGTGGCTTCTCAAGGAGCTTGGGGCTCTTCAGAGTGGAGGGAATGGAGATGCTGATGCCATGTCTTCTCTTGGCAGGAATCTGGGGACCCTCTCCCCAAGTGTCCTAGGATTTGCAACATTCTTCCCACCCATGGATGTCAGAGGAGCCCCTACTTTGCTAAGCTTGGCCACGGGTTCTGGGGTTGTGGAGATATGGTCCCTCAAATCTCACATTCTATTTAAAAAGCACACAAAGAAGCTAAGAACTGGGGGCTGTGTTCTGAGAGCAATAAAGGACTGAGAAAATGGGGGGGGGGGTGGGTAAGACCGGAGGCCCAGGCCTGTGGAGCTGGCTGTGGAGAGAATGAAGGATAGATAAGTGTCCTCCTTAGTGCTAGGGGAGCAGCACATACAAAGGCCCTGGGGTGGGAGACCTGCCTGAGCATGAGGGTGGATAAACCAGCTTGGGCTGGAGTCTGATCGACCGTCTTGTCTGTTCATGCGCACCCCGGGGCCGTGAGGAGCTTGCCAGCTTCTGTACCCCCACACGAGGGGCAGCCTCCTGACCCGCAAAGCCGACGTGGAGCTGGCACTTGACTGATCTGCTCAAGACGGCCCAGCCTGCAAGGGGGAAACTGAGGCCCAGAAAAGAAAGGGGTCAGACCAGAGTGGCACTGGGGTCCTCTGACCCCAACCAGCCTGGGATCTTCTGCTCACTGATGCCTTCCAGTCCAGCCTGTGGGGGGTGGTGAGACCAAGGCCCAGATGGGGAAAGGGTCACGGTCAGACCCAGCCTGGCTGGTCCACGTGGCAACTTCCACAAGCTGCAAACAGGTGTTTAGCAACAGCGATAGCAGATATCATCCAACCCCAAAAAGGAAGGACTGGAGGCCCATCCCTCCTAGGAAGGGGGCAGGGGTGACATGGTCACCCAGCAGCCTCATGATCCCTAGACCATCAGCCCAGGATGCTCCCATCTCCTGTGGCCCCTCTGCAGCGGGGCCCAGGGGCACTGCCACGGGCTGGGGGGTGGGACACACACCCCTACCCTCTGGGAGCCTGGGGTGGAGGCCACTGGAAACAGTGAAGCCCCTTCCCAGAGGAGGTGACAAGGCTGCGGGGGCATGAGGGGCCCATCATCTTCGAGGTTTTAGAGGCTTTTGATCACGGCCCTTGGTCCAGTCAAGATTTCTGGAGATGAGGAGGCAAGAGCTGATTCTCAGAGAGCACGTGCCTAGGGAAACCCACTCATTCCAGGCACCCAGGTCTGGGCTGGCTGAGGGAGGCAAGCCGCTGGGAAGAGAAACGAGCCCAGGGTCTCCACGGGCGTGGGACACAAACGTGGTGGCAGCTGTGATTCCTACCTTGGGGCGGGCCGGCACCATGGGAACGATGGTGGCGCGGGGTGGTCTCCTCAAGGGGGCAGATGCTACCAAGGAACAGGCCCTTGCCCTGGGCCCCCCCAGAACTCCCCTCTCCACCCCGTGCTTCTGCCACTCACCCAGACTCAAAGTCTGCAGGGGTGGGGGGGGGGGCGAGGGCCCATCTACCCCACCCAGGGCTCCCACAGTGGAGGTGAACGCTGCCTGCCCGCACCTTTGTTCCCCCGCTGGGCGGCCCCTGCAGTGCTGGCAGAGACGGTCGTCAGCTTTCTGGAACCAACCTTAAGGCAACACCATATGCCCTTTGATTGCTGTTCCTTCTCCCTCTTCTGGCCTGGAGCCTGGCCGGGCCCTGAGGAGAAGGGCCGTGCCCAGAGAAGCAGAAAGGCCTGCCACGCGGGAACACTCACCCTCCGCCGCTTCTCCGGGGCTCCCTCACGTGGGACCGTGCTCTGCAGAGTGTGACTGCGATGCTGTCCTGCCCACAGCACAGCCAGAGCACCTGAGCCCAGACTACAGAGAGTCCCAGGGTCGCTGGCTACCGCAGCGCTCGGAAGAGGGTTCCCACAGACTCTGCACTCTTTAAAAATAATAGCAAGGTTTGGGCAACCCTCTGGGTCCCCTCCCTCTTGGGGAGCTCTGTACTACTCCCCGAACTTCGCTTTGCTGCCCACCAAAAATAATAATAGCAAGTTTCTTTGCGAATGTTTGAAAATTTCTTAAAATGGAAGTTTTAAGAGATCGTTCTCCACTGAACTCCAGAGAACGCAGACTCAGGCCATGGGAAAGATGTTTCCCTCGTCCTATGCAGGGCTCTCGGCCAGGGCTGTGGACACACGTGGGCATGTGGGGAGGTCATGACATCTGGAAGGGCTCCTGGCGCAGAGTGGCCGGGAGCCAGGACAGCGGCCCACACTGTGAGTGACAGTCCCACGCAACGAAGGCCAGTACTGTGCAGAGGCTGACGGCGCCCCTGCTGAGAAACCCTGCAGAACTGAAAATGCGAAACCTACCCTGGATTTGACAGGTGTCTACACCACAGCCAACATTTATGGACAAACACAGAGATCTCACACCCGGACGAGTTTCCCACTATCGCTGACGGGTGAAAAAGCCACTGAGATGTCCAGAACGTGACTTCTCCTTGTTATCAGCGGAGCCGCACATGTCCAGAACCTTCGTCGACTCCCGGGGTGTGGCTGTGCCATGGGAGGTCACAGGCACGGAGCAGACCCTTAGCGATCACCGTCTGCAGGGAAACAGGGCCCTCAGCCAGCCTCCTTAAACCCTTCCTACCTGGCTAAGGATCTCTTCCCCCCAAGGGGGGAGGCCACTCCCTCACAGGTAGCCGGCAGGCGCTCAGTACTGGCTGTTGGGAAGATAAACCAGTGTAGGACGGAGTCTCCCAGCGATTGAGTGTGGGGTGGACAGAATGGCCGCCAAGGCCAGCTACATCTGGAAGCCCTTTGCTTTCGGTGACGAAAGGGCTGAGATTCCGGCTGTGGGGGCGCATGGGCTCGTGGGGCAGTGGGGCCCCTCTGGCACTGGCCTGCCTGGTGGCCACGCCAGTATGCCTGTGGTCCCCACGTGGTGATGCGGTAGGGCGCGACAGGCCACAGGCTGAGCCTTCCCAGCCTCCTGAGCACACCTGCCGGCCAGGTGGTCTCAGCCTGTTTTACAAAGGAGCCCAGAGGTATGAGGTCTGCCTCCGGGGTCCCTGGAACTCTCTGGCCCTGCTGCGGCTTCCCCCCCCACCAGCCCTGGAACACATCTCAGGGGAAGAAACAGACCTCGGCAGGTCAAGAAATACTTGCTTTCGGGCTTTTTATGTGGCCTTCAAAGCACTTTGCAAACAGGGCCTCCCAGTCATTTGGACGAGGAGGCCTAGGGACAGACGGGGCGGGTCCAGGCCCGCTGCAGCGCCAACTGGGTCCCCTTCTCCCTCCTAAGCTGTGCCCCTGCCATCCCAGGCACCAGGAGCTCCCACCGTGGGGGCGGGGGGCCTGATCTAGGTCCCGTCATCCTCCAGCACCTCCACGTGCTGGTACGACCTCCAGGCCTGCAGGTTGCAGCTCTTCAGGACGGCTCCCAGCTGCTTCCCAGGCCCCACCTCGAAAGTCTGGGGGAACTCCGTGCCCCTCTTCCTCTCGTAAATGGCATGCATCGTCTGCTCCCACTTCACCGGGGAGACCACCTGCCGCACCAGCAGCTTCTGGATGTGTCTGGGGTGCATGTATCTGTTCCCGTCGACGTTTGAGTGGACGGACACCAGAGGCTTCCTGACACCGATCGACTTTAGAACTTGTTCGAGGGGCTCCAAGGCCGGCTCCATGAGGCGGGTATGGAAGCCCCCGCTAACGGGCAGCATCTTGGTGCGCCTGAAGTGATACTTGGAGGAATTCTCCCGCAGGAACTGCAGCGCCTAGAAGGAAAAGAAAGGAAGTTTTAGCCAAGGACATCTTAGGAGAGGAAATGCCTGGCAAGGCGGCCTCCACTGGCCCCGGTCCTGCGGACAGAAGATGCTATGGGCACATCCGCACGCTTCACCCCGCAGACAGCTGCGAGGACGGGCTCCCTTCCCCTCTTTTTTCCAGTACAAACCAGTTGTATACACGGCGGCCCGGAAATCCTCCTCTGGGGCCATGACCCTTCACACAGCCCACCCGGGCAGGTGACCCCGATGAGGCTGAAAGGCCGAGGCTGGGGAGCGTGTCCACCCCAGCACCCCACTCCCATTCAGCCTCTCGCCGTCTGTCATCCACAAAATGAGCACAATCTCAGCGGCTTCATGGGGTTGCTGGGAAGCAATGGGACGGGAGGTGTGAAGGAGTCTGGCAACATGAGAACACACGGTCTAGTGCGAGTTTTCAGTTATAAGCCCGCCACCCTGCACAGCTTCTAACAAGCCCGTTTTCTTACTACGGCGTAACCCTCGAGATGAAAATTCTGGAGACTCCAGGCCTCGTGTCTTTCGATCAGAAGCCCCTCATCTGAGCTTACTCTAGAGAAGAAAGGAGCTCTGTCTCCTGGAAGCCAAAAGCCTTGCCTTGAAGGGCGTCTCAGCTCAGACGGGGCCTCCCAGGCTAAGAGGCCCAAACTTGGCCCTGTTTGCAAACAACATAATTCACAAATATTTAAAAAAATATTAGATATTCTTAAGAGATCCTAGGCCTCCAGGATATGGCCTGGGGCCTGCCACCCAGATGGCCCTTCCCGCCGAAGGGCTTCCTGTGGCTGTCTGTCGCCGTCTCTCCGGCCCTGCCTCTGGCCTGTCACCATCCGCAGCGGCGCGGGGGCTGGGCCCGCTGTTCCCAGGAAGACGGAAGGTGAGTCAAGGTCCCAGCGGCTGCCTAACCTGGGGTGATTGTGCCTTGCCTCTCCGTGCCTCAGTTCCCTCATCTAGGAAAGGGGGAGCACCCTAGTTATCTCACAGGTTATCAAGGTAAACTCTGGCGCCCAAGTGCTACGTGACGGTTAGCAACTGTCTTGTATGCCGAGCCCATACAGGTCCACTGGGAAAAACCATGTGACGGGATGGCTGCATGTGCCTCCAGAGGGCAGGAAGGGTTCGGATGTCCGACTGGATGGCACTTGTTCACCCGTCTCAGTGGGCCCTGCCCTGCAGGAGGCCAAAGCATCATTTCAGCATCTCCAAGTGCTTTCCACGTTTAAGGCCTCTGGACTCATCCTGCCCACATCCTAGGTGGGGCCCACAGGAGTCAAGGCCAAGGCCACAGCCTCGGGGCCCAGGAGGCAGAGGCCAAAGGTTTTTTGTCCCATCATCCGTGGTTGCAAAGGGACCCTCCTGCTTAGGGAAGCCCTGCCCTCACCTGAGCTTTTTGCTTTGGCACCGAAAGGCGAACGCTGAGAATCCGAGGGGTCGTTCACCCGCGCACCCAGCTGTCTGGGGGCTGCGCGAGGAGATGCCAGCCCTTGTTTGGGGCCCCTCCCCACCCACTTCTGGGGTTTCCAAGGCCATTAATGGGAACGAGCAATGAGCTCCACAAGCAGCGTGGGGCCACTGTCACCCATCTTCCCGTCCTCTCAGGACTGTCACAAGAGAGACTCGCTGGTTCCGAGGAGATTCACACAGACACCGGGCAGACGGGCAAGGCCTCATGGGATGGGAGACGGAGTACAGTCGAGTGGACAAGGAAGAATGAGGCAGACTGGAGCTCCGTTCTGCCGCCACCATCTCTAAGCTCTAGCCTTTCGCTCTGCCTCAGCTTCCTTGTGTATAACACACGCATGGGACTCCCTCCTGGGGAGCACCAGGACACAAGCAAGGCCTATAGGACTCGAGTGGTGTAGACATGGGCCTTGCAGCTGTAGCCCCTCGTGCAGGATCTAGCATGGACTCACTCAGCATCCCGGGGCCAGGACCCAGCTGTCCTTTGACATCAGCTGGTCGCGGCCTCCCTGCTGGGGACACCCCCTTCCCACAAACACACCCTCCACACACCATTCCCGGTGTCACCTCCTGAGGCCTCCTGGCAGCCAGCCTGACCCCTACTGTGCCCCAAACACACAGTCACCCGTTCCTGGCTTATCGGCCCATGTCCCCTCAGTGCTTGTTACAGAGGAGCTGCTTGAGAAATGTCTAGGGAAGCGTGAATGGAAGGAAGTACAGAAGGAAAGAAAAAGAACTTGAACTTGGATAAAAGCAGACCCCTAAGACAAGGCACAGTGGGGCGGAGTAACCTAGCAGGAATGGCTCCTCCTTTTGCTAAGGGAGCAACCAAAGGTTGTGAGAACCCCAGAATTTACTACAGGAAGGCCCTGGGGATCATCTGGTCCAACCCCTTTACCTTCTAGGAGGGCGGGGTGATTTGCTCAAGGGCCTGGCCTATGCATGGTGCAGTGGGGATGGCATCCCAGCCTCTTGCCTCCCTCTGCAGGGCTCGCCCCACCCCTTGCCCTCAAATACTTCCCACAGACCACAGCTTGGCAGAGCACCCATCACACCACCATGGGCTTCCTAGTGTGGGTGGGACAGTTCCAACATTCTCTGCGGACTGGGGTTTAGGAAGGCTGTTCCCATCAGCACCAACCTCCAGGTGTCCTGAGATCACCCTGCAATCAGGAAAGAGGTAGTTGGCCACCTCGCACACGGGGTTCTTTATGCCCAAAGTCTTGCAGTGCTCCTGGGCTTCCAAACACGCAATGTTGAACTTGGACCGAGGCTGGCCGAGGACAGACAACATCCCACTGGGGACAGCTTCCGACGCTTCCTGCATGGCCTCAGCTCGGACTTTCACTGCATACAAACCTATCCAGAAAGAAGTACATTTGGAAAAAAATCAGGGTATGTGAGGAAGGTGGGGGAAGCCCAGAGCTGTGAGACGAAGCGCGAGTCCACACAGCGTGCTGGAGAAGCGGAGGCTGGTAGTTATCAGCAGTCCCCAGGGCCACGGTTCTTCCCACCTCTATCTACTTTGCTGAGACGGCACCACCATCCTGAGAGGCGGGCGCCGTCCTTGGCACTATACACATGAAAACACGGAGCTCGCAGCCTTCAAGCTGGCTTGCTGTGGGACGGGGCCCTTAGCCAGGTGTGATTTTGCCTCAAGGCAAGGTCTGGGGTGCACTGTGATTATCACAACAGCCGAGTGTGTGTGTGCGTGGGGGGGGGGGCGCAGGTATGTTTGCTACGGACATCTGGGGGAGTCAGGGATGCCGCCCCACATCCTACAACGCAGGGCCCCACCACCAAGTTAGTATCTGGTCCAAAACGTCGACATGCTGCCGGTGAGAAAGCCTGGTGCGGGGAGCGGGGTGCACAGGAGCAGACTCTGAGCCACATACAGTGTTTTGGACAAGGCATGACCTTTCCGGTCAAATTTTCAGTGAGCAGAATGAGGATGATACTAATCTGCCTGGATTGTTGCGAAAACTGGGAACGAAAGTTTCAACACCACAGGAGTCCCCTACATCAGGCCTTACTGCCGCCACTTGGAGCTGGAGAAGCTGCGGCTGCTAAGGGCAACTGAAGAGCAACGCAGGGCCCTGGCCGCGGCTCAAGTGCAAGGTGAGAGGTCTGTGCCCGGGGCAGGCAGCTCCCACGATCGTGATGTAAGAAGGCCTGTGACGACTGGACATCTGTCCTCCCGGTCCTGGGTCCGCTCCCTGGGGGAGGGGATGACGGGGCCAAGGAGAGGTTAAGGGACTAGTCCAGAGTTTCCTGGGACCACAGAGAGGCTCTGAGGGCACGGCCTGCTCCCCTCCTCTAACACATCTGCCTTCCCTCAGCACCTACATACATTTGTACTGGACTCTTGGCCCCTTACACAGACAGGGAGCAAACGGCGGAGCAAATACAATGACGGCCTGAGGTACGAAGTAGCCGAGAACCCACAGCAAAGTGGAGAGGGCACGGGGAAGTCCTCCCGTGCAGGCATTAACAACTGCAAAATGTCAAGTGAGAAAACACAGGACATACACAGGCTCTAGCTCTGCATTTATGTGTGCAGAAAACTATGTGTGTATAAAACAGTTTTATTCGGAGATGTGCATATGCAGCATTTTTTTTTTAGCATTTCCTTAACCATGCTATAATGCTGTTATTTTAAAAACACTGAAGTAAAAAAAATAAAACACTGAAGTAAAATAAATACATAAAATACAATGTTTCAAATATGTAGTTCACTGGTAAACCACCAGCTTGCTCTAGTTTCAAAGCTTTCCCTCCCTCCATAAAACACCCCATATCACTCCCATCTCTCCTCTCCTCTGCCCTCCACCCCTGAAACCTCTAGCTGCTATCTCTGGATTTGTACATTCTGGACATTTCACACAAAAGGGGCCTCCTCTCTCACCGAGCAGGCTTTGAAGGCTCATGTAGGTAGTGGATGGGGTAGTATCAGCCCTTTATCCCTGTTACGGCTGAAGGACACTCATTGCACGGACTGAGCATGATTTGTTTTGATGAGGGGTATCTGGGCTGTTTCCATCTTGGAGCTATTTTGAATACTGCTGGGAATGTTTGTGCAGAGGTTTTTCTGTATGGACGTATGTTTTTATTTCTTAGGCATATTCCTGCAGAACCACTGGGCCGTATGGTAGTTCTGTGTGCAACGGCTTGAACCGTCAAACTGGTTTCCACAGTGGCTGCACCATTTTACACTCTCTCTAGCCACGTCTGCGGGTCCTATTTTTCTTTCCTTTGTAAGCTTTTTATTTATTTATTTGGGGTGGGGGAGAACACAAAGGGAGAGTGAAAGAGAGAAGCAGGCTCTCCGCTGAGAAAGGAGCCTGATGTGGGACTCGATCCCAGGACCCCGGGATCATGACCTGAGCTGAAGACAGAGGCTTAACCGACGGAGCCACCCAGGTGTCCCTGAGGGTCCGATTTGTTCACATTCTTGCCAACACTTATTATTATTCTTATTATATATTTTTTAATCGAAGCCACCCTAGTGGGTATAAGGTGTGGTTTTGATCCGCACGTCCCTAATGATTAGTAATGCTGAATATCTCTATCTCTTCGCATACCTGTTGGCCGTTTCTGTATATCTTCTCTGGAGAAAGGTCTGTTCACATCCTTTGCTCGTATTTAACTATAAGCAAAACAGTTTAACTGGTTTCACTATGAGCAAAAATCTTAAGTGAAACTAGTAAGCTCGTGATCAAACGTTCATTTCCTTTTTCACTCCATGACTATCTGCCGGCCATCTGTCATGTGACAGGCACTGGTGCTGTGGGAGTGGACTGAGAGCACCCAGGACAGGGTGGGGGACAGTCAAGGAAGCAGAGTTCAGGAGACTACAAAAGGAAAATCCCCGAGGAACCCTTCAGGCTTAAAAGGGATTCAAGGTGAAGTCTGGTCCTCCCAACGTCATTCTCACCCATGTGCTCCCTTCTCCATCACCTGAGTGGCTCCAGAATTATTTTTGGCAGTGTCCTTAGTCCCCAGTGAACCCAGCAAGAAAAGACCCCGGCACCAAACCAAACCCCTTCCTGTGTACCTTCAGAAAACTCCATGGCTCCAGCAAACACTAGGGCTGTGAATTCTCCCACACTGAATCCAGCAGCAGCAACACAGTTCTCAACCACCTGTAGTGACAGACGCAGGACATGAGGCCAAGGTCTAGGGGTGGGGGAGGGGTTCGGTCGGGGGCTCTGCACTGCAAGCTGGCAGGGTGTTCAGAGGCTCAAGGAGCCAGGAATAGGGAGCCACCAGCCTGGTGCTCTGGCTAGAAGAGGACACAAACAGAAGTGGCCTTGACAAGCCCTGAACCAGCACTTTCACTGATGAGGAACTTTGCTGGCGAGTTAAAGCCCGCTGCCTGATTCTGGTGGAGCCCTGTCTCCAACCCAGGGCTCTGGATCCTTCTGTCTCTGCCCTGGAGATGCCTCTCAGGCCCAGGGGGCCGGAGGGAGGTACACAGAGGAGTGACTCAGTCTCTTGAATTTGATTCTTAGCTTGGGAAAGTTCCCTAACTTCGAGCCTCGGCTGTCCATCTGCGGGTTGGGGAAAGGGCAGGACCTACCTCACAGGGCTCCAGGGATGACACCAAAATAATGTCTCTCACGCGCTTAAGCACAGACCTGGCCGAGGGTAAGGGCTCCGTGAATGCCACGACCACCACTTCACTAATTCTGTTACGTGTCCGAGTCTCCTTGCCTCACCCACAAAGTAACTGTGTTTCCCCAACGCGGTTGTGAGAATGGAGTGCAGGGTTTACAGCAGAAGCTTCACGTTTACTGTTCTGATATTATCAAATGATAACAGCCACCAATGCGCACCTTCAAGTGCAGTGACATAGTCACACCATCCTCTTAATGGGCCCTCATTCAAGGTTGGAGTTCATCCTTCTAAAATCATTTAGTAACAAATGACTGAGGATCATTTAAAATCGTTCAGGGGCGGGGCGCCTGGGTGGCTCAGTGGGTTAAAGCCTCTGCCTTTGGCTCAGGTCATGATCTCAGGGTCCTGGGATCCAGCCCTGCATTGGGCTCTCTGCTCAGTGGGGAGCCTGCTTCCCCCTCTCTGCCTACTTGTGATCTCTGTCTGTCAAATAAGTAAAATCGAAGGGCATAAGGAGGGCACTGATGGAACGAGCACAGGGTGTTATATGCACCCGTGGAATCACTAACTCTACCTCGGAAACTGATAAAACGTTACATGTTAATTAACTGAATTCAAATTAAAAAAAAGTAAAAAGAAACACACACACAAAATAAATAAAAATTTAAAAATCGCAGCCCAGGCTCTGTAGGTGGGACATGCGACTCTTGATCTGGGGGTCGTGAGTTTGGGCCTCAGGGTGGGTGTAGAGAACAGTAGTAATAATAATAATAATAATAATAATAGTAACTTTAAAAAAATAAGTAGAATAAATCGCAGTCCAGCCCAGACTCCTCAGCCGCTTTCCCTGCTGTTTTCCGCTCTGCAACACCGCACTTAACACGCCCAGTCGTTCACACCGTGTTTTATTCACCAACCCCCTCCCCTAACTCGCGGGCCGCCCCAGCGCCGCGCCCCCCGCTCCCACCTCGGCGGGAACTCGACAAGCCTCCGCTCACTGCGTCCCACGTGGGAGCGCGCGCCTGGCAGGCGGGAGCCCGGGCACAGCGCGTCCTCCCCGGCGGGCGGCGGGGCGGCGGGCCTCACCGCGGGCTGCAGGTGATGCAGCTTCTCCACGGCGGCCAGCGAGGCCACGAAGACCGCGGGCTGGCAGTGCGCCGTGCGGTCCAGGGCCTCCTGCGGCCCGTGCAGGCTCAGCTCCAGCAGGTCGTAGCCCAGCACGCTGCGGGCGGCGGCGTAGAGCTCGCGGACGCGCGGGTAGCGGAGCAGCCCCCGGCCCATGCCCACCACCTGGCTGCCCTGGCCCGGGAAGAGCAGCACCGAGCACTGGCCCGGCGGCCGCCGCGCCGCTGCCTCCCGCGGCTCTTCCTCCGTGGCCGTGGCGTCTCGCAGCAGCTCCGCCACGTCCACGGCGCGCGGCGGGGGCAGCGGGAAGTCCGCGGCGCCGCGGCGGCAACCCGCGCCCCAGCCCCGGGCCCACGCGGCCCGCGCCACCCGCAGGATCATGGTGAGGCAGGGGCCCTCCGCGCGTTACCGGGGCGACGGAGGCCGGGGGGGCGGTGGCGCGGCGCGGTCCCTGACGCATTTCCCGCCGGGCGGGCCGCGGCACCCGGGGGCGGGAAGAAAGGTTCCGCGCCGACGAGTTCCGGCCCCAGGCGCGTAGGGAAACCCGCGCAGGAGCGAGGAAAGCCCGCGCGGCCCCGCCGTCCTCCCGCAGATCCTGAACGAACAGCGAACTCAGTGTCTCGCTCTTTCCACCTCGCCTGTGAGCGGGTTTGAGACGGTTCCGCGTTGCTTCTCCGTCTGGTTTCTCAGCGGCGCCGTGCAGTCCGCAAGCGAGCAGCTCTGCCCCCGTCTCCCCTGCAAACCGCACGGGACCGTGGAAGCCGCCGGTTCGTATCCGCCCCCCGACAACGCCCGGGATATTTCTCAGACATCAGTTTCTTTGATGCCTCACAGCAGCGCGATGGCGGGTGCCGCTATCCTCCATCCCTGGTCGAAGGCTCCACGTCTTGAGGCGCAGGTGGTTAGAGACGGAAGCGGGATCCGAGACGGGTTCCGGGCTTCGGAGCAGTGCGGGGAGGCGGGGTCCCGGGGGGCTAACTCCGACCTCACCCCCTCACCCCCACCTGCCCTCTGCTCCTCTCTCGTTCCCTGCCAGCCTGCCTGCGGGCCGGGGAGACCAACAGACACCCCCACGCCCCAACACACACTCATAACGAGAAAGATCTAGACGGAATTACACCAGCAAAGCGACTTCAGTGAGTTTGTCTAAGAATCGGATGCGCAAAGCCCTAACTCTCGGAACAGCCAATGCAGCCTTGCTTTTGACAAGGAAAAAATGGGGAAAAGCCCTATATTCGACGAGAGGAGATTCGTTAAACGGGTTACTGCAAACCTATACCACTCTGTGGTCATCAAAGACGCGGAGGAGATTCTCAGGTTAAGACATGAGCAGAGCTCACAATGCCTGCAGAAGCCCATAAATCCGCAGGAGGGGAACCTTCTAATCCACAAGGACTGGGAGAACAGGAAAGGAAAGAACCCTTGCAAGCTGAAAAGCTGGAAGACCAGTATTACCTGACTTAGCTGACTCCAGACTGACAAATTATTATTATTTTTAAAAGATTTTATTTATTTATTTGACAGATCACAAGTAGGCAGAGAGGCAGGCAGAGAGAGAGGAAGGGAAGCAGGCTCCCTGCTAAGCAGAGAGCCCCATGTGGGGCTCGATCCCAGGACCCCGGGATCATGACCTGAGCTGAAGGCAGAGGCTTTAACCCACTGAGCCACCCAGGCCCCCTGGACAACCAAATTCTTCTGGACAGTGTGGAGAGCTGAGCCACCGTCCTCCATACAAGAGCCTTCTCAAAGGCTTGGGGACCGGCAGCTCTAGCCGCTTGTAGAGCTAAGGGTGAAAGAAGGTTAAAATAAAGAGGATTATTTGAAGGTGTCTTTGAAGAACAGATCTATAGACCCCTGTCTCTAGCCACTGAGTGGTGCCCCTCCCTCACTCTGGCAAACTTCTGGGGTTTAGCTCTGGAAAGGGCTGGACGGGCCAGGGACAGTGGTGAATGTGGGTACTTCGCCAAAACAGGTGAATACTGAAGGCGGGGTGTTCTCCCCCACTAAGCTCCCAGAAACCCAAAGCTAGACCCTTACCCTCCACACAAGTGACTGAGGGACCCTGGAGAATCTGACCAGTCCAAGAAGAAATCTGAAAGACATTGACAGTCCCGGAAGTACCCAGACAAATGGCCCCCCAAGTTCCAACTTACAGTGATGCTAAACCAACAAATGCTGTCCATAGACTTATTTTCTTCCCTCCTAATCATGAGCAGCCAGCCAAGGATTCCCAAGCATCTGAGGAAAGCCTCTTACAACAGAAAACAAAACAAAACAAAAAACCCACAGTGCATAGGATTTAGATACTGAGAAGAAAATAATTTTTTTAAAAGAAAACTATCACAGATAGTAGAGAGGTAAGAGAACTGGCTGTATCCATGAAAAATGAACAGAAAGTTATATTTAAAAAGAACATTTAGAAAGCAAATAAGAATCTCTTGGAAATTAAACACAGTAAAGCAGTGGGGTGCCTGGGTGGCTCAGTTGGTTAAGCGTTTGCCTTGGGCTTAGGTCGTGTTCCCAGCGTCTTGGAACTGAGCCTCACAGAGGGCTCCCTACTCAGCAGGGAGTCTGCTTCTCCCTCTCCGGTTGCCCCTCCCCCTGCTTGTGTGCGCGCGCGCTCTCTCTCTCTCTCTCTCTCAAATAAATAAATGAAATCTCAAAAAATTTCTAAAGGAAAGCAAAGTCATGTTTAACTCACAAGTTAAATGAGAGGTGACCTTGGGGTAAACGGAGCAGAGAGAATACCAGGAAGCCCCTGGGCCATTTCACCTGTTCCTTAACCTGGGGGGTGGACACGCAAGTGTCTTTTCAGTATTATTTTAAGGCGTACAGTGTTTTATATACATTTCTGCTTGTATGGAGCATTTCACAATTAAGAAAACCAAGGCAGCAAATGTTTGTTACTGTAGAAAGGGGCATCTGATTTATTGTAAGGGGAAGAAAAATTATAAAATCATTTGTAGCATGAAGGCATTCTTGTAAAGATAGGTGTGATATGCTTAGAAAAAGTCATGCAGGGGCACCTGGGTGGCTCAGTCCTTAAGTGTCTGCCTTCAGCTCAGGTCATGATCCCAGGGTCCTGGGATTGAGCCCCACCTTGGGCTCCTTGCTCAGCAGGGAGTCCGCTTCTCCCTCTCCTTCGGGCCCTCCCTCTCCCCATGCTCATGCTTTGTCGCTCTCTCTCTGTCAAATAAATAAATACAATCTTTAAAAAAAAGAAAAAGTCATGCAAACACTCACTGAAGTGTTGACAGTACTTTGCTCTAGGCGGTGGGAGAGGAAGTTGCTTTATTTTTTTTTTTCCTCTGTGTTTTCCAATTCCTTTGCAATAAATTTGGGTTACTCATGTAATTAAGTAAACACATAAATAAAATACAAGGCTATACTGTACTTGAATCACACTTGGAAACGGGAAGCTGAATGACCCACCGGTGCAGATCCTGGGGGGTGCCTGAATGGGAATCCTGACTCCAAGGCTGACCAGCTGTGTGACCCTGGGATGTTCCTTATCCTCTCTGAGCCTGTGAAGTGGGGTTAATCCTCCAGGGCTTGGGAGGGTGTTTCCATTCCTTGTTCCTAGATCAACCAAGTCTATAGGTAGGTTTTGCTTGTGTCAAATCCTCTAGGGTTCGGCCCAGACCTGGCCACCTGAGATGCTTAGTATATATGCCAAATGCCCAAGAGAGGCTCTGTGTTTAGTGCTATGGAGTTCAGAAGTCATTGCCCACTTAGAATGGGGGTGGCCCAGACTTGGGGTTCTGGAAGAGCTTTCTGGCAGGACACTGGAGAGCCATCCAACTCAGACATGTGGACTTGCCCAGGGTGGGGGTGGGGTCGGGGGTGACCTAGACAGGGGCACAAAGGTGGGAAAGGGTGGGGTGGTCAGCTTGACCTCAGGGCCAGGGGAAAAGGTTGGGACAGGACCCTAAGTAGTGGGAGCTTTGGAGGGTCCTCGGCAGAGGAGGGGAGTGGCAGGAACAAGAGGGGGGCTGGGGGCCAGCTGGGGGCTGCGGCTGCTGCTCAGAGGAGGGACAGTGGTTGCTCCCCAGGCTCGGGAGGGGTCCGTCAAGTTGGACAGGAGGGAGAAAGCTGTAAGGGGAAGCTTCCAAGACCAGTGGGGGGAGCATCTGCATGCAGACCTCCAGTGTGAACCCCTCCGACCCGTAGGTTGTGTGAGCTTCAGGAGGGCAGGGAGCCTCGAGTGTTTGTTCTCGGCCCCTTCCCTTTGGCCTTGGCATGCAGCAGACACTTGGGGGCAGAAATTTCCTTGAGCCCCATGTGTAGTAGGGGTGAGGCTGGAGGAAGCTGCCTTGTCTCCTTCCCTCGGGTCTTCTGGGGGAGGTAAGGGTGTCGTCGTTTGGCCAAGCCACAGGCACCTCCTTACAGGAAGAGGGTGAGGGCTGGCAGCTTGCTGGGAGGTGTGGCCAGACCGAGTTCATCCAGTAGGGCGGGCGCAGTGCCTGGGGCCACAATACTTTCAGGGACCCAGGGAAATGTTTTAATTTCTTTTAAAATCAGGAGAAAGGGGCGCCTGGGTGGCTCAGGGGGTTAAAGCCTCTGCTGTTGGCTCAGGTCATGATCTCAGGGTCCTGGGATCGAGCCCCCGCATCTGGTGCTCTGCTCAGCAGGGAGCCTGCTTCCCTCCCTCTCTCTGCCTGCCTCTCTGCCTACTTGTGATCTCTGTCTGTCAAATAAATAAATAAAATCTTAAAAAAAAATAAAATCGTAAGAAAAAGAAACAGTCCAGACTGGATTATGCTTGTCTTTATATCAAAGCAGTTGAAGCAGGAAAGGCTCACAATGGCCAACACGGCAGGGCTTAATTTTTCCGACTGCCGCCCAGGAGGCTAGCCGCTATGGTTGGTGACAAGAGTTCACATGGTCCCCCAAGGATCGGTTTGGGCCACTTCGGCTCCTGCAGGCTGAGGGGCCCTGCTTGACCAAGTTAGCCCAAGGTGGCCAGAACAGCCCCCGGGCTGCAGTGATAAAGCAGCACCCACAGGCGAGCTGAGGGGTCCAAGGCCTGCTGCTGGAGGTGCCGTGCCCATCAGGGTGTGTCCCGGCCAGCTGGAGGCCACCTCTGGACCGTGACGGTTGCAGTCTCCCCTCACTGAGTGCCGAGCGTCTGCAGGGCGGCCGGCCCCATTACCTGTGGCATCCTCATTAGTCCCACGATGTTGTGCCCATTTTACAGATGAGCAGATGGAGGCTGAGAGAACCAGTCACAGAGTGTCTGAGCCGGGACTCAGAGCTCCGCCTGCCTCCTGCCCCGGGCACCAGTTAAAGTGGCTGGGGATTTCCTCTGGCGATGGGAGCCCAGGGCTACTGTGTGGGACGGCGTTCAGGGCTTTGCTATCAAGCGCTGTAGTTCCCCTCTCTGAGGTCGGTCTCTGTTTTCCCATTTTACAAACGGGAAAGGTGAGTCTCAAGAAAAAGCGACCTGCCAGTGACACGGCCGGCACGGCGGCCACGGTAAGGACCAGGGCCACAGAGCCGCTCGGGGCCGGCCGGGGAGGTAGAGGCAGAAGGGAGCAGGCGCGGAGCGAGCTCTCCCGCCGGCGCGGCTTCCAGCCAGGCCGGGCGGGGCCGGGCCGGGGCGGGGCCTCGCGGCCGGGGCGGGGCAGGTCGGGGACCTGGGCCGCCACCTCGCGCCGCGCAGTGCCTTCCCGGAGCGCGTCCTCGTCGCGGGTGAGTGGGGACCCGACGCCGAAGGGGCGGCGGGCGGAGCGGCCCCGCGCAGGTGCGACCCCCGACAGCGCCCGCGCGCCGGCGCGGGGCCCGAAGGCAAACTGAGGCAGGAGGGGGCAGGCTGGAGCTGCGGGGCGGGGACCCTAGTGGGCCGCAGGGGAGCAGCACCAAGGGACTCGGTGCCGGGGTGGCGGGCTGCCGGGATCCTCACCTCCGCGGTCGGGGCTCCTGTGCCGCGGGATTCCCGGCGCGAGCGGGAGTTCGGAGGAGGGGAACTGGAGCAATCCGGCTCGGCTCCGCCCCGCCCCTCCTCCGGCCCCCGCGCCCCGCCCCTCCGCCCCCGCGCCCCGCCCCTCCGCCCCCGCGCCCCGCCCCTCCGCTCGGGTCTGGCGGGAAGCGGAGCCACCGGGAGGGACCCGACAGTCCCGATTTCCGCCCATTCCGCCGTTGAGCAAGCCGGATGGCGGTGGAGGGGGAGGGCGGGAGTGGCCGAACGGGGTACCGAGAAGGTCACGAAATGCCCTGGCTCCGGGTCCACTTGAGACTTTCCGTTTCTAGGCGGGGAAACCCAGAACCCCTGGGCAGGGTATTTGCGCACAGCCAGTTAAGGCCCCCGAGTGTCCTAGAACCGGGTCCCGAGCTTCCCAGTTCAGTGCTCGGGTGCGCCGTCGCCTGGACAGGGGTCTGGTGTGGGCAGAAGGAGGCCTGGGACCTGCCTGCCCGTTGCCGTCCTGCAGCGGTAGGGTGCGGGGGCTTCCGGCCGTGAACACCGTGCAGAGTTCTGGGGACCCGCCTGCTGGCCGGGCCGGCCGGGGAGCCTGTCTGGCTGGCCTGCTGGTGCGTCGCGGACCCGTACCAGCCCTGTGCTCTACAGCCGAGGGCGGGGGCGGGGGGCGGTGCTGGGCTGGGGCCTCCCCTAGGGACCGTTGACTGCGGCTGATCCAAAGGGTGCCAGGGTGCCTGGCATGCAGCAGGCCGTGGACCAAAAGACTTGTCTGGCAGAGTGTGGGCCTCGAGCCTCCAGTTCCTCCGTGGGGTGAAGTGGGGAGCCCTGCGGGGCCTCGCATTGGACGTCTGCTTCGTGGAGAAACGGTGTTTGTCCACTGCCTTGGAAGGGCCCCAGGAGCAAGGGGAAGGGGGGCGGGAGGCTTGTTTCCAGATGGCTGCGCGGCACACCCAGAGGGAGGCTCAGAGGGGAGCCTTGGAGCTGAGGGAAACTGAGGCTCACCCAGGAGCCCCTGTCCAGGGTGACACAGTGACAAGGGTGGGGCCAGGGTTTGAACCACTAGGGTTCCAGCCTCCACCCGCTGTGTGCTGCTGTGTCAGGGACTGAATCAGCCAGAAACCCTTGACCGTGGGTTGCTCAGGGGTGGGGTGAGGGGTTGGGGCTCCAAGGGAGGGAGCCTCCTTTTTCCCATATACACATTTGCATCATTATTTTGTTTCGGAATCTGTTTCTTTTATTTGTACTTTCATTTACTTATTTCTGATTGGGCAGCCATGCCTGAATATGCTCTTTGTGTTTAGAAAAGTAGTCGTTCTCCGTGCAGCAAATTCCCCCTTGTCCCTCCCAGCCCCACCCCGTCCCAGACCTCCTGGTTACCGGCTGGCAATGGACCCTTCCCGACCTGCTGGCTGGTGTACTGGGTACTTGCATAATGAAAAAGATTCACAGAGGTTCTAACGCAGATGATTAGCTGTGAGTCATTTTAGAAAAGAAAGGAGCCTCGGGGCGCCTGGGTGGCTCAGTGGGTTAAAGCCTCTGCCTTCGGCTCCCGTCATGATCCCAGGGTCCTAGGATCGAGCCCCGAATCGGGCCCTCTACTTGGTGAGGAACCTGCTTCCCCCCTCTCTCTGCCTGCCTCTCTGCCTACTTGTGATCTCTGTCTGTCAAATAAATAAATATAACAACAACAAAAAAGGAGCCTTAACACCAGTCCGGGGGCAGCGCGTGGCTTGAGTGAGAGATAAGGCCTAGGAGGGCCAGGTACAGCGCGGGAGGAGGAGAGAATCAGAGAAACAAACTGTGTGTGTGGGGGGAGGCATTTTCTGCCACCTTCTGTAGGGGAGGCCTTGGGGAACAGGAGGGGCCCCCAGGGACTCACTAGCCGAGCCCCCACTTCACAGATGGGGACAGAGAGGCCTGGGAGGTGAGACTGTAGGGCCAGAAATGGGTCTGGAGTCTCTTGGCGGGGAGCAGGAGTGAAGCTGCTTGAGGACAGAAGATCCTGAGCCCCCCCCCCCCCCCCCCCCCGCCTTGGGAGGATGGAGAAGATTCAGTTCCTGTCACTGCTGCCCTTGGCTGAGAAGGGGTCTAATGCCCTATGGGGCCTGGGACACTGGTGCTGGGGCTGGAGGGAGTGAGCCTCTTGGCCCTGAGAATCTTGTGACACTGGGCAGAGGGCAGGACCGCTGAGGTAGGGTGGGAGGCCCCTCGGCCCTCTGGGGAGGCTGAGTGCCATGTTGCGATGAGAAGGAGGCTGAGAGAAGGAGGTGACACGGGCATCAGGTTAAGTGGCCTTGTGGCCCAGAGCTGAGGCCAGCAGACTCCCCGCTCAGGGGTGGGAGAGCACTGGGCCTGAGAGTCACACAGACCTGGAAAATTCTGGGACTCCCTGTGCCTCAGTGTCCTCATCTGGACGGTGGGACTAGTAGTGTCCCCTGTGGAGGCCAGGAGGGTGTGGCTCGGGGCCCCCAAGAGAGAAGCAGCTGGTGGCCACCCCTGCAGCCGCCGTGAGGAGTGAGTGAAGTCTGAACATCAGGGTGAGCCAGCACAATCACCGCTCTTTTCCCAGAGGCCTAGAACCTTCTCCTGATCCCAGGTCCTGAGCCCTCTGCTCTGGCCCTTCTCGGCCTCTGTTTTGGAAGCGCTCCTCGGTGAGTGGCCCAAGGCCCGGGGGTGGAGCCGTGTGTGAAGCCTTCTGCCCCACTGACTGTCCAGCGCCTGCCTGGCTGATGTCTTCCAGCCTTGGGTCTGTGCCACGGGGCCACATCTTCACCCAGAGGAAATGGGGCAAGGGGCCCCAACACGGACAGCCATAGCTCCTCACTTGTCTGATCCTTGCTTGAGCCTCCCGATGACCCCACGAAGCAGGCAGGACAGGTTGTACCCACCTGATGTGAGGGAAACTGAGGCCCAGAGGGGAGATTTGGCCTGGGATTGCAAAACAAATTGGAGGCAAGCCAACATCTGGGTTCACAGTCACCGCTGATGTTGATGGAAGTCAAGGGTGTGTGGGTGGCTTTGCCCTTTTACTGAGTCCTTTTCCAGTCACAGGTGCTCCCTACTTTCCCCAGCCCTCCCTGGGACCCCATCCCAGAGCAGATCTCTCTCAGGTCTGCCTGGGCTAGCCCAGCCCAGAGCAGTCCAGCTGAGCGTGACTCAGCCTGGTGGGTCCCGAAGTCGGGTGATTCAGGAGCTGGGCAGTCCCCCAGAGGCCACAGGAAGCTCCCCGTCTGGGCTTTCTCTGGGTGAGGCATCTGGCCTTTCTGTGTTTGACCTGTGAGCTGGGCAGACTCTCTGATCCCCGAGGCCTGTGAAACATGAAACACAGCCAGGGTCTAGAAGGGGCAGCAGGAATGGGGACAGAAACACGGGCTCAGACCCTGCTCTGTCACCGAGACCTTAGGAAAGCCACCACCCTCTAGTGGGCTGTGGTTGTTCTGTACAGCAGGGGGCTCGGTTGATGGGCTCTAGGGCCCACTTGGCGGGTACCGCGGGCAAGTCCTGTGTGGCATTCCGTGGGCACGGACTGGGACAGGAGTGCTCCTGCCCACGGAACCTTGTGGAGAAATATGGGCCGGTGCTGCAGTGTGGGGAGGCTCGGAAACATGCTTGGTGGCAGAGGCCAGACCCCAAAGGCCACATACTGTTTGATTCCATTTACATGAAATGTCCAGAAAAGGTAAATTGGCAGAGACCGAGGGCAGATTGCTGGTAACCGGGGGCTGGGGGAGGGAGGGCCACGGCGTGACTGCAATGGGTGCGGGCGTTCATTTGGGTGAGGGAAATGGTTTGGAACTTGGCATGGACGGTGATGGCAAGACATCAGAAGTGCGCCAAATGTCCCCGAATCGTGCGCTCTAAGTGCTTAATTTCATGTTCCGCAGATTTTACCTCGATTAAAAAGAAGAAAATCCCGGGACAGGAGCCACTGACAGTCTCAGAGCAGGCGTGATGTGGTGGGAGTGGGAGGCTCGGAGGGCCCTGGGGGCAGGGGGAGCAGGGGCTGGGGCTGGGTTTCGGGCAGAAGTCAGGGACAGTGCAAACTGTTACCCAAACCAGGACACTTCTTTTTTTAATGTTTTACTTGGAACCAATTTTAGATTTATAGAGAAGGTACAAAAGTAGTAGAGAGAGTCCTCCCCCCAGCCTCCCCCAAGCTGGGAAGTCACCGTGGCGTGGCCCTGGTCACCATAGCCCCCTGGAGCTTCGCCAGGTGGGGTTTTGCCTTTTCGGCGAGATACCACAGTGCGTCTGTCCGCCTCTGCAGACCTTATCCGGGCTTCGGGCTGCCTGTGTGTCTTGCCCTGGCGGCATTCACCTTGAGCGCCTGTAGGAGGGACGCCTCAGAGCGTGAGGGGGCCATCAGTTTGAAAAAAAGTGGGTATAAAGTGGGACCGTCCCGTGGTGTGGGAGAAGGGACGAAGGGTGACACTGAGGAGACTTGAGGTCTGGCCCACTTTGGTGCCTGACCCTTCAGCCCCTCCTCTCAGCTTGTGGGCCTCAGTTTCCCTGTCTGCATGTGAGGGTCAGGACGGCGTGAAGGCCCCCCACCTGCCCAGCCTTGTCACGTTCCAGGGGAGGCCTAGGACTTTGACCACAGCTCCTGTGGTGGCCCAAACACTGTGACTTCGCTGTGGACCTGACATATTTGTTAGGCGGGCTGGGCAGGGCTGGGTTTCCATGGCTGCTGAGGAGGCCTGAGCCCGTGCCATGTGACCCGGTGGTGAGCCCACCGGGGCGGCCAGGTCCCAGGGATGTGTCTGGAGACCCACCCCCATCTGGCAGGGGCACAGGGCCAGCGTCCTCCCGATGGTGGTGAAACAGACCCTCCTGCTCACCGAGGGATAGTCCTGTGCACCCCGGAAGCCGGAGGTCAGGGCAGGAGGGCAGGGGAGGAAGGAGCACAGAACATCGACTGCTGGGCGCCCGCATCACATGCCCGGTCATCCTCACAGTGCACCTGGGTGTCGACCTTGGGGGATGGAGGGACTGTCCCAATGCTACAGGTGAGAAGACCCAGGCCGGAGGAGGGAGGAATCAGTCAGTCACTAGAAGGCAGAGCTGGAATCTGCATCTTCCATCGTTCTGTTTAAAATGATGCTCGTTGGATGCCTGGGCGGCTCAGTCGGTGAAGCATCTGCCTCTGGCTCAGGTCATGATCCCGGGGTCCTGGGATCGAGCCCCACATGGGGCTCCCGGCTCAGTGGCGAGTCTGCTTCTCCCTCTGACCCTCCCCACCCCCTTGTGCTCTGTCACTCTCTATCTCAAATAAATACAATCTTTTTTTTTTTTTAAAGATTTTATTTATTTAATTGACAGAAAGAGATCACAGGTAGGCAGAGAGGCAGGCAGAGAGAGGAGGAAGCAGGCTCCCTGCTGAGCAGAGAGCCCGATGCGGGGCTCGATCCCAGGACTCTGGGATCATGACCCGAGCCACAGGCAGAGTCTTTAACCCACTGAGCCGCCCAGGCACCCCATCAAATAAATAAAATCTTTAAAAAAATAAAATGATGCTCATTATAGACTTTTTGGAAAACAATAAACAGAATTTTATCTGTTTATTCTATTTTTAGAAAACAGAAACAGAATTCCCACTGCCAAGGGCAGCCCTTAGAATCCCCAGCTGCCCGATTGCAGAGGGGCCCTGGGCCGATGCCTCCCCACTCCCGGCCTTGGGTCTGCACTGGCCGGTGGGACAAGAGGGGGCAGTTCCTGGCAAGGCACGCAGCATTAGCTCTGTGATCATGAAGGCTGTGATTAGAACACCTTCGTGAATCTGTTAGTTTTTAAAATGCCTGTCTCTGTCATCTTTTTTTTTTTTTAATTGGGGTGATTCCGTAGTCAACTTTATATGCCTCTTTCTTTGCTTAACGTTATGTTGAGGACAATTTTTACATTATTAGAGTCTACAAAAGCTGGATTTGCGGGGGTTGAGCAGGCCTTCATGGTCCCTCCTTGTTGGGGATGAAGGTTGCTTCACATTTCATGGGGCTTTCCGGGGCCCCAGGCTGGCAGCTGCCCCCTGTCCCCAGGGCAGCCTTCACCCTTTGCTCCGAAGGCCTGATGATTGCACAGACTTTCCCCTGCATCTGCTCTCCCTTCCTGTGTCCCTGTGCGGGAGGTTCTCACGGTCCTGGCCAGGGCCATCTTTTCCTGGATCCCGCATCCGCGGGTACCCTTTCTGAGCTCTGTGCTCCTCGCAGGGACTCTCCCGTTCCGTCTGCCCTGGGTCCCCAGCCCCCACCCTAGCAGGTTGAGCTTCGGGTTTGCTGAACTTGATCTGGATGGCTTCCTCTCTCATGCAAACAAACACCTCCAGTTTCCCCAGTTAGGATCAGAGTGGCAGTGGGGGGTCCAGCCTCCTCGTTTTATGGTGGGGAACACGAGTCCCAGTTGGGGTGCTCACAGGCCGGGGGTCCCACAGCAGGTCCAGTCAGAGCTGGCCCGAGATGCCTGGTCAGGGTCCCCCCGCCCGCCATCACTCTGGACTCTCAACCCCATGAGCAGTTCAGCCGGCTGGGGCCTCACCCTCTGCTGGGCGCCTAGTAGGTCCTCGAGCAGACCTTAGGGCCACTGGGGAAGGGGACATAGCTGATGAGCGCGATGGACAGACCTGATGACTGGGTTCCCAGCCCTCAGGGTGGCAGCACCCAGGCTGGACACAGGGCCCTTCCCTGCCTAGCCCCTTGCGAGCCTCTCAGGGTGGCCGAGGGCCCCTCGCGAGTTTGAACTCTTACAAACTGCTGTTCTTTCCCACCTGCCACCTCTGTGAGCCTGGGTCGCTGCGCGGGAGCAGCTTTTTGGCTGGGCAGAGCCTGGCCCGAGTGCTGTGTGACTCCAAGCAGGCTGCTTTCCCTCTCTGACACAGAGGGAAGGAAAGGTGATTTTAGGGTGGGCCTTTAGGGGGGGTGGTAAAATACCTGTGCGCCTGGGTAACCCCCCCCACTGGGCGGGGCCCAGGTAGACGGTGTTGCTATCCCACTCTACAGAGGGGGCAACTGAGGCCCAGAGAGTTGAAGGGACTTGCCTGAGGTCACAGGGAGGTAGTGGGGAGTCAGGATTTGAGCGAAGCTCTGTGATGCAAGTTATTGAATGAATGAATGAATGATTGAATGAATGAATGAATGATGAGAGAGGGCATGAGAGGTACTAGAACGTAGCGCACAGGGTGTGGGCCGATGCGGGCTTCTCCGAGCACTGGGCTGTCTATTGGGCTGGGGAGGAAGGGCTGGGAGGCTCTCTGGGTGGAGGGACATGAACTGGCCTTGAGTCAGAGGAGGGGTCACTTGACAGGAGACCCAAGGTCAAGGGTGGGGCTGAGAGAGAGAGTACAGGATGCTGGCAGCTGGGAGAGGAGCTGAGGTGGGGCCAGCTGCAGGGGCGGGTCCCCCAGAGGCTCCGGCCTCTCAGGACAGCCTTTGGGTTTGGGGTGGGCGGGGCAGGAGATTTTGGGTGGAAATGTGCTCACTGGAGCCATTGCACGGGGCTGGCAGGATCTGCCCAGGTGAACCCAGCCCCTCCCTGCCCAGGGCTTGGGGAAGCCTCGCCCCAGTTCTGGAGCACCTCCCCCTCACCCCACCCCTGTCTTCTCTTGCAGAACTTTCCAGAGCAGCAACCGCCACAGCAGCAATGGCCCCGCCTTGGGTGCCCGCCATGGGCTTCACCCTGGTGCCCAGCCTGGGGGGCTTCCTGGGCTCGTACTACGTCCGCGGGGAGGGGCTCCGCTGGTATGCCAGCTTGCAGAAGCCCACGTGGCACCCGCCCCGCTGGGCGCTGGGCCCCATCTGGGGCACCCTCTACTCGGCCATGGGGTAGGTGGGCTGGGCCATCCTCTCCCTCTTGAGGCCCGGGGGCAGAGCTTCTCCTCCTTGTGCTCTGGGGCAGCAGGCGTTTTCCGGGCCGGAACTTTCTCCTCCAGGGCGTCCAGGGAGGGCGGGCCGGGTGGCTGGCACCCTGGCTGTTTTCGCAACTCCAGGGGGAGGCGGGCTCAGTGTGTCAAGTTCAGACCTGGGCAGCTTCCAGGACCAACAGTGGCAGCAACAATAGCAATTCTCTTAGCTACCGCTGTTGAGCTCAGTGCCAGGGTCTGGGTTAATTTTCAAGACCACCCACTTGACAAGGGGCCTCCTGCCGGAAACCCTGTGACTACACCCCTGGAGAGGAAGAGTAGGATGGGGAGGGCACCCCCTGGTGGCTCTATTGGGAACTGCACCCAGCCTGTGAGGCCAGCTCCCTGCCCTCCTTCTGGAATGTTCCCTGCATCCTGGGTCTAATGCCAGCCCAGTACAGGGTGGGGCTGCAGATGCCAGGCACCTGGGGAGCAGGTAGCAGAAACCAGGCTGGATGCCATGGGCTTCTGATGGGAATAGTCTGTACAACCTGGGGGTCATGTGGGCACCAGCCCCAGCCAGTCCCGGGCCCTGCCCAGCCAGGCTCCCAGCTCTTCCTGTGTCCTGCTTTCTCCTCCCTGACCCTGGCCCAGGCGCCTCTGGTTCTGCCTCTTCTTGTTCAGCCTCCAGGCCTCCCCACTCCTTCTTGGCTTTCCTCCACCGGTGAGATCCTGGTAAAGCCCAAATGTGACCCTCGTCTCTCCTTAGTGGGACACTGCAGAGGCTCCCCGTGATACTGATAAGGTCAAATCTCTCATGGAGTAAAGAGCTCAGACTCTGGCCCTGACCACCTGGGTTCAAATCCTGCCTTTACCCACCGGTTGCCTGCCAAGAGATCTTAGTCACTTTGCCTCTCCGTGCCTCAGTTTCCCCACCTGTGACACAGGGGTGATAATACTGCCCACTTCACAGCATTATCATGAAAGTGAAATGAGTTAATACTTGGAAAGAGCCAGAGCAGTACCCACATGTGTACATGCTGGGGGCCACTCGTTCCTGTTAGCGGTGTAACTGCCTCCCCCTCATGGTTCTAAGAACCCCCATGACCAGGTCCCCATCTGCCTCTTCAGCTTCGCCTCTCTGCTGCCCCCCAGACCTCAGCCTCCTGGCCCACAGGCCCTTAACCTGCCCCTAAGCGTTTGCAAATGCTTGTTTCCCCCCTCTAGCAGACTCCTACTTGCCCACTAAGGGCCAGCTGAAATGTCCTATCCTCTGTGCGGGTGCCCCGTCTAGGTTAGGAGCCTCTTTCTCACTCCAGATCCTGATGATAATAATGGTAGATATTTACTGAGTGTCCCACATGCCAGTCGCTGACCTAAGCCCCGCCAGGATGTTAACTCAAATCCTCGCAGCAGTCCTGGGAGCAAAAAAGGCCCAGTGAAGTCAAGCAACTTCCCTGAGGGCACACAGTGGTCAGTGGTAGAGCATGGTCGAGCCACCACTGTGCCGTCCCGTAGGTGAGCATGGCTCAGGGAGGCTTTTGGTCTCTTTCCTGCTGGTGCCCTGACTGGTGGCCTCTGTTTCAGGTATGGCTCCTACATGGTCTGGAAAGAGCTGGGGGGCTTCTCGGAGGAGGCTGTGGTTCCCCTGGGTCTCTATACTGGGCAGCTGGCCTTGAACTGGGCATGGCCTCCCATCTTCTTTGGCAGCCGACAAATGGGTTGGGTAAGTGTGGCCTTGGCCAGTCTCCTTGGTCCCTGGAGATGGCTTGCAGAGGAGTGACCCTTCCTTGGGGGACACAGGGCATCACATCCTAGATGGGGTGAGGGTCTGAAGATCCAGGGGAGGGGATGGCACATAGCATCTCGCAGGAGCTTTTAGGGGACCAGCAGCCTCCTGTAGAGCCCCCAGCTGCTTTTCCTCCAGTGGAGGAAGCTTGCGGGGTTCTGACAGCACCAGACGCACTCACTGGCTTGGTTGAAGGGCCATCGTATGGGAAAACATGACGCCTGGTGCCCTGTGTCCCTAAGATGGCATGGATCAGGCGGGGGTGATTGTCCTCATTTTACCGATGGGAAACTGAGGCAGAGAACGAGGGAGGGACTTGGCAGGGTCACTCGGGGGTGGGACGGAGTGCTCCCTGGAGTGCACCCCACGAGGGGCCAGCTGGGACACGCACCCGGTGAGCACAAGGAACTTCAGGCCTCCCTGTCCCCCGCCCCCCTCCCGTGTCTCTGCAGGCGCTGGTGGACCTCCTGCTGATGGGTGGGCTGGCAGGAGCCACGGCCGTGGCCTGGTACCGGGTGAGCCCGCCAGCCGCCCGCCTGCTCTACCCGTACCTGGCCTGGCTGGCCTTCGCGGCCGCGCTCAACTACTGCGTGTGGCGGGACAACCGAAGCTGGCGCGGGGGCCGGCGGCTCGGCGAGTGAAAGCGCACCGTCCTCCGCGGACCCCAGCTGCTGCGATCAGACGCCGCCCGGGGTGGCAGCCCATGTGCTTCTGTGGCCGCCCGGCCTGCGGGTCTGTCGGGGTCTCGGCCCCGGGGATCATTGCCGGCTGCAGAGGTGCCCCAGGCCGAGCCTCTATGCCAGGAACGGTGTCCTGCGCTTCCTGCTCCGCTCCAAGTGTGCTCTCGGAACACGGAGGCTAGAAGCCAAATAAAGTTTGTAACCTCCTGGCAGTGGCCTTTTTACTTGGGGGGGCCTCCTGGCTGTGGGGAGGGAGGGGTGCTTACCCCACTGCCGGACGTGGTCAGCGCTTCATCGGTGCTTCTCGGGTCCCTCCCAAGACCCTCTGAGAGGCGGGGTGGCCTTCCCCGGAGCAGAGCAGCCCAGGTTCGGCCCGGAGCCCACACCCAGGCTCTGCCGTGTAGACTGGTGCACAGCAGGCCCGGGGCTCGGTCCTGTCCACTCCCTAAGCCTCCAGGAAGCTGGGCGCAGGGCATGGGCCCGTAGTCTGCTGGGGCTGCTGCCCCAGGGCCCTCGCTGGCCTCAGCGGGGACAGGGCTGGGCCCAGAGCTGGGGACACTGCCCGACCTGCCCCCGGGGGGCCGGGGGCAGCCCCGTGAACACCGGATCGTTAGTGAGACCCGGAGACTGCGGCCTCTCGCTGGTCCAGGCCTCCCCAGGTGGGGACGTGTCACCCCCAGCTTTGTCCAGGTCCTCTGCAGGCAGCCGCTGGGGGCAGGGGAGGCTGGCGGAGGCCTGTCACCCTGGCAGGCTCCCGCTGGGGCGACACCCCTGCTCCAGCCGGAAGCCGTGGTCTGGGCCTCGCGGCATCGCCGCGGGGCGCTGGGGGGCCTGGGACCTGTGGGCCTTCGGTGGCTTGTTTGGTCTGGTTGTTGGTCACTCACACAGGCCAACGGGTTGTTTCACTTCATCTGGGCAGGCCGGCGCTCTGCTGCCGGCTCCCCGACCTTTGCCCTCTTCTCACACTCAGATGGGACCCGGTTACAACATTAGGAAAGCTCGGGGAGAGAGCAGACTACACTCGGCCGAGGGCAGGGGTGGCTCTCTCCCCGGGGCTGTCACCTCCGCTGGGACTGGATGCTGGCAGATCGTGCCCTGCGGGGAGCGCCAGCAGCACCTCGCCAGCTCCCAGGCCCTTTCTCTGATGCTCCCCAGAGGACAGGGCTCCAATGGGGGACTCCTTGATCATCCTTTCTATCATTTCTGAAGTTCTCCAAGATGGTCTAGGCGGGGGGGCCCGAAGGGTCATCCCAGGCTCCCGTGGGCCCCTCAGATGTGCTGTACTTAGCACTTACGTACACCTGAGACTTCTGCAATCCTTTCCGTGATGCTCACGCAGGCTCTTCTTTTGTCTGTCCCACTCGCTGTGGCTTTGTTCCTCTCTAGCAGTATCCCACATGCCTCCTCCCGGCCACACGACACGCGTGGCCACAGAAATGGCTAGAAAAATGGACGAGACAGATGTACTTAGCCATTTCGTCTGCCGCTTTCTTGTGATGCTCTCCCCCCTGGCCCCAGTTCTTCCTAAGTACACCGCCTTCTCTCCTGTTCTGAGCTTTGGCTTCTGTTAGCAGCCTGAGGCTCCTGACAATGTCTATGTTGGTTTGATAGGAAAGTCTATTATCTCACGGATGTCAAGTCCTTCTGGTCTGCATTCCTTCCTGGAGCTACTTTGAGCTGTTGAAGTCTTAAATCCGGGCATTTGCCTCCCTCTGTAGCCAGCTGGCCACAAAGGACACAAGACAAGGTGATTCACACAGCTCAGGAGGGCTCAGCCGGCCGGCCATCGGCAGGGACACAGCAGTGACTGTCAGCCATGTGCCGAGTGCTTTAATGTTTCCATTGGCCCCTGTGGATCTCTGGTACCGAGAGGTTCTAACTATGTCAGTGCCTCTCCAGGAAGGAGCTGCCACGTTTGGTGGTGTTTATGTGGCCACGGATCATCACTGAGGATCTTTCTAGATTTTGCTGTCAGCCTCTCAAGGTTTACCTTTTGGATTTCTTTTGTGTGGTTCTGTAGAACTTTGGTACAATGAATACTATGGCTGTGACTCCCTGGTCAACTCCAGACGTCCAGATTTTGCACTCTGATGAATTCTGAACACGGGGGCACCCGGGGGGCTTGGTCTGTTGGGCGTCTGCCTTTGGCTCAGGTTGTGATCCCAGGGTCCTGGGACAGAGCTCTGCATCAGGCTCTCTGCTCAGTGGCGAGTCTGCTTCTCCCTCTTCCTCTGTCCTTCCTCCCTCTACCCCCATGCACTCTCTCTCAGATAGAGTCTTTAAAAAAAAAATCTCAGCACAAAGTGACCTCAGTGAAGAGAATACCAGAAAGAACCATTTCCAGAGATAAGAACCGTCTACACTGCAAGCGGTCTGGTCTTTAAGCACAGTGGGAGCCCTGCCGGATGCCCTTCCTCAGGCGTCATCTGATTTCCACTGATGAGAGGCGCAAGGACATCTAGAATTGGGGAGAAGCCCGTTTATAATTGAGCCTGGATCATGTGGTCCTCTGATTGCTCAGAGTATCCTGGGTAATCGGGTTTGAAGTAAACTGGTAATGCGCAGGCCCACCCTCCCTGTTGGGCGTGTGGATGAATGCCCTGGTGTGAGTGCCCGGCCGGAGGGGCACTGGCGGTCCCCTGCGGGGCATGTGCCCATCAGTATGTTGCAGGGCCTCTGCCCACCACGAGGGGGCGTCACTGGGCTGGCCTACAGTGCTCACGCCCCTCCTGCATCCGCCCCCTGGACCCTCCCGCCGTCGAGAGCAGCTAGGGTCTCCCATTACCCCCAGCCCCAGGGTGAGGAAACAGGTAGGAAGAGAATCCCGTGTCTTGAGGGCCCAACAGTGTGTGCTGAGCCAGGATTCAGGGCTGGCAGGAAGACGAGGCTCCTGGGCACTGCCCGTGATGCCGAGGGGAGCCTCAGCTCTGCATCTGTCCCCGCTGTGTTCTGCTCTGAAATGGAACCAGTGCTGGGGAATCCAGCTTTTGGGGAGGAGCCTGCTGTGGTCTGAGTGTTCCCTCAAACCCCTATGTTGAATCTTACCCTCCCGCTGTGTGATAGTCACAGGAGGTGGGGACTTCGGGAAGGGATCAGGTCACAAGGGTGGCGCCCTCATGAATGGGGTCAGTGTCCTTACAAGAGACACCACAAAGTTCCCTTGCCCCTTCCCACATGAGGACACAGTGGCCATCTGCGAACCAGGAAGAGGCCCTTATAGACGCCAAGTCTGCCGCCCGATCCCGGGACGCCCCCACTCCAGAACCGTGAGGAAGGAACTTGTGTTGCGCGAGGCCAGGGTCGTGGTATTGTTACCGCAGCCCTAACAGACCCAGATGGGCACCTGGCAGCCCAAACGCCATTTTCTCTCGTTTCTCCAAGGGGACGTCTCAATATTTTGGTTTTCTTCGACAACCGAACAGGAAGACAGCTGACACACGGTGCTGGGCCTGTGGTTCTGGGGCCTCCACACAGAGAGGGAGGCCGAGGTCAAGAAGGCCTAGTTTATTACGGTACAGGTCGCGTCAAGGAGAGGGCAGGACGCCAGCGGCTCTCCAGGGGAAACCAGAGACCGTGTGTCCTTGCTACATCACAGCTTAGCAGGATGGAAGGGGCGTCTCCCCAGCCAACAGGCTGAGGTTCTGGGTGACAAAGAAGATGGACACACACAGCCAAGTGGACACACGGATGGGAGGCACAGCCCAGCCCAGTTTTGTTTCTTGGCTTCACAGTGAATGAAGCTCCGTGCCCCACCCCCACCCCCCAAGGAGTGGGGGTCAAACTCTCCCCCCACCCCACTGTCAGCTGGGCCTGGGGCCACTGGGGCTACACAAAACACACCAGCATCTGACTCCAAATTTCAGAAACAAGGTTACGGAAATAATAAGAATCTTTATATTTTCCTCCCATAAATGAAAAACTAACAAAAATCCAACATTTTGATGCTAGACTCGGGTGGAAGGTGGCACCTGACAGTAACATCAAGTTCTCCCTGGAATCATCTTCCTTGGCCGTCTGCTGCTGGGCTCTGCCGCCCACACTTGTCCCTGAGGCCCCAGCCGACGGCAGGCGAGGGGGACAGCTCTGCCGTGCCCGGCGGGCGGCCGGGTATGCCGGGGTCAGAGGAGGACAGCCTGCTCTTGCCACGTGGAAAGGCAACAGCAGCCCAAGGCCGCGGCCCTCCCGGCCGGGAACTTCACGGGAAGCTTACTGGGAAAGGTCTGGTCGAGAGTGGGAACCAAGAAGGTGTGGTCCGGGGAGCAGGTTCCCAGCTGTTCTGGGGGGCAGGGGTGGGGACACCCTGCCCCAGCGGAGTCACGATACACGAGCAGGCCCCCTGGAGAAGCAGCCCACCCAGCTCCCCGTTCGCATGTGGGCTCCGCAGGTGTTGCTGGGGAAACCTCGTGCTCCCCAGAACCCACAGCCGCTAACCCCCTGGGAAACAGCAGCCCAGGAACCAGACCCTCCAGAAAAAGCCCTCAGCTGAGCACGGATGGCGGTGAGGGGAGCACGGACAGGGGCCTGGGACTCAGCCCTGGGGACACCGTGCCTGGTCCTGCTCCTGACCTCGGAGGGAAGAGGACCCTGAGCCCCCAGAGGTGACACGGGGATGACAGCTCCAAGACGAGGCTGTGCCGAGGAAGGAGGGGAGGGGCCCGCGGAAGCACCTCCGCCCGCTGAGGCTGGAAGGGGCCGGCAGGCAGCGCGGAGCCACGAGCACCTAGACCAGGCGGGTGACGTGGCAGTGGCTGGGCTCGTCCAGGTACAGGGTGCTGAAGACGTCGTTGAAGAAGCCCGGGTGGTACCTGCAGGCCCGCTCACAGTCCGGGTTGAAGTTCACCTCCAGGATCTGCGGCTGCATCACTCGCGTCCCTGACGGCACAAAAACACGGGGCACGAGCTCCCCCCTGGCTCCGCCGCGGCCCGCTGCCCTTCCCCCTCGCGCTCTGTCCTGACCTGAAGGCTGCCCCCCAACGGTGTGGCCCCCGCCCCCCCCCCGCCCCAGATCTCTGGTGGACCCGAGGCAGACACCATCTCAGATCTGTCTCTGTGCCCGGGGGCAGGGGAGGGCTGGATGATCGGCTTTGGGTTAAGCGGAGGGGGGCGTGGTTTGGATTACGGGGCGGGGGCGCCCCCTCACCATCTGGACGGTCGTCCCACTTGAGCATGAGGTCCACGGCATACACGGCCCGGGATGAGGGATAGTCGCAGAGGCCCAGGGGCGGCGGCTTGGCACACGCCACTTGGAACAGCTCCGTGAAGGCCTGGAAGATCTCAGCCTGGAGGACGGGGAGGCCGGGCTGGGGGCTGCACGGGTCTGAGGCCGGGACCACCCCCAGCCCCCGAGAAGCTCCTTGTGCGCCTCCCTGTCTCTACCTGAGCTGTGGCCCCAAAGCCCACGATCCCTCCTCCTCCAGCCTCATGTCTGCACCCCTGGCTGCCACCGCCTTATCCGACACCTGCTTCTGGCGTCTGACGACTGCTAAGCTGCCTGGCTACTGCCCCCGAGTCCCCAGTCCCCTCTGCACAGAGGTGCACGCCTGCGGGGACCAACCTGGATCTCTGGCTGTGCCCCTGTCTGCCATTTCTGGGACCAGGTAGGGCCTACTGCCAGCAGGCGGTCCCAACCGTGCTCCGAGTCCCCTCCAGAACACCCCGCGAGGCCCGGCGTGGGAGGAGCAGGACCATCCCGAGGAGGCCAAGACCCTCACCCAGCCCACGCCCGCCCGCAAGGGAAGGCCTGGCCTCTGCAGCTCTGCCCAGGACTCACCTGGACGCTCTTCCAGGGAAATTCCGGGTACTGCTTCTCAAACTCAGGGATGAACTCATCGTAGTGCACCTGCGACAGACACGCGGCCCATCACGCTCTACCTGGGGCTACCTCGGGGCAGGGAGTGAGGAAGCCTGCCTTGCCTTCATGTGGGGCTCTGGCACTCGCTGGGGCTACAGGTCAGCGCCCGCAGCCTACCAGCACCCCTGCACCTGGGCACAGATGGGAGGCAGGAGCTGGAGTCTGAGCTCCGGATCTTACTCTTTGACTCAAGACAAGCAGATTTACTTGTCCGGCTCAGCATCATCATCTGTGAAATGGGACAGTGCCCCTTGTCTGGAACGCTATCGGTGGGGCTACTGGGAGGCTGGATGGACACGGCACCACGTGGGTCTCAGAACAGTGCGCCAGAGGCAGAGGCTGGACCCAGGCCTGAGCTCACCGCTCAGCACCAGCAACAAGCACCTGAGCACGGCAAGGCCTCTCAAGCCAAGCCTTCATCCAACACACACGGGTGCGAGCCGGCAGTGAGCTCGGTGCCTTCCTCAAAGGATGAGCCAGGACGGGCTCCCTGCGGAAGCCTGATGCTCACATCCTGTTGGCGACACATCCCCCTACCCAGGAGCTTCCAGGAAAACACGACCCTTGGGGTGCTGGAGGGAGGCACTCCGTTCTCTGAGAGACAACTTCCAACCACGTCCCAGGGCCCTGCGGGTGGCGCAGCGTCCCAGGGACCCGCCTGCAACACAGCCCAGGACAGGCAGCAGCGGCGGAGCTGGGCGTGAGCAAGGGCACGGGCGCTCTGAGGCCGCCGTCCACCCTTGAGGGCTGCTAAGACACGGGCACAGCGAGGCGTCCCCAGGAGTGTTCGGTGCAGCATGTGTACTAATGGCGAAAACCCGAAATGACCTGAATGTCTACGAACAGGTGAATGACAAGAACATCCCAGGACAAGAACGCCCCCAGCCCCATTTAACAATAATGACAAATCTTGGGGTGCCTGGGGGGCTCAGTCCATAAGCCTCTGCCTTCAGCTCAGGTCATGATCCCAGGGTCCTGGGATCGAGCCCCGCATCTGGCTCTCTGCTTGGCAGGGAGCCTGCTTCTCCCTCTCCCACTCCCCCTGCTTGTGTTCCCTCTCTCGCTGTGTCTCTAGCAAACTAAAAACAAAACAAAAAACAAAAAACAACTTTATAAAAAGAACAATGACGAATGTACACACGTGATGCTCAGAAAAGAATAAAACCATAGAAAGGTTTGCTCAACAGGATAGCATTCACGTAAAACCTTACATACATATGCAGAATCATCATTTGAATAATATTGGGATATACTCATGCTGAAAAGAATCGAAACACGCCTGGAACGGGTAATTACCACATTCGGAGAGTGGCCACCAAGAGGGCCACGGGCAGGCCTTGGGGTGAGCAGCGTGGGTGACGGGGTGGGGAGGGTGAGCCCTACTTCCCGTTGCCTTGAAACAGCCACCAACCACTTCTGGGACGATGTGTGAGGCAGCCTTTCTCTCCTCCACCCACAGCTGGCTGTGCCTCTGCCCGGGCTGAGCCTACCTGTCCCAGGTGCACTGCTGGCCAGCCAGGGTCTGAGGCCCTCACCTCGGAAGGAGCTCTGCCCTGATGTCCCTTCGCCCAAAGTGCCCAGACAGCATGGGGGACAGCATGGATTCAGGATCCAGGCAGGGTCACGGTCCAGCAGCAGCAGCCTGCCACGGGGGCCATGTGACTTGCACCCCTGTGCCGTCCCACCGTCACCGGTCCCCGTGCTCGGGGGGTGCCAGTGGAAGGCAGTCTGTGCCTCCAGCTGAGACCTGCCCTGCTCAGACCTGCCACAGGACGTGGGGAGGCTACTGCTTTGAGACTGACATGGGTACCGGAAGGCAGCTGGTCTGCACAGTCTGCCCAGAAGACAGGCCGAGGGGTGTGGGGTCTGGGTCTGGCCTGTGTCCAGGTGAACCCACCTGCTTCAGCACCACTTCCGGGTCATAGTTCATGACGGTGAAATGCTTCTCGTAGTCGTCCAGGTCGTCGAGCGCGAAGGGCCTGCAGGAGGAGCGCACAGACACAGGAGGGTCCTGAGCACGGCCGCGTCCCAGCAGGGACGGTGCTCCGAGAGACCCCGCTGGATGCCTGTCCCCCCGTAGAGTGAAGGGGTGCCCCGCAGCCCCTCAGAGCTTGTCTGTGAAGACACCCGGGCAGCCTATGAATGTCCTCGCGACCTGCACCGCTCGGTGCCCGTTTGACAGTGCCAAGTGCCGTCCAGGTCCCACCCGTGGCTGCCTGCAACGGGGCGAGAACTCCCGCTGGCGGACAGATCGGGGCTCAGCTGGGCCGCCTGCCAGGTGCGTGGCGGAGAAAGAGCTCCAGGACCGGCTTTCCGACCCCGATAAAGGGGGCCCCGTCGCCCACCCCCCAACCGAGAGGCTTCTCGGTTACCGGTTGGAGAAGCGCAGCCAGAACACGTCATAGACAAACAGCCTCAGGGGCTTCACCGAGCGCAGAAGCACGACGTAGCGGATGTCGAACTTGACCAGCCCCACGTCTTCTCGAAGGAACAACACTGGGCTCTCGATGTACTTGGACACGACCTAGAGAACACAGACACAGGGTTGCGGCCGGCTCTCCCTTCACCTGGGCCCAGAGGTACCCCAACCTCGCCCCATCGGCATCTGTCCTCACTGGCGACGGGCTCACGCCTGTGGGACATCTGAACACGGTCCCCACATCCTGGAGAAACAGGCACACTCCTGCTCCGGCCTCAGGAGCCCTGTGCCCTGCACCTGGCTCCTTCCTCTCTGTCTTTTCAAACCCTGTCTAGGCTGTGGCAAGTTCTGAATCTTCACCTTCACTTTAGCTGAGGAAAAGGTCCCACCAGTTTTCAGGTTTTGACAACCACATACGAGTTCTCCGCTGTAATCCCGACTCCTCGTCCGCTGCCTGGAATCCTGCTCAGCCGTCATCCCACTGGCATGCTTTCCTCGACCCATAACCGTTCCCCCATCCCCCCACCCCAATACCGACCCTGACGGGCTCCATGTCACTACAGCACCCTTGTCTCGGGGCTCCCTGGCTTGGCTGCCTCCCTCCTGCTGGGTGGTCTCGAGTGGTGCAGCGAGTGGGGACTCTGAGGTCAGACACACCTGAGACAGCTCTGGACAAGGGCTTCCGCCTCCCCACCCCCGCTGGCCAGGGCACTGGAAGGAGCAGGGTCTGGGCTTCAGAGACACCAGGAGCCGAGTGGCCCCACCTGAGTCCCCACCACCACATGGCCTCACCTTGGGGCTGCTCTCCCGGTGCCGGACGATACTGTGCAGGCTCCTGGTGACGTGGGTGTCCAGGCTGCGGGCCAGGTTCCAGGGCTTGCAGATCCAGTGGTTGTCCTGGCCCCTGAGAGCACATGGGTTCGGCTAGGCTGTGCCCTGCACCCACCTTCTAGGGACCACGGTCGCCTTCGGAGAGGGACACCCAACCCCTCCCAGGGAGCAGCGGGAGCTGTCACAGCGGGGCCGTCAGGGGCTGACCTCACAGAGTGAGGAAGAACTTGCTCGAGCCAAGACACGAAGATGTCCGTGGCCGTGGTCCCGGCCGTGCCCCGTGCCGACAGCTCTCAGTGCCACGGCCAGCACGCAGCGGGTGCGAGCCGGGTGGGGTGAGGCTGGGGGTGGGGGGTACAGGAGTGACGGGGGCCCTCACCGCCTCTCCCGCTGCTGGAAGCAGCTCACAAACTGCGGGAGCTCGGTGCGCAGGTTGAAGGTGCGGGGCAGCCACGCCGGGCCCTCGGGGCCCCCGGCCCGGCGTGCGATGGAGGCCAGGCAGTCCTTCACCGTCAGTAGGTTCTCGCAGGGAAACTGGTTCAGCAGCACGTTGGGCCTCTCTTGGCTGAGCCTCCTGTGGGGCCGGGGCATATGCACGCGGCTCAGGGGTGGCAGGGGCTCTGGGGGCATCCCCCAACCCCGGGCCTGGCGGGGGGGTGCTCACCTGTAGTCCTTGAAGTGGGAGAAGTTGTAGAGGATGTCCGCATCCGCCTCGCTCTGGGCAAAGGTGAAGCGCGGGTGCGTCAGGTGCCTGAGCACCTGCTGGATGTCTGTGTAGACCCTGCGGGCGGAGTCGGGCTGAGCCGGCCATGCCCCCCGCGCTCCAGGGACTCGGGCGCTGCCCAGCCTGGGCTGGTGTGGAGGAGGAGGGGGGTGGACGTATGGGCTCGGGCCCTGAGGCCGGACAGGCAGTGCCGGCCCCACTCTCTCTGCTCGCCTGCAGGGTGGGGCGACGAGGATCCTTCTGACCCCAGCGTCCCCGCCTCTAAGATGGGATCACAGCCCAACTCACTCTTGTCACTGGGGTGACACGGGATAACCTGAGTGTCTAACAGGTGCGAGCCTGCCTCCCACATGGAACCAGAAGGACAGACACAACCAGCCTCCCACTCACACACTGAGCACCGCTGGCCGAGAAGGCAGCTGGAGTCCAGGGGCCTGTGGGGGCGTGTGTAGCCAAGATGGGTGCCCCGGGCAAGGCCCTGTTCCACACCAGTACTCGCTGCTGCTGGCCTGGCCCGGCCCCCACTGGCCCCAGGGAGAGATGAGGACAGAGCCCGGGAGCTCGGGGGGGGCGGTGCAGAGGCAGAAGAAGACAAGAGGGGGGCCCAGCCTGGAACAGCAGTCCAGGGGAAGAGGTGAGGTGACTGCCAGGGGCAAGGCCGGCATGAAGACCTCGGTCTGTGGCTGGAGCCTACGGCAGGACTGGGAGCAGGAGGCCAAAACTAAGTGGGCCTCAGTGGGGCCTGTTACCCCGAGGATGGACGGACACTGGGTAGTGGGCCTGGGCACCAGAAAGGACCCCTGGGCTGGCCTCAGGGAAGGGGCAGCGGGCTGGGCTGCCCATTTCTGGCTGGACCAGGCTTGGGTAGTAACCAGAGGGAGGGACTCCCATGGAGGCAGAAGCCAGGCTGGGACCCGCCTCTGGGCCTGTGCCACATCCAGTGGGGAGCACGGCACACCCACCTCTCACAAGTGCTACGGGGTGTCTGCTTCCACCTGGCATCCGGCCTGCCGGGCCTTGCCTCACCTGCCAGCCCACACCTGCTGGCGCCGCACACCGCCCTTCCCGGCAGTCTGGCCGCCTCCGCTCGGCGCCCCACGCCTTCACGGTCGGCTCAGGCTCCCTGACTCCTGGGGCAGGCCTGGCTGTTTTCACCCAGGACCAGAGGAACACCCCACCACCCCGTCACTTTCACAGCATTCTCTCTGTGATCCTAGGTCTCTGCCCTGGGCTCCTGCCACTGCCATGCCACCAGGATACGGCAGGCTTTCTGAGCGCCCTCCTGTGCCAGGCGCTGCTCTCGGAGCCGGGGGGGGCTCGTGGGGGTGCCGGGGAGGCTCATCAGGAGCTGAGGGGGGGCTACGCACTTGAAGACGTGGTCGCAGGGATAGGCCACCGGGCTGATGGCGAGCGGCAGCTTCTCCTTGTTCTCCTCCAAAATGGCCTAGAAAGAAAGCACTGAAGGTAGAAACAGACCTCCAAGACAGGAGCGAGGGAACACACGCCACCCCCCCATCCTGGCATATGAGGGGGCACCCTGGACCACAGGTACAGCCTTCCGACAGGCCCAGCAGCAGCCAGAGACCTCGGACCACCCTCACCCCAGGACTCTGGGGCTCAAGGCCCCTCAAGGGCCAAGCGACCCATTTGTGTCAAAGAAAAACGTAAACACTTCAAAATCTTCAAAATCTCAGCGCTCCGCTCGCTCCGAACTGCGGGCAGCTGGGAAGGCATAAAGCCTGCGTGGCGGGGAGGTGGGGGGTGGTGCCTGATGCTAGTGGAGCGCCAAGGTGCGGTTCCAACATACGCCCTGTGATGGTTTAAAACACACCCAGACTCTGCGACACTCCCTCTGGGAGGCAGAATTCATCTCCCGGTGGGTGTGGGTGGGGCCGAAGGGGCTGCTCCCTCGGGTGTAGAGACGGGGAACAGAGACACATGCGGGGAAGGCCCTGCAGCTCACTCTCAGCTCCTGGGCTCTAAGACAAGCTGGCCTTCATGTCCTGGGACACTCAGCAGCCCGGCCAAAAGGCCCTTGGGAGTTAGAGCTGAGGCCTCCTGCGACATGGCCAGTGCCACCCCGGCACCACCAGGCGGAAGCCGATCCTTGGCCCCAGCAAAACCTCACTGACATGGCTGCCCGACAGCCCAGCCACGCTTTGGGAGGGGCTCGAAGTCCAAATCCCACCCTCCTGTCCACAGAAAGCGTGTAGGATGATAAACGTGTGCTGTGTATCCCGTGATCCCGAACTCATACCAGCGACCCCCGGGGCCCAGAGCACAGGCCCAAGCTGGATAGTCAGATGGGGACAAGTGACCAGGATGCTCCGGCAACTCGAGTTCCGCCTCCTCGAGTTCCACCTCTGGTGGGACACCCAGGGTTGGCCCCGCGCTGCCCTGCCTGCTGGAGCCACCCAAGATCAGGAAGCCTCCGGCCCTAAGCCACTCCAAAGGCTTCCTCTTCCTCACGCACTCATTTACTAAGCACCTACAGGTACCACTACTCTATGGGGCTCTGAAACACGCCACGGACTCAAGACAAGTGACCACGCAGCTTCCTGTGTGGACAGTCCAACCACTACCAGCTTACATGGAATTCCCGGGAAAGGTGCCAGGAGGTCCCACCACGACGGCCCAGCCTCTCCCCAACCACAGCACCCGCAGACCGGCTGACACCCCACGGTGCTTCCCATTCTCGCTCGAGCTAACCGGGCTGCTCCTCTGATCAACCGCTGGGGCCCTCAGTGAATGTGTGATGTGCCCGCGTGGGCAGGCAGATTTCACAGTGGGGCAAGTCTTGTAGCCTCTGCCCACGGGCCGTCACAGGGCCCTAGGGGTTGTACCCCAGCTCTCCTATGAGCTGTGTGACCTTTGGCAGGTTACTTAACCTTTCTATGCCTGTGTCCTCATTCTCAGTGAAGACTGACAGAAACAGGACCTCATGCCCTTACGCCGCGAGGGCTAGAATCACACACGCCCACGGGTGCCAACTGCAGGCTTGCTCGTGGCCTGGTTCCAAACTGCGAGCAGCCAACAGGAGGCGGTGGCAGGAGACCAGAAGGCAGGGGAGGGTGTTCCCTGTCCAGCCCTGCCTGGTCTCTTAGTGGCCATGTTCCTAGAGGCTCCACTTCTTCCCTGGCCCAGGGCCTCCCAAACCCTGGCGCCCTGATTTGCCCAAGAGGCTGCCACAGATGAAAAGTGCCGCTGGTGCGGGTAACAGCGGCACCGATGATGGTGGGACTCGCTCTGGCCTCTGCCAGAGAAGTCGCCGTGTGACGCTCGAACAGAGTCTTCACATCCACGGGGAAGAAGAAACAGTACGGAGTTGGGATTTGTAACCAAGCCTTGCGGCGCACACCATGCCCCCCACCGCCAGTCCTGGTAAGGAATCCCCGAAAACGAAGAGAGCAGCACTGACCACCAGCGCCTAGATCCGACCCTCGGACAGCACGGTCCCTGGCCTCGGGCCCCGGCACTTGGGCTGGGCGGCCGCAGGCGGCTCCTGCTCACTGCCTGAGCTCGGAGCTCCTGGTCTCTCGAATGTTCACAAACGCTTCACTCCCTCACATGGCAGCCAGCTGGCGCTCAGTAGCATTTGGTGGCCAAAGAACATTCCAGAAGCCACTAGGCCCCGAGGTCAGGGGCAGACGGTCACACCTGGTAGTGCTCGTCAGGCGGCTCGGGCGTGGAAGAGCTCAAGTCCAGCAGGTCGGCGGGGACCCAGGGCAGCAGCATGCACTTCCGGATCAGAGGGTCGGCCTCCCCGTAGGCAAAGTCCCGGGTCACCTCCTCTGCATCGAGACACATGGCCCATCAGGGGGCAGCGGGAAAGCAGGGCCTGGGCCCGTCCTTTGGGGTGGGCGGGTGTGGCACTTACCGCCTGTGTCCAGGTCCCGCAGGGGCCACAGCAGCGTGTAGGCCACCTGCTGGGGCACGTAGAAGAAGGGCGCCGTGGCAAAGCTGGGCGTGTCAGAGTGCTGGATGCGCGAGCCGAACTCGTCCATGATGTACCACACCGGCACCTTTTCCTCGGCCGTCTGCAGGCAGAGCACACACAGAAACCGTGTCCACTGGTCCAGCCACTGCCCCTTCTGTCAGGCACCCTCCCACCAGCCCATGCCCCCAACTCCCGGATCCTGGAGCACCTACCATGCACCCAAGCCCCTTAACCGGGTACGAGAGCCTGGACGAAGACACACAGCCTACCGGCTACATGGATGTGTGTGGCAGGGAGAGGGCGAGGGGCACTTCCTGGAGGAAGTGACGTCTGAGACCATGAGAAACATTAAAAATGGTGAGGGGCTAGAGCATGAGGCTGGGTCTAGGGAGGCTGGCAGGAAAGGTGGTGATGGACACCGAGGACGTGTGCTCAAGGGACAGGACTCTTTGGATGTGAGCAAACCCTGAGGGCTTTCAGGGGATGACAGAACCCGACGGCACTGGGCCACAGGAACCAAGTCATGGGGCCCATGTCTAGAGGTCTGAGAAGGTCATGTCCTGTGAGCTCAAGGGCCCTGAGAACCGGGTGGCCGGGGGCTGAGAAACAGGGCCATGAGGGAGCTCTGGGGAAGAAGGGGGGCCCTGGGAGGAGAGTCTGCTCACTTCTGGGGCAGAGGCCCCTGGGGCTGGGTCCTGGCTCCCCCGGGCTGTCCCTGCTCACCCCGTGTGCCAGCTGGTAGGTCTGGTTGAACCGCCACATCTCCTCCAGCACCAGGTCCTCGGCCTCGGCGCTGGGCAGCTCGCCGTGGAACCCAATGCCCATCAGGTTGGCCATACGGAGCAACAGCCCGGGCACCTGCCGCAGCTGCTGGCGCGCGTGCTCCACGCGGCACGTCCAGGCGTGGTCGATGAGGAAGATGCTGCGGGCACAGCCGAGGGCAGGGGGGAGGGCCGGCAGGGGGGGTCTGCCTGGGAGACGAGGGGGAGGAGAGGGGAAAGGCCTGCAGCTGTGGCCTGGCGAGCTTCCACGCCCTCTACCAGTTTCTGCAAACACCAACGGGGTCCGCACCTCCTGTGGGGCCGGTGTGAGAATCAGAGGAGACAAAACACACAACCTGCTGCCTGTACCAAGTCCCTGTGTTCTCGCTGATCGTGCCCATCGATCGCTGTCGCGGTGAGCGCCTTCAGCTGCATTTGCACCAGCCGCGCCCCCCACCCTGCCACCTCAGGTGCGGGCGCTCAGGAAAAGCAAATGCCACACACATCAGGAAGCCAGTGGCGAGGAGGCATGCGAAGGCGCTCCGGCTCCGGCGGGCACAGCAAGAAGAAGAGCCCAGGGGTGGGGCCATCGCAGAGGACCAGGCAGGCATTCCCACGGCAGGCCCAGGGCCACACCTGCCCTCCCGCCCCTCAGGGCAGGGCTTCTGGGACACCCTCCAGAGCCCTGCCGGAACAGGAAGCTCTGGCACCCAGGGGTGTGGTCCGCCTGCCGGGCAAAGCCACCCTCACCTCCCTTCCCCCGGAAGGGGGAACAGCAGGGTGACAGCAAAGGCTCCAGCTCTTGGGCTAGGGGCAAAATCGACAGCACCTGTTCCACTGGGCTTCTAGGACTGTACGTCTGCGCGCGCAAAGCAAGTGCTTGTGCTCAGAGGTTCTGACCACGGGAAGCCACGCTTCAAGGTGGGACAATGCTTGGGAGTACTGTGCCGTACACAGCAGGAGCAGGGAGAGGATGAAGCTGGAGTCTGGCAATCAGGGGAGACTCAGAGCTCTGCAGGGAGAAAGGCCCGGGAGCGGGGAGGGCTGTGGAGTGGGAGGAGCTGAGACCAAAGGCAGGACTCCGCTCGTGTCCCCTCCGGTGCCCACCTGGTGGAGGTGTGCGCTCAAGGGTGTGGAGGGGCAGTGAGCTCCTGGAGGTCGCTTTGGGGCCCAAGCCCCAGAGCAGGTGCACTGAGCTGAATGTGAACGGTGAGCCTGCAAATTTCTGAGTCAGACAGTCCGCAGGTGGAGGGGACCGGCTGCTGTCGTTCCCTGAGTGACCACTCCCGCCCCTCACAGGCTGCTCTGCAGAAGAGGAGGCCAGCCAGACTCTTCCCCGAAGAGCTATGGACACAGGGGCCTGGGGACCCTGAGAGGCTGGCAAGTGTCCTCTCCAAGGGTCCAACGAAGTCTGGCAGACGAGCCTGCAGGCCTGTCGTGGCTGGAGGCAGGAATCCCAGGGTCCAGTCTTAGCTGTGCCCCATATACACCGAGGCCCAGGGCCACGCCAGGCCTGCTCTGGGCCCTGGTGTCCTCCCAAGGAATCAAGGAGACCACATTGCTCATAGCCTGGGCATAAAGCCCTGGGAGAACCTGTTACAATTCCTGGGCTCCCCTGAGACTGGGATTCAGCGGGCCCGGGGGAAGGTCCTCCAAACAGTCCAGGCTTGAGAGTTAGGCTGCCTGGCATTCCACACCCCGGCTCTCGGCCAGCTGTGACTTTGGGCAAGTCCTTCCCGTCTCACTGGCAAAATCAGCACACATCACCCCTCTGCTGTGGGACCCTCCTGGTGGTGGGGAGGTGCTGGGGAGGCTGCGCTCGGGTCTGTCTGAAACATGACTCACACGGGAACGTCAGCAGCGGTCAGGGCCAACCTGGCCACGGGGCCCGGCTGGAACCTCGGGTGGCCATGAGCACCCGGGACACGGCAAACTCGAGGGCCTGCCATGGCTGGGACCATGGCACAGACCACAGACCACGGATCACGGACCTGTAGCTCCTACCTGCTGGGGTCGGCTGCCTGGAGCCCGTTCTCGCTGGTCACGATGACCTTGTAGCAGAGCTCGCCGCCAGGGTTGGGCTGCCTCTTCCGAGCTTCCCGGGCCTCCTCGCCCTCACTCTCCTCCTCCACTTCCTGCACTTGCATTATCCCGAACATCTCCCCGGCATCGAAAACCTGGGGCCACGAGCAGGTGTTGGCAGGCTCCCCAGGCCAGAACCCCCGCCTCACAGAGCGCCACACCCTGGCCTCAAGGACCAATCCAGCTCCTCGGGGACGCAGGTCCTGTTTATTACCCAACCACCCATTTTCCGGGTGGGGAAACTGAGGCTCCTGGAGATCAGCCAGAACCGCGACCTAACCAGGGTCACCAGCTCCTGTCCTGGGTGTGCTCAGACGCGGGCTGCAGGCACGCGAGGCCAGGCCAGAGGTGAATCTGAGAGCTGGGATCTTGGCGGGGCCGGGGATCTCACTCCAGTCCTCCAGCAGGACGGCAGAGGCGCCCCAGAAGGAAAACATGTGGCTGAGAACCTCCCACAGCCACCGCGCCAGCCCTGCCGAGAAGTGGTTCGGGCCTGTACAGCGTGTGCTCTGGGCTGGTCTCCTGAGGGTCTGGGTCAGAAAGATAAGGACCTTGGTCCTTGAGTTTCCTTGCCAACCACATGCACACGAAGCCTAGCCGGCCTGCCCCCCTGAGCCACACTCCCGCACTGTGTGTCTGCCGCCACTTGGCAAGGGGCCTTAGGACAGATGCTGGAGCCAGGCCGTGGGGCCTTGAACAAGTCACTGAACCACGCCGTGCCTCAGTCTCCCCATCCATACAATGGGAACAGCAGCACTGACTTCCCAGGGTTGTGGGAAGGATGAAATGATAAACAGATATCACAGGCTTGGAGGACACTAAGCTCGGCCCATGCCCTGTGAGCACGCCACCACCATTCTGCAGCTGAGAGCAGCCTCTCCCTGGGGAAGAAGCATCCTCGGCCTTCCAGGAGAGCTGAGTGTTCAATCAACAAACAGTGCACCGACAGTCCCTGGAACAAGCAGGGACTCAATAAAAGCCAGTTCCCCGAAACGCACTTCTCAGGACCCTGAGAGAAGAAGCTTCACGCAGATGCAAACCAGCTCCTCACTCAGGCACACACTGCTTCTCGGTGCCGGGCTCCAGCCTGTGAGGCCGAACCACTCACCATCTTGCCCAGGGAGCCGCCGACGGCGGAGCAAGGTGGGAGGCGCAAGGTCCCCGGTGCTGGGGCCTGACGGGAGCTGAGCGGCACAGCGGGGGAAGATCTAAACACGTGGCTGGGGGCAGTGGTGCAAGGACCCGCAAGGACCCCAGGCTGGGATACAGAAGCTGAGGGCAGGGAAGGCTGTGGAACCGGTGGAGCACACCAGGGCCCTTCGAAGACTAGGGGAGCTGCCTCAAGCCAGGATCCCTGAGCAGTCAGAACGGGGGGCGGGGGGCTGGGGTGCTACCTTCCCTCCAGTTCGGAGCTGCTGAGAGGACCGGAATTCACTCTGGGTTTCAATCTAGAACCCAAATCCCCAGTCCTCGTCCCCAAATCATATGGGGAGGGAGGAGGCACACAGTGAGGAAGCCTAAGGCCCTGGGGACAGAGGGTCTGCCTTCCCCCCGTGCTGTGAAATGAGGGGACCACAATCCCTCCCTGGAGGAAAAGCCCCTAAGAGGTATCGAAGGGGAATGGCTTTAGCTGGGAAGTTCCTGCTGGGAGAGTTGGAATTTATCTTAAAACACTCCCCATCCTTTCCAACTGATTTGAGGCAAGGCACCAGGGTCGATGGCCTTGCAGGGAGGTGGAGGTACCCCATTCCTGTTGGCAGGTGCCCTCCCCCACACCTGGGCCCAGAGGAGAGTGGCAGGTTTCATCGAGAACAATGGATGCAGGTTTTGGGTCTAGTAAAGTGATGACTCACAGCTCGGCCCATAACCCCTCACGGCAAGGGAGGGTCATGGAAAAATACTGGCTGCCCCCTGTAGAGCTACAGCAGCCAAGGCAGAGGGGACGCTGCCCTCTGGTGACTGCCCTCCATGCGCTGGTGCCAGCTGATGCTCGTCTCAGGCCTCCCCAACCGGTCCCCTCTAAGACTATGGGAGCTGGGGCCCTATTCCACCATCGGGCTTTCCAGGAGACTCCAGCTCAGACGGACCAGTGTTGCCCGAATGAGGGTTTACTGCCCAGAGGCTGGCTATCCCAGGGGGTTCCCACATCGTGTGCCTTTCACCCAGAATGAGGACCTTCTTCTTATCCTAACAAACTGGGGGAGGTTCCCAGCATATGCCTGGGATCAGAGCTAAGGGCTCAGGAAACACTGGTGGAGTGGAGGGCGAGCCATACGGGAAGGAGATTCTCAAGAGGCAGGGACATACTGAGTGCCACTGACAGTCTTTTTTTTTTTTAAGCAACGGTGGGTTTGGAGCAAGAGAGTCAAGAGAGTTACCTGGCGAACCCTGATTTAACACAGAAAACCTGGCTGAGAAGGTGGGCTCTGTGGGGCGGCTGGGCTGGGGTGACTACCTCTTCCTGGCTCTGGGGCTCCACTTCATCGCCTGCCCCAGTCTGTCTAGGCCCCCACCTGAGAAGAGCCTTGTTTCAGCTAAGAAGGCCTCCCTAACGGACCTGTGTATGTGCTCTGGCTTCAGCAGCTGGGCAAATGACCCCAAGCCAGGGCCTGCTCATTGGCCAGTATCCATTGGGCACCCCCCTGGAGGCCCAGCTAGAGAAGGCTGGTGGGCAGAAGGGAGCCATCCCCACAAAAGGGCAGAGAATCTAGAAGCATGGGAACCTTTTTTCTTTAGATTTCCGTCTCCCACAATCTGTTTTCTTTCATCTGCAAAAATGAGGGTGACCGGGGATCAAATCAAATGATGAGACAAGAAAGAATTCTGTGACCCGAACAGTTAAAGCCACACAAACTCTCGGGACATCTGCTCTCCCTGAAGGTGGCAGTGACTGAGAGCGAGGGACAGGTTCCCAAGTCCGACAGGCTTTGGGAGACACTTCCTCTTCCTGTGACTCAGTTTTTTCAACCGCATAATGGGGATGACAAAGCTGCGGGACGCAGACGTGTGGAGAACTCAGGATAGGTCCCGACACACCAGGGGAGCCGCACACACAGCCCGGCCAGCCCCAGACACTGGCAGAACCGGGGCCCCAAAGTCTAGAAGCTCCTAAACCGCCGAGGAGGCGACGTCTAAGTCGGTCACCAGGGCACGGGCGCTCTTCACAGCCACCCCCCGCGCGTTTCTCCAGCCGCGTCCCAACACGGCCACGCCCCCGGCGCGTCGCACCCCGGCCTGCGCTCCGCGGCCGAGGCTTCTGCCGCCCGGCAAGGCGCTCGCTCCCCTCCCGCCCCGGGCACCCTCCCAGCCCCGTGCGCACCAGTCGTCCTGGGGTCCACCGGCCGCCCCGCAGCGCCCCTGGCCCGGCCTCCCCGCGCCGCGCCCCGGCGGCTCTCGGCCAGCGGCCCGCCCGCAGCCACGCCCTTCCCGGGAGAAGGGTCCGCGCACCCCGCGCCCCGGCTCCCCCGGCCCCGCTCTGCGTCCCGGTCCTCCCGGCCGGCGCCTCGCCCGTCCGCACCTCGTGCTCCAGCTTGTGCAGGAGGCGGCCCCAGTACCGCTCAGGGACTCCGGACGCGCGCAGCGCCGGGCCGTGCAGCGCCGCGAACTCGGCCCGGGCCCGCGCGTCCTCCTCTGCAGTCCGGTTCGGGTCGCGGCGCTCCCCGTTCTCTGGGTTCTCCGACCCCGCGTCGGCGTCCATGGCGGTAGCGCCAGCGCCCAGTCCCACTCCGCCGCAGCCCGTGGGCCCGGCCCTCCGACTCGGCCCGCCTGCGCGCGCCCCGCCCTCCTCCCGAGCTCCCCGCGGCCCCCGCCCGCGGGCCGCCGGGAGCCAACTTCCCGGAGCCGGACCCGGAGCCCGGAGGCCCGGCCGGCCGAGGGGCGCGTGCGCGATGCGTGATGCGTGAACGCGCGGGCCTGCGCGGGGGGTGCGCGGGCGTGCGGCGCGTTGGGGGCTTGGCGCTGCTGGCCTGTGCGCACGCGCGCCGGCTGGGGGCTGTGTTTCCTCCCTCGCGCCCGGCGGCTGTCCCGGGGGATGCCGGGAGCCAGGTTGTGCGGCGTCCACGCGGTCGGAAACGGAAGAGAGTCCACGCACAGTCCGGAAAAGGGACCGGAGGCCTGGAGAGTGGGCTGTTCGCGGCGTGGACTCGCCTTTGACGCCTCGCAGACCCCGGGGGTGGGAGGGGATCTTTGATTCTTCTGAATGATCCACCAGATTTAGGAGCTGCAGAGTCGTGGCCCTTAATTTCTGTGCGTTTGGATTCAGCGCGTACGTTTATTCAGTGAAGCCCGCGGTGGTTCTTGTCCGTGGAAGTGTTGCGGAGGCATTTCTAAGTGCAGTTAGCAGAATTTCAAAAACCAGGCTTCGGACGTTCTGTTTTTTCAAGGTGTCCCGCGTTTCACTGTCGTGTTTGCAACTTTGCAACCTTTGCTAAAAAGCGCGAAGGCTGATTTTTTTTATTTTTTATTTATTTTTTTTTTTTGGTGCTTTCATTTCTGAATACTTTGATTAAAAGTTTTAAGTTGTGTTTGGATAAAATGCAGTGGTTCCGGGGACTTGTTCAATCCCGCTGGGACATGTAACGTTGGTGTGCAAAGGTTCACACTTCCAAAGCACACTTGGTGAGGGCACAGGGAAAAAGTTCCTGCCGCGCTAAAATACTTCTATGTATCCGCCACCAGCTTTGTCACGGACGTTTTGTACTTCAGTTACTCTAATTATGAAAAAATGTGAATTTTGACAACTACGATTTCTAATTCAATTGCTGTAATTTTCAGCTTGTTTGGATGAAATTATTAACCACATCCAGTTCCAAGTACACTTCTGGCCTTTGGGGTTTTTACTTTAGTAAAAACCTTGGTCCCTTTGTGCTGTGCCCATTGAACTTTTTTTTTTAAGTCTTATTTATTTATTTATTTATTTATTTATTTATTTATTTATTTGACAGAGATCACAAGTAGGCAGAGAGGCAGGCAGAGAGAGAGAGGAGGAAGCAGGCTCCCCGCTGAGGTGGGGTTCCATCCCAGGATCCTGGGATCATGACCTGAGCTGAAAGCAGAGGCTTTAACCCACTGAGCCACCCAGGGAACCCCCCATTGAACTTTATATGAGTGTTATCATTGCAAAAAAAAAAAAAAAGGCTTTGGTGTTCACCTTTTTAACTGAATTTAGCTGAGTAGCATTTTTTATTTTTTAATTTTTAATTATTTTTTAAAAGATTTTATTTATTTATTTCACAGACAGAGATCCCAAGTAGGCAGAGAGGCAGACAGAGAGGGGAGGAAGCAGGCTCCCCGCGGATCAGAGAGCCCGATGGGGGGCTCGATCCCAGGACCCTGGGATCATGACCTGAGCCGAAGGCAGAGGCTTTAAAACCCACTGAGCCACCCAGGCGCCCCTGAGCAGCATTTTTTAAAAATGATTTTATTTATTTGAGAGAGAGGCAGAGGCAGAGCAAGAAGCTGCCTCCACGCTGAGCAGGGAGCCCAATGTGGGGCTCGATCCCAGGACTCCGGGACCATGACCTGAGCGGAAGGCAGACACAACCAACTGAGCCACCCAGGCACCCCTAGCTGTTTAGCATTCACAAAAAGGTTGCGTGATGTGATGTGGGCCAGGAGTGAATGGTCAAGAATTCTTCAGGTGTTTTCAGGGCAAGAGGGTGTTTTTATTAAAGCACAGGGCAGGACCCGTGGGCAGAAGGAGTTGTACTGGGGTCCTGAGGAGCGATGGATTATGTACTTTTAAGTTGGGAGAGGAGTAGAGGTAACGGAATTTCCAAATGGATATTCATGTGTTTCTAAGACTTAAAGGATCGTGAAGATCTGGCGGTTGTCCAGCTAAAGTTGCTTTTTGCCTCTAGCAAAGCATTAAGATGGTAGCGAATTCCTTGAGTGTCATACTCTGCTGTCTCAGGTATTTATCAGGGGGCTGCAAATTATAAGGAAGTTGGGGCGCCTGGGTGGTTCAGTGGGTTAAGCCTCTGCCTTCGGCTCCGGTCATGATCTCAGGGTCCTGGGATCGAGCCCTGCTTCGGGCTTCCTGCTCAGCGGGGAGACTGCTTCTCCCTCTCCCTCTGCTCCTCCCCTTGATCATGCTCTCTGTCTCTCAAATAAATAAATAAAATCTTAAAATACTTTAGAAAAACGAGTGAAATGAGTGTAGAACAAGTCATATGCTGTAAACAAAGTCATGACTTCAGGAGTGGCGGGTCAGCCCACTTCTGCAGCTGGTTAACTGCATTTATGGGTTAACCCATTTCTGGACACCGTCCTTGAAAATAATCGCTGACTTGTGAAAATAGATGGGATGCTTCGGAGTCAGAATTGTGTCGTCTGGTGTGGCTTGTGGCTAGTGACGTCTCTTTGGCCCCCACAGTGGAAGCTAAAAGCCAACAAATATCTTGTGGAGGTTTCAGTTTCATAATTGGCTTTGAGAAATGGAGATTCAGAACCGATTTTTAAATGAAACGTGGACGCCATTTCTGTAAGTGTCCTGCTCCTGAAAAGATGTACTGCCCAATCGGAACAAAATACAAATAAAAAACTTCTACCATACACGGGCCAATCTGCTGCAGCAAAATGTTCAGACTCTTCTGCACACCCCGGGTCAGGACCACTCAGCCTCTGTTTCCCACGCCCGTCTCGTGCATGCACAACTACCCTGTAATTTTCCCCGAAGCCTCATGCACCTTGCAGCCTATAGGATAGCGCACAAATCAGGTGGTAGGTAGACGGGGGCAGCGGGACCTCCCAGTGAAGATTTAGTACATAACGGTATTGTAACTCCGTAAGAATTTTCATCCATTTCGCTGACCTGATCATCATGAATAACAACTATGTGATATTATTTATCATGCATTACAGTCTGGTGCCTATGTAGATAGCATATGTCATACATATAATAATTATTTTATTATGAGCAGCTGTACGTTGCACTAGCTGAAAACCTACTTGTCCTCTTTGATTCCTCCATCTCCGCCCCCCTCCTCTAGCCTGCAGTTTATCTACTCCAAGGACAGTAACTCCAACTGGGACTGGCTTAAGGATAAAGGGTATTTACTGACTCACATCGTGTTATGCACTGAATGTTTGTATCTCTATAGATTCATATGTTAAAGTCGTAACCCCAGTGCGACGGTATTTGGACGAAGGGCCTGCGAGGAGGTGATAAATGTTAAATGAGGTCAAACGAGTGGGGTCCTAATCTGACAGGGCTGATGTCCTTACAAGAAAGGGAATAGATACCAGAGCACTGTCTCTGCCAAGTGAGGACACAGTGAGAAGCCAGGAAGAGAACTCTCACTAAGAACCAATGGGCTGGCCCCTTGATCTTGGACTTCCCAGCCTCCAGAAAACGAATTTCTATAGTTTACGCTACACGGTCTGTGTCATTTTGTCATGGCAGCCAGAACCATGCAACACATAGGCGTTCGTGTGGGCTTCAGGTCCGGCTTGATCGAGGGGCACACAAGCATCACAAGGATCCAGTTTTCCTGTCTAGTCTCTCAGCTCTGCTCTTTTGTGCATTGGCTTTCCTCTCTGATAGGCTGCCCCCTTGTAGCCATAAAGCAGCTGCATCAGCCCTGGCCTGTCTCCTCTCAGAGGTCACTCCTGCTGGGAAGGGGAGCCTGAGTGTCTGTGTTTCTCTCACATGATTGTTGGGTCCTATGAACGTCGCTGACCCATCCCTCCGACAGGGCAGGCCTGTTTCGCATTCTCTTCATCAAATGCAAACCCAGCGGTATCAGGTCCCCACTTGAAATCTTACGTGGTTCTCCAGTGCCCGGGAGTAAAAGCCCAGCCCTTCGTGGGGCCTCAAAGGCCCTGCTGACCTCTCCAGCCTCCTCTTAGCATGTCCTCCCTATCTTTGACTCCTGCCGCTCTGGCCATCTCCAGCACTTGCAGGGGGACACACAGCTTCTGTCTCGGGGGTTGTGCTGCTCCTTCTGCCTGGTGGCCCTTGCCCTCCGCTCCCCTCCTTGATTCCAACTCCTTTCTGGGGTCTCAGCTGAAGGGGTGTCCCCTTAAAGAGCCACCGACTGTGCGATCTGGTTGACGTTAACTCCTGTCTCTGCTTCCCTCGCCCCCAGGGGAAAAGGAAGGACAGAGAAAGAGGAAAACAGGAACTTCTATCTGGAAAATCACAAGCCTAGGGTGAACTTTGGCCCCTGAAAGTTTCTCCTGGGGAGGGCTGTGCTGGGAGCACACCTGGGAGCCTAAGCACCCCTTTACCTGCTGCTCAACTGAAGAGGCAGCGGTCAGCTTCCAAGCGGAGGAGAGCCACGGGCAGGCGGCGAGCTGGGCTCCAGGCTGGTCTCCAGGACGGCAGCTTCGCAAGGAAATGTGTTGAGACCCACCTTTGGCTCCGCTGTCCTATAAAAGACTGAATGCGTCTAACACCAGAGCGTGTCGCGTGGTCAGGCAACAGCGGTGCTGCCCCTTCCCGCGTCACAGTCCCTTCCACCTCCGGGAAGGAAGTCCTGGTGTGGGAGGGGACGTTGCTTACTTCCAGGCCTCAGAAAATCCTTTCCTCACATGTGTCCGCGTGTATGTACGTAGTAGATTGTTTAGTTCAAGGATACGATGTGATGTTCTCAGGAAACTTTTATTTCGCGCCACATGGTGATGTTTTATCTCGTTTAGATCGGAACGGGTTTTGCTCCCATCTTCGACACCAAGGGGCTCTCCACCTCTCTGATTGTTTGATTCTGACACCATCTACCGGGAGTCAGCACAGACCCCACAGGTTAAGGGCTCAGTCCCCAAGACGACACGCCCTGGAGACCCCCGGCATGTCCCAGGTTGTCAGCTGCGCTTCTCACCAACCTGATATCAATTCTGGGGGTGCCCATGACCTCCTCCTTGGGCCTGATGATTTGCCAGAACGGCTCACTGAACTCAGGAAAGTGCTTTATTGACTATTCCCAGCTTATCATAAAGGGTACAATTCAGGAACAGACAGATGCAAGAGACGAATAAGGCAGAGGCTGGGGCGACTGGGTTGGTGAAGCATCTGCCTTTGGCTCAGGTCGTGATCCCAGAGCCCTGAGATCGAGTCCGCATTGGGCTCTCTGCTCAGCGGGGAGCCTGCTTCTCCCTCTGCCTCTGCCCCTCCCCCTGCTCATGCTCTCTCTCTCTTGCTCTCTCAAACAAAATCTTAAAAAAAGGCTGAGTTTACCTTGGGAAAGGGCTGTATGCTACCCTCACAGAACCTCCGCGCATTCACCAACCTAGAAGCTCTCTGAACATTGTTATTTGGGGAGTTTTATAGCAATTTCATTATGTAACGAGTATTGATTAAATCATTGGCCATAGGTCGCGGGTGGAAGGGGAAGGTCCGATCCTCTGGTGACCAGCCCCACCCTGGAGCTCTCCGGGGCCCAGCGCCCAGTCCTTCATTAGTATCCAAAAGACATCATTCTGGAGACTTCCATAGGTTTTAGGAGCTGTATGCCATGAGCTGGGATAAAGACCAAGTAACTGTTGCTTATTGTATCAGAGAACAAATTCACACCCTATGACGTTCACCCCTTTAAGGTATACAATGCTGCGAGTTTGAGTGTGTTCATTTTGGGAGCTGGGGTCGTGTGCAAACATCGCCAGGGGCTAGCTGCAGAAGGCGTCCATCCCGTGAAAACTCTCCACTCTTGGCAGACACTTACCCACTTTCTGTCTCTAGGGATTTGCCCGTTCTGGACGCTCATGAAATGGAACCACACAGAATCTGGCTTTTGTGACTGGGCTTCCTTCACGGAGGATTGGATTTGCAAAGTTCATTCGTTCATAACTTAGCACGGATCGGTGTGTCGTTCCCTCACATGGCTGAGTACTCCCATCCCGCTGTGTGGGTTTCCCACATTGTGTTTGTCTGTAGGGAAGTTCATGGGCATTTGGGCTCTTTCTACTCTTTGGGTGTTTTCCTTTTTTTTAATTTAATTTAATTCAATTTATTTATTTGTTTGTTTTATTTTTGGGGTGTTAATGAGTCACCCTGCGGTGAACATTCACGTACACATTTTCTTGGATATACACAACCAGACGTGGAATTGCTGGGTCACAGACCGAGTTTACTAAACGAGGACCTGCCAAACTGTTTTTGCACATCATTGTGAAATCTATTCCTAAATATTTTATCATTTTTGATGCTATTGTAAATGGATTTCTTTTAAAACTAGGCGCCAGGGGCACCTGGGTGGCTCAGTGGGTTAAAGCCTCTGCCTTTGGCCCAGGTCATGATCCCAGGGTCCTGGGATCAAGCCCTGCATTGGGCTCTCTGCTCAGTGGGGAGCCTGCTTCCTCCTCTCTCTCTGCCTGCCTCTCTGCCTACTTGTGATCTCTATCTGTCAAATAAATAAATAAAATCTTAAAAAAAAAAGATCTGAACTGAGATCGAGAGTTGGACACTTAACTGACTGAAACCCCTGGGCACCCCTGAGTGGATTTTTTTTCTTAATTTCATTTTCAGATTATTCGTTGTTGGTACATATGCTGTAGCTTTTTGAATCTTGGTGTGTTGGTAACCAATGGCCAAGAAAGAATTCTTGCAATATCTTTGGCGCAAATGGGAGTTTTTATTAAAGCACGGGAACAGGATCCATGGGCAGAAAGAGCTGCCGCCCCCAAACACCCCAACCCCCCCCATGAGTGAGAAGCAACTGATGATAGACTTTGGGGTTGGGGGAAGTAAAGAGAAGGGAAGTTTCAAAAGGATTCTCATGTGCTATAGAAGACACAAGGGGTACCAAAGGCCTCACTTATTGTCAAACCAAGGTTGTTTTTCCCTCTAGCAAGGTGCTAAGCATCAAAATAGTAGGGAGTTTCCGGGAGGAAGGTTGGTTGTTCTCTGTCTCCTCAAGCACTTGTCAGTGGGCTGCAGGTTATAAGGACAATTTTATCTACATTCCTTCTACCTTTGTTTCCCACATCATATGAAAATGTAATTGTTTTTTAAAGATTTTATTTATTTGAGAGAGAGAGAAAGAGAGAGAGAACACGTGCACAAGCAGGGGAGGGGCAGAGGTAGACTCCCCGCTGAGAAGGGAGCCCGATGCGGGGCTCGATCCCAGGACCCTGAGATCATGACCCGAACTGAAGGCAGACGCTTAACCCACCGAGCCACCAGGTGCTCCAAAAATGCAATTGACTTTTGCAGGTTGGTCTTAGTCCCGGTGAGCTTGCTGGCCTCATTTATTAGCTCTAATAGGTTTTTTGTGGATTCCTTAGGGTTTTCTGTGCACAAGGGCAGGCCGTCTGTGAATGGAGACAGCTTTCCTTCCTTCCTTGTCTCATCGTCCTGGCAAGAGCCTCCCCTACTGTGACTAGAACGGACACCCCGGTCTTGTTTTTGTATATCACATTTATTTTATTTTTTTTTTAAAGATTTTATTTATTTATTTGACAGAGAGAGATCACAAGTAGACGGAGAGGCAGGCAGAGAGAGAGAGAGAGGGAAGCAGGCTTCCTGCTGAGCAGAGAGCCCGATGTGGGACTCGATCCCAGGACCCTGAGATCACGACCCGAGCCGAAGGCAGCGGCCTAACCCACTGAGCCACCCAGGCGCCCCTGTATATCACATTTAAAAAAATAATAATTTAATGTAAATCGCAGTGGAGCTAAGCTAGCAGTTACAAGAGTTGCAGGTGTAGGACATGGTGATTCCACGCCTCCCCACATCGCCCGCCGCTCACCGGGACAAGCTGCCCTTGCCCTGGCTGAGTGGCGCTCACGGCTGTCGGACAATCGCGTGTCCCTGCCGCCATCGCCCACTGACAGACGTTTCACTTCTGTAAACGCGAGGCTGGGGGGTAAGAGCCTCTCCATTTACACCCGCAGAATTCACCGGCGCCACCCTCTGACTCGCATGAGTCAGGCTTCACTTTTGCCAGCCTAGCGCCACGGTGGGGTCCGTATGTTGGCTTCCTTCGTATTTCTATTTCTATTAACGGGGCTGCACATCTTTTCTAATATGAATCGGCCATCCCCCTCTGGGGCCGCCACAGCCCATGGAGCAGGCCAGAAGGAGCTGGAACAGGGGGCCTTCCGCTCTTTGAGGAACCTGGAATCCCTCTTGGGCTTGGCGGACTGGGGAGTAAGTCCACTCACCCCACGTCCTCTCCTCTTTGTGAGCGGGGCTGCGCGTCCTCCCAGCTCATCTTCCAGCCTGAAAGAAGCCTACTTTTTTTGTTTTTAAGGATTTAATTAATTTATTTGTCAGAGAGAGCTCGAGAAGCAGGGGGATCAGCAGGCAGAGGGAGAAGCAGGCTCCCCGCTGAGCAAGGAGCCCGATGTGGGACCCGATCCCGGAAACTTGAGATCATGACCTGAGCCGAAGGCAGACGCTTCGCCGCCTGAGCCCCCCGGGGAGCCCCTGAGCCTGTGCTCCTGGGAGCTTTGGGGGGGGAAATATAGTTGAATTGTCTGGTGTGTTGTGTGTTCGGCGGATGTCATTGTTTGCTTCTTAGACTTTTTAAACATTGTGGCAAAATACACAGAAGACAACACTTTTTATTTTAATCATTAAAAAACCATGCATTTTGATGGCATCAAACGCATTCATATTGTTTACAACCATCACCACCATCTGTCCACCTCCAGAACTTTTCCATCTTTCCTAGATTGAAACTGTCCCCACTGAACTTCCCCTTGCCCCCTCCCCAGCCCCTGACGCCCACCACTCTGCTTTCTGTCTCCTCTAGGAGACGTGGGAAACAGAGGCAGAAGGAAATGGAGATAAAATTAAATGTCTTTATAATCTGTAGCTCACTGACAAATACTTGAGGAGACAGATTATAACCTTCCTCCAGGAAACTCCCTACTGTCTTAATGCTAATGCCTCGCTAGAGGGAAAAACAAACTTGGTTTGACAATGAGCAAGGCTCTGGTATCTTGTGTCTTCTTTTTTATTTTTACTTTTATTTAAAAAAAATCTTTTTTTAAAGATTTTATTTAGTTATTTGACAGAGATCACAAGGAGGCAGAGAGGCAGGCAGAGAGAGAGGGGGACGCGGGCTCCCCGCTGAGCAGAGAGCCCAATGCGGGGCTCAATCCCAGGACCCTGAGATCATGACCTGAGCCGAAAGCAGAGGCTTTAACCCACTGAGCCACCCAGGCGCCCCCTACTTTTTTATTTTTTAAAAATTTTTTAAAAATATTTTATTTATTTATTTGACAGAGAGAGAGAGAGAGAGAGAGCGAGAGAGTGAGAAAGGGAACCCAAGCAGGGGGAGTCAGAGAGGGAGAAGCAGGCCTCCCGCTGAGCAGGGAGCCTAATGGGGACCAATCCCAGGACCCCGGGATCCTGACCTGAGTGGAAGGCAGATGTTAACTAGAGAGCGACCCCGGTGCTCCCTCTTGTGTCTGCTTTAGCATATGAAAATCCTTTTGAAATTTCTCGTTATTTCCCCCAACCCCAAAGTATATCATCTGTTGCTCCTCTCTGATCCCCGCTGTGCTGGGGGTCAGCAGCTCTTCCTGCTGAGTCCCGAGGCTTTAATAAAACCACTTGTTTGATGGAGGCGTAATACTCCATTGTACATACGACCACATCTTCTTTATCCATTTGTCTGTTGAAGGGCGTCTTGGCTCCTTCCACAGTTTGGTGACTGTGGCCATTGCTGCTATGAACATTGGGGTACAGATGGCCCTTTTTTGGTTAGATCTGTATCTTGTATCAACATGGACGGGATGGGAGGAGATGATGCTGAGTGAAATAAGTCAAGCAGAGAGAGTCAATTATCATATGGTTTCACTTACTTGTGGAGCATAAGGAATAACACGGAGGACGTTGGGAGATGGAGAGAAGGGAGTTGGGGAAATTGGAGGGGAGAGGAACCATGAGAGACTGTGGACTCTGAGTAACAAGCTGAGGGTTCTGGAGGGGAGGGGGGTGGGGGTTTGGGTGAGCCTGGTGGTGGGTATTAAGGAGGGCACGATTGCATGGAGCACGGGGTGTGGTGCACAAAAAATGAATCTCGGAACACTGAAAAAATAAAATCAAGTTTAAATAAAAACCAAACCAAACCAAACCACTAGTTTGCACCAAGGGCCTCTCAAGAATTCTTTCCTTGGGGCGCCTGGGTGGCTCAGTGGGTTAAGCCTCTGCCTTCTGCCTTCGGCTTAGGTCATGATCTCAGGGTCCCGGGATCGAGCCCCACCCCCCCCCGCCCCCATCGGGCTCTCTGCTCGGCGGGGAGCCTGCTTCTGCTTTCCTCTCTGCCTACTTGTGATCTCTCTCTCTCCATGTCAAATAAATAAATAAAATCTTAAAAAAAAAATTTATTTCTTTGGACGCATAGGTGGCTCAGTCGACTAAGTGTCTGCCTTTGGTTCAGGTCATGATCCTGGAATCGAGCCCTAAATTGGGCTCCTTGTCAGCAGGGAGTCTGCTTCTCCCTCTGACCCTCCACCTACTCCTCCTCCTCTCTTTCTCTCTCTCTCTCTCCTTCTCAAATAAATAAAATCTTAAAAAAAAAATTTAGGATGCCTGGGTGGCTCAGTTGTTAAGCATCTGCCTTGGGCTCAGGTCATGATCCCGGTCCTGGGATCGAGTCCCACATCGGGCTGCCTGCTCGATGGGAAGCCTGCTTCTCCCTCTCTCACTCCCCCTGCTGTGTTCCCTCTCTCACTGTGTCTCTGTCAAATAAATAAAATAAAATAAAATAAATAAAAAGACTAAAAAAAAAATTCTTGGCTCTTGCCACCGGACCCCACTGAACCTCACCTACATGCGAAAACGACACCCTAGGGACCTCGGGTAAGTCGAATCACACAGTATTTCCCACAGGAAGTGGAATCTGCTGCTTGTGACTGGCTTCTCGAGTTCAGCACCAGGTCCCCCAGGCTTATCCTGCTTGTGGCTGGTGGTCGAGCCCTGTCCGTGCCGTGGAGGGACCGTGCGTTTATCGGCTCATCCGCTGACGGACGCTTGGGTTGCTTCCAACTGTTGACTATTGCGAGTCATGCTGCTATGAACACAGGTGTACAAATATATTTTCGAGACCCAGCTGTGTAGATTCTAGAAATTTCCTTAGACTTTTAAATCATTGTGTTAAACCAAAAACCAAACAAAATGAGCCAGAGTAACCTTTGCCGTTTCCTGTCACTTATTTGGAATATTAGTATCACTTATGAAATTGCTTTTTTCTCCTGTCGAGGGCCTGATGCTGGAGGCTTCTCCGCATTTCTGAGGAGAGGAATGGTTACCAGCCTTTTTGGCGGTCTAGGTTTCTTTGAGAATCTGATGAAAGCCGGGGGTCGTGTTCCCAGAGAAACACATTCACGTGTGCGAGCATACACGGCGCTGACTGTGCGTCCAGCTTCGAGGGGTCCTAGATCTCCCAAGGCTCACGGTGACCGTGACTCCGAGATCAAAGCCACGGCAGAGAGGAGCAGCTCTCACTCACGCTGCCAGGCATGAGAAACAGTGGACCTGGAGCTCTGATGGTCCACCTCCCTGCGGCTCATCTAGGAACACCTCTGTCCCCGAACTTCGGGTGCCTTTCACGTGCGGATCTCAAACCTACTGCTTTGCCTTCCAGAAGCTTCCGGAAGCTCCTTTACTTGCAGCCCTCAATGATAGCCAAGGAATGTCTGAAAAGTTTTGTTTTTTTTTTTTTTGATTCTAGTTGACTTTCTGCCCCAGATCATGACCTCCGATGAATGAGAGAAAGGAGCAACATTTAGGTTCATTTCCCGTTTATTATTAAAGTGATTTCCACAAATGTTTAATTACATGCATATGTATGAACATGATGGAGAAGAAAAAACCTTGAATGTTCAAGGAAACTAAAAGAAAAACATGATTGTGCCGGTATAGGTCACTCTTGTAGACAGAGGGGCTGCCAAAGTGCCTGGACAGTACGGCGCCTGCACGGATCCCGATGGAGGCTGGGGGAACGAGGGCCCAGCTCTCTGCTCCTCTTCCCCCTTCCCTGGCCCCTTGCCCCTCCCCCCCAGGCCCCCCAGTGGTGTTCAGATACCCCATTTCAAGAGCGGTATGGGCTGGGTCTGCCCAGGCTGTTCAAGGTTCTAATCTCAGCGGGCTAGACCTTTCCTGGGGATCTCCGTAGCCTCTGAACAGGGAAACAAAGTCCTGGGCATCAGCGAGCTTTCTTTTTGCCCCTACTTTTCAGTCCATGGTCTGCTGAGGGACACGCACATTGTCTCACATTTGTGCGCCCGAGCTGGGAGGAGGGGCCGACGGCGGACAGGCAGCATCTGTCCGGGGATGCGCAGGGGGGTAGCGCCGGGCTGCGGCTTACCTTGCCCTGTGGGCCAGAGTCTCAAAGGACACATCCATCCCGTCCATGCAGCGGAGAAGGCAGAAGCCGGGCTTCCTCTGAGTTTCTAGTGCTTGTTTCACAGGGAGGGGAGGTCCTATGTCCACGCCTCCTCCGCCTCCCTCCTCTCTACCTGCCACATCCCTGCCCCGGAACTCCCCAGCGCGTTTCCTAATCCATACAATTTGGTCCATTGATATCTCACAGACAGACATCTCCTACCTTGGGTTTCGATGGGCTTGGGTTTGAGTCTCAGTTCCACCAACTACTAGCTCTTCCTCGCCTGGGGCACGTTACCGGGCCTCCTAGAGTCTCCCCGTCCACGTCCGAGGAACGTCAGGTCCCACGCACCCCCAGGGCCCTGAGGATGGTCCCCCGCATCCTGGTGACTGGGGGACTCAGGCTTTCACTGCTTCCTGCTGAGACTCGAGGGGCCCAGTTTCAGAGGGTCCATCCGGTGGCTGGGGGTCCTCAGAGAAACAGAGGGTCCTGCTTTTTGGGGGCTGCCTGTGCAGGGTGCTGGGAGGGAAGGCGTGGCCATGCCTGCAGCCTCTGGGCCTGGGGCTGGCCTGCCCCCTCCCACCGCCCTTGCCAAGCCGCCAGGCAGCCTGGACGCTGCCCACTGCAGCTCCTCCTTGCCGCACCTGCGTCCGGCATACAGCAGGTGCTCAGAACCGCGCCTCCAGGGGCAGCCATCTGGGAGAATACGAGCTCTCTGCTCTGACGTGTGGACTGGGAATGTCTCTCAAACGTCGGTCCTTCTGCCTTTGGCCAGAATGAAGTTGGCTTGGTGCTGTCACCCGGTTCAGAAGGGCTGAGCGGCCCCCATGTGGATCCGTGGTGAAGAGAGGGGCCTGTTGTGTGTGTGTGGGGGGGGGTAGAGGCCGCTGTCCTGGGCAAGCTGGCTGAGCTCTTCTCTGCCTCTGTCTCTGCTGGTGGAGGACGGCGGCCACATCCTGAGGCTGGGCGGGCAGCAGCTCCTCCCTTGGGAGATGGACCTTGGGACTCCTTTGGTGAGCCCTGCTCCGTCTGCCCTCTGTCCACACTCGCCGTCCTGACCCAGGGTACTGGGACAGGAGCACTGGGCTCTGTCCAGGGCCAGCCTCAATCATCTTTATCTCGGGGACCAAGAGGAACTTTCCAGAGGATTCTGCCAGCCCCATGGCTGTGGCCTCTCTCCTTTCTAGGAGCCTGGCACACGGTAAGCGCTCAGCAAATGTTTGCTTAGTGACCTAACTTAGCTCAGTATTTTATTTTCCTCCTGAGTGTGGTGGATGGAGGTGTTCAACTAATTATCCCATCCCCCAAATGTCACTTAGGTGCCCACTTTAGGTCCAGCAGGCTGGGGCCTCTTGTCGTGGAAAATGGGTGATCTTGGCCGTGTCCCCAGGGGAATGGGGGTTCAGGTAGGAAACACAGGTTTTAAGAGATTGAAGGAAAGAAGATCTGTCTTTGGGCTCTCAGAAGCGGCCTCTTGGGGCCATTGCTCTCTGGTGACTTTTTGGCCCAGGTTACAGTCCTCTTTCATCTGCCTGTCCCAAACCAACGGATGGCAGGAGGGAAAGCTGTCTGAGGCTGCCACCTTGGGCCCCACGGCCTCCTTGAGTCTGTCACCATTCTGTCTGCCAGGACGGGCTGGCAAGGACTGCCCCTGGGGAGCCAGAGCTGGGCAGAGCACGGTCACCACCACTGGCCAAGGCCACCTGTCGGGGCGAGGGGCACAGAGTCTGAGACTAAGTGGAGAGCCCGGGGTGGGAGAGCGGCCGGCACACTGCCACAGCTGCAGGCTCAGGCAAGCGCAGCGCCGGGGAAAAGCAGCCTCATTCGGAGAGGCAGATGAGGTGACCCCAGTGTTCCCTCGCTGAGGGCCCAGCTGGCCACTGGACCTTGAGGCCAGTTCTCTTCTTTTCCTTGGCACGTGTCCATGGAAGCAGAGAGCCAGGAGACGCCAGGGGTGCGGGGCTGAAGGGCTTCTTCCGGGTCCGCCACTCCTGGTCCCGCCGCCACCCGGCACACGGTGCAGGGGCACCTCGGTCTTCCACCGCCACCCTTGGAGAGCCTCCCCGGCTGCCCCACGAGACGCAGAGCTGAGCTCCTCAGGACTTCCAGGCTTGGCAGCTTTCAGTCCCGGCCAGCTGGGCAAGATTTTGCTTCCAGAAGCTTGATCCTTGGCTCTTTGCCTTGGAGTGATCGACTGGCCCGCCGCGGAGGGTCCGTGTAACGCGAGGGGCGGTGGTGGCTGGGCTGGGCCTGCGGCTGCTTGAGGCCAACATCCCATCCAGGAGCAGGCCATGCTCCTTCTGGTCAGCCCCTCCCTCGGGCAGCACAGGCCTCCCGCACCCTCGTCCTGTCCTGTTCTTCCCCGGGACTCACTGTGGGGACCTGTCCTCTCTGGGGCCCGTCCTTTCTACCTCCACCTGCTCCACCGGTGCCAACCTGCCACCAGCTTCTGCAACACGGGAACATGGACAAACGTGCTTTGTTGCCCAGGGAGCTCTCCCCCCAAGCCACCAGGCTCCGATGACCGGGGACAGATCCGGTTTAACAGGTGGGACCCTCAGGTTCCCCAGGGTGGGGATGAGGGCTGACATTAAGGACATACCCCACTCCTGGCCTTTGAGTGCCCCTGATGGGAATGTGTTGGCAGCCGGCAAGTTGGGGTCGCTGGCTCCCTGGTACTTGTGAGGGCAAAGGGTCCCACATCTGTTCTGCTCTGCTGGGGGAATACCGGGCAGGTCTGACCACAGTGGCGGGGAGAGCCATGGATCATGGGGGGGCTCCCACTGGAAGGGCCGGTGGGTTAGTGGGGTTTGTGGGTGGCGACGGTCCGAAACCACCCAGAGGGGCGGCACGAAGTGTTCAAGAAAGGTTAGAGCTCTTCTGGTCCTCTATGTTTTGAGAACATTATAAAAAACCCTTCTCCTGGGTGGTTGTTATTGGAAGCCTGTTCTGGAGGACACTCACGTAATTCCTGGGGATAAGCAAGGACTCGGAGGGAAGACAGGGGTCTTTCTGGAGACTGAGGCTGGCCTTCAAGGCCTGTGACCAGGGAGGGTGGTGTGGGCCGGGACAGAGCTCAGGGCTCACACTGACCTGCCCACCAGGCCCCTTCCAGACCTGAGTTGGATTTTGGCAGAGAAGGCGCTGGTGGCAGCGTTCATTAAACTGGGGACTCGCTGTTGCTGACGTGGGTGGTAGCAAGGAACGATTTGAGCCCCCAGCCCTGTTTTGTATTGTGACATCGCCACGGCCTGCCTTGTCATCGACCCCCAGACCCTGGTCACCTGGACCCAAGCTTCACCATCAGTGGCGTGCCATGGATGGGTCTCAAACCGAGCCCATTGCTCAGCACGGGTGTGGAGGCAGGAGGAGGAGACAGCCTAGAGGCACCTGGGACAGGTGACTGGGATTCATTTTAAGATTGTCCCATGTGTTTTGCAACTGTGAACATTTGTTACCCTAAAGATACAGACTGCTTCCCACGCGTGGCTCACAGGCGGCCGCCAGCAGTCGGTCAGCAGGCGAGGACTCAGAGTGGCAGGGACGTTTCTGGCTGTGTCCCGGTGCTGGCTTCCTGGCCGAGGGGGACACCATGCGACGGGGTCAGCCTCTGGCCTTCTCTTCTTTAAAGACAGACTCTCAGAGGAACCCCAGCGTGGCACAGCAGAAAGCAGACAGCGCTCCTGGGGCCAGGCCTCCAACACTGGCTGCCTGCCCTCCGTCGCTCGTTCTCCTCACTGGTAAGATAAAGGGGTGGGCTGCTGCCCTCTGAGGTCTCTTGCGGTGGCACAGCCTGTGCTCACGTGGAGACAGCCTTGTTTCCCTGTGGCACGAGGCCATGGCACAGACCCCAAGGTCATGGCCTCAGGGCCAGCACAGGTCCCTTTCGAGATTTCCTGCTGGGCCTCGGTACCCATAGGAAAGGGCCCAAGGGGAAATGGCCTTCTACAACATTCCGTCAGAGGGCAACACTCCAGCAAAGCATCAGGGCCCAGTTCCCAAAGAACGTGCGTTCCAGAGCGTGTCCAGAACCAGCGCGCGCTCTCCAGCCTCACAGAACCAGGTGGCAAGCACCTGGAGAGGCTTCAACCCAGGGAGGCTGGGGGCAGCTCGGGAGGGAAGGCGTGGGGCTGCAGTTCGCATTTACAGTTACTGAAGAGGATTTTCCTAAAGTACCCACAGATAGAAGTATATTATATTTATATTTATATATATATATAGTACTTAATTAGATGCTCTATCAAGGAAAAGCACAAATCTACAGTTTCCTCCGCTAGCAGCTCTTCTCTGTCCAATCACAGAATCCTTAGAGCTCTGCCACGTGGCGCCTGCGTCCTGGACCCACGGCTGGAGGACAGGGGTGGGTGCCTTTGCCGGTGCAGACACTGGCTCATCCAAGCTCCCCAGACGCCCTCCCACACCCCTCCTCCCACAGCCTGGCTTCCTGTCGCAGATGATGCCTCCCAGAGCCTGCCTGCAGACAGAGGCAGTTGCGTCCCCCTCTCTCCTGAGGCGCCAGGCAAGGCCACATGTGACCCCCAAACGTGCAGCTTGCCCAGGAGCTGGCTGCGCGGCGGCACAGAGTGTCCCGGCCCAGGTGGGTCCGCTAGTGCCGCTCAGGGAGGGTGCCCCCCCTCCGGGGACGGAACAGGCCGAGGGAGGGAGGGAGCAAAGCCGCCCGCCAAAAGCAGTGTTTTCCCAGCCGGGCGACCTGAGGAGCGCAGCGGCCCAGGGTCTCCGCCTGGATGTGGTCTCACCCCCACAGGCTGGTCCGTGTTTCCGAAGGGCAGACGCTGTGGTGACTTCCCAGGGCAGCGTGGAGGCCCGCAGAGCCGCCTTCTAGCCTCTCCTGTGGAGGGAAGGCGCACTCCCCTCCCCATCGGGATACCCGGCCATCCCCGAGCAGGGCAGCTGGCGGCATTATTTGTAGGGCCGCAGGAACCGGGAGACTTTGGAGCGCAGCAGCTTGATAAAGGACCGCGGGAACATCTCCTTGGACTCCTGGGCTGTGTATTTGAAGTAGTTCTGGGGGTGCGCCAACACATCGAAGAGGGCCTTGATGAGTTTCTTGTCCTGCAAGACACAGTGAGGCGGGTGGTGAGGCTGAGTCGGGGGCGGGGGTGCAGGCCTCTTTGATGTCTGGGGCCCTGGTGGGGCCTTGGGGGTGTCTGCAAGGATGAGGGAAGAGGAAAAGACTGTGCTGCTGGGTGGGTTTCAGACCCCAGGGACTCTCTTCACCATGAACTGTTTTTTGATTTTTTAAAAAAGATCCATTTATTTTACAGACAGCCCACATGATGGGGGAGGGGCAGAGGGAGAGGAAGAGCAGAGACTCCCCGCTGAGCACAGAGCCCAGCCTCACTGTGGCTTGATCTCGTGACCTTGAGATCATGACCTGAGCTGAAACCAAGAGTCGGACCCTTCACCGATGGGGTCATCCAGGTGCCCCATTTTTTGATTTAAAAAAAAAAATAGTTTATTGGTTTTAACTCTTGATGTCCTAATAGCATTTTATTTAAAAAGAGTTCTGCAAAGTCAAAGAAAACAAACCATCGCATTGAAACCAGAGGACACGGAGCGGGGCAGAGGGTTTAGAGGCCAACAGATGGAGGTCAGAAAGCCGAGCCCCCCTGTAGAGGCGAGCACACGCTGCGTCCTGAGAGCTGGGAGGGAGCCCGGCCTGCTGTGGAGCTCAAGGCAGGGTGCTGGGAGGGTGCAGCTTCGGCACCGGCCAGAGGCTGTCTGCATCATGTCCCAGTGTCAGGCGAGACCTTGGGCACATTTGCTGTCCCGCGTCTGCTCTGTCCTGGTGCACACTCAAAGCTGTCACGGGCATGCACGCACGCCCGCACCCTCGCCCTTGAGAAACACACCCCCCGCCCCCGCCCCGTGTGCTGGGCGCGGGGCCCATGCTGGGGACGGCAGGTCAGGCAGGAACTCCTGCGCCTCCTCTGCCTCCAGGGAGGCGGGGGCCCAAATGATCCTAGACCACAGCTGACGGCAGGACCAGCAGGTGCAAGAGCCAGAGCCTCGTGGGACTCTAAGAGTCTGTGATCCACCCAGAGAGGGATGCCTACGCTGAAAGCAGGACAGGCGGATGCTCACGGAGGAGAGAGGCCTCAGCCAGGGAGCGGGGGGAGTGTGGAGGTCGGAGAACGGCTTCAGAGGCAGGTGGGGGCCATGCCCAGCCGGGCCCCCCGGGCCAAGGTTTTTGTCCTGAGTGACGGAAACACTTCTAGTTCTGCAAAGATGCTCCTGGCGGCAGGGTGGAGCCGTGGGCAGAGGGCCAGGGCGGCAGGGGAGGGACCAGGAGGAGAGCCGGCATCGTCTGCCGGATGGACCGATGGAGGGGCCAGCACTGGCCTCCGGTTCCCACTGCACAGATGGGCTCCAGCTCTGCTCCTGGGTGCAGCAGCATCGGGGCGAACCTCTCTGCTTACAAAGTGCCTACTGCGTGCAGGACCATGCCGGATCCGGAGCTGGAAGCCCACACTCTGTGAGCCGCCCCTGCTTCTCAGAGGGCTTGCCCAGGGCCACCCAGCAGGGACGTGACAGCCAGGGAACCCAAACCTGCTCCAGCCCCGTCCACCTCAGCTCCCAGGCTGGAAGTGTTAGCTCCCCAGAGGCTGAGCTGGGGCCAGACCCCCAGAGCCCAAACAAATCCCTGGGTCAGGGCCCAGAGCTGGCCAGTGCCTGCCATATGACAGACATAGAGCCCCTCGATGACAAGGTGGCTCTGCTTCTTAAGGTCACGAGCAAGATGAGGGGACAGGCAGTCCCAAAGGTGGGAGCGGATTCTACCGATTTTAAGCTCCCACAGCATCTCACAGATGAGGGAAGTGAGGCCGGCAGCTGTCAAGGAGCCCAAAGGCCAGTCAGAAGGTCCTGGGCTGGATGCCACCAGGGATCCTGTCTCGGGCCTCCTGGTCTGCAAGGACAGAGGCCCGGAATCATCACAGGCCACCATCCCGGGATCACACGGACCCTTTCCCATAAAGAAGCTCACTCACTTTTAAAATTTCCTGGTGATTCTCCGAGGCGTAGAGCCGTCCATCGCGAACGATATCCTCTATCAACTGCTGGTAGTCCTCTGTGAAACCCACCGGCGAGGAAGGAAGGGAGGTGAAGGCACCAGAACCCCCCTGCTTCCCCCTCACCTTCTGCCTCCGCCTCCCCCTGCTCCACATTCAGACTCAGATCTTGGCCACAGGCACTTCTGCCTCTGAACCTCTGTACCCTCCACCCGAATTGTTTTCCTTGAGGCTTGGCTAGCTATAAACTTCTATTCAACCCTCAATATCCAGCTTGGGCAGTACAGCACGCTGAAGGCCACAGACACCACTAATGGCTCCTTCACCCGCACCACCCCGCACCCTGTATGTGTCTGTTGCCTCCGTGTCCGCAGGGCCAGCCTGGGCCGGGCACACAGTGCAGCCACACTGACCGTCATAGGTGACATAGGGCACTTGGAATCCTTTGCCGCTGTTGCCTTCATTGGATTTGAACTGGATCCAGAGCTTCCGGGAGCGGGAGGTGAAGGCGATGGGCCTCTCATAGGTCTGGCAGGTCTCATAGGTGGTGATAGACGCGGGTGATGCTGGGGACAGCGTGGGGGGGCTGAGCGGTTGGTTGATCCACAACCCTGCCCCTGGCCCTCGTCCTCCATCTGCAGGCCATGTGCTTCCCCCAGTAGGTCAGCCACTCAGTTCCCACGCCCAGTCCCCCAAACAGTCCAGCTCTAGGCTCCATCCATGTTACCTCTGCCTCAAATGCCAGTCCCCCCCCCTCAACCCCAGTTCCTTCTCATCCTACAGAGCAGGTTTCTATGCCTCCTCCTCCAGGAAGCCTCCCTGACTGCTCCATCCTCACACTACCACATTCCTGCTCTGCCCTGGTGAACCCTTGGTCACTGCCCCTCTCTGTCGGGTTGTCACTGTCTTTCTCTGGCCAGCTGCTCTCCCCAGACAGGGCTCATGCCCACACCCAGCACAAGCCAGGGCTGGGGCGGAGGGTCACAGCTGGGAAGTCCCCTCTCCCTGTGAGCAGATGAATAAAGGTGAGCCTGCTGACCCTGGGGTGTGTGGGGCTGGCCAAAGGGTGTCCCACCTCCTCACTGCTCCCCGGGCAGCCTTCCTGAGGTGCCCTGAAGGCGGGAGAAGCTGACTTCCTAGAGCTCAGCCCTGTGAGCAGACGGTGGGTCAGAGGTGGCTGTGAAACCCCCGCAACGGGTGACCCTGGGTGGCCCCTCCGCTGCTCCCCTCCACCTGTGCATACCGCTCTTCCTCATGACCAGGACGTCGCCGCACTCGTCCTCAACGGGTAGGAAGATCTCAGGGACCACGATGAGGATCCTGCGCTTGGGGGGCGGCGAGATGTGCCACACGCACTCGGCGTTGGCCGGGTAGTCGCCGGGGTAGTTGGGGGACTCGATGTAGCCTGTGTAGTCGCCGAGCTCGCCGCCACAGTGCTGGTCTGTGGGCACCGGGGCCGCACGGGCCTGCTCAGGCCTGCTGCACGGGGGTCGGGGAGGGCGGGCCCTCGACAGCCCCGCGGCCGCCTCCACTGGCCTCCCCACCAGCTAGCCTGGCCCTGGGCCACTCTTCCCATGGGGTCGTCTTCCCGGGGGGGGCACCCTGTGACAGGCCCGCCCTGTGTCGGCTCCCCTGCCAGCCCTGCTCCTGCAGGTGGTGGTGCGAAAGCTCGGTGAACCCCCCGACTCGTGAACCCCCACCTCCTCTCTCCCTCCATGCCCTCTATGCTCCCTGAGCGCCTGCCAGGGGCCTGGGGTGGTCGCCCTCCCCGCCGAGCGGGAAGGCTCGGGGACAAGCAGGCAGCACAGTGAGGACAAAGAGACATGCCTCCCTTTGTAGCTAAGCTTCGGAACCCTCAAGAAGCCAAACGCGGCACCTCTGTGAGCTAAAGGTTCCCAGCCTCAACCTTACAAAAGAAGTCACCTTAGGTCTGCAAAGATAACTGAACCGAACACTAAATGTACACAATTTTCTCATGCCTTTTCGTGTACGAAACCCCATCAAAATTCCTGGGAAACTTTTCATGTTTACCTCACCTTCCAGAAGCTTCCCTATTTGCTTTCTCCACTTTTACTCAGGAGGACGTTTCAACCCTACCTCTGTGGAGCCCCACACTGTGCCTGCTCTTCTGTCCCCAGAGGCCACGAGCCCCGCGGGACCCTCTGGTTTAATCCCCACCATGGGCCTTTGGGCTGTCCCAGACACGACCAGCAGCACAGGGAAAGGGGTAACTGGCTAGAAATTGATTGGGGGAGGGTACAACACCAGAAAATCTGTCCCAGAGGACTCCAAAAAATGAATTAAAAATATCTAAAGTCAAGTCTGTTACGCCCAGATGACTTGCCGGGGAAGCTACTTCCCACAGCGTCTTATGCTGCCCCCATTTCTTTCAGCTGAACTGAGCTCCTCACAGACACAAGGAGGCCGGCTGGGCTTCCTCTCACGCCTCCACACCCGTCCACGCTTCGTGTCTGCTTCCTGTCCCCTGGGCTGGTGTGCGTCCACTTGGCACGTGCCTTCAAGAGTGGCATGGCCTGGTCCTCAGCCCCTGAACCGCAGCCCCCTGCCACGGGCCCGGCTTTCCCCTCCACAGACCCGCAGCCCTGGGCAGACCCACCGAGCACAGAGGCGCGGGGGGGCGTCACCCTGAGTGGATGTGCGGGTGTGCTGGAGCTGGGCGGGGTCCCTGGGGTCCTGTGGGCACGGTGTGGGGTGAGGGCTTGCCCCGCCCGCAACAGCCCACCCGCCCTGCGTCCCCCCCAGCAGCCGCAGGGAGAGCTGTACCTACTTTTGCAGTGTGTGACGTTGGTGGAGCCATCAAAGTCCGTGCTGGTGTTGCCCGGGCAGGTGATGCAGTGGTTCTGGCCAAACTCGGGCTGGTAGGTGCCCACGGGGCAGCGGATGCACCGGTGGGTGGTGGTGTTGTAGTGGTGGCCCGGGGAGCAGTGCACTGTGGGCAGGGGGGGGTGCAGATGGGAAAGGGCAGGGGACATTCTCCCCAGCGCCTCCCTGCCCTCGAGGTCTGTCATGGTGCCCAGTTCAAAGCCCTTCTTTACAACCCAGTGGCCGCCCACCATCCACGCTCGGTCCTGTCCACGGCTGTGTGGAGCTTGGGGGCTGCCCGGAGCTGGGCAGTGAGCTCTGTGACCGAGGCCTGACCACAGGGGGCATGTGTTCGGGGACAAGAAATGGGACATGAGCTGTTGTAAGGCCAGGTGTGCGCCGCTCAAGGGGTGTGGGGACCTTGTGTGGAGGCTTGAGCCATGTGGAGTCAGCTGGGAGGCAATCTGGGGAGGGAGTGGGCGTGGCCAGAGCGGAAGTCACAGGCCATGGCCATGAGCTCCTGGGTCCAGGGGTCATGCTAGGCTTCGCTCTGAGGGAGAAGGGGACCTGGAGCCACCGCATGGTCCAGGCTGCTGCTCTGGGAGTGAGCTTGAGGGTGAGGGGTGGGGTGGGGAGGCCGGGCAGCAGTGGCCTGGCTGAGGGCTGCTGGCAGGGGCTACGGACAGACTGGATGTGAGGTCAGAGGGAGAGCACTTAGGGGGATTCCAAGGTCTCCCTGGGCCCCTGGTAGGACAGAGCTGGTGTGAGCTGGGTGGGGGGGCACTGTGTGGCCAAAATGAGGGGCTCTGGCCACGTGGGATATGATCGTGGCTGTCCCCCAGCAGGAGGGTGTAGCACTGAGTTCAGGATAGACGCGGGGCTGGGGTCACTGGATGCTCTTCCTATCCAGACTCTAGAGTCAGTGCCAGGCTGGGGACCCCAGCACTACCAGCCAAGGGGTGGGTGGGTGAGGCTGAGCAGAGCCTGAGGCCGCAGGGCTGTGGGAGATGCCAGCTGGGAAGGGACTTGGCTCCAGCCTCGATGGGAGCAATGATCGGGGGGACGGTGGGGTGAGAGTCTGACTAGAGGGGAGAGGAAGTGTAGTCCACGTGCTCCTTCTACAAGTTTCACAGTAAGGAGGAGAAATCCTGGCAGGAACTGGAGGAGAGGTGGAGTTTTCTCTTCTAGAAGGGAGGGTTCTCTCTGTCTGTCCCCAAGAATATCAGGGTCAGCGGGTGGGAAGTATGTCCCAAAGGCCCTTGGCAGGACGGGAGTGTGTGGAAGGGGAGGCAGTGCCATCAGGGGAATTTGGTGACCATGGAGGGGAAGGTGCGGCTGGACAGCAGGACCCCCACAGGCCTAAAAGGAGGGTCTCCAGGGAAGGTGAGATGGTCCGACCTTGTCCCACCGCCCCTGCATTTCTTCATCCCCCAAACTGCTCCCCCCCAAAAGAGCCTTTCCTGTGAGTCAGGTTCAAAGCTCCCATCTGTAACCACTGTGCCTGCCTGGCTCTCCCATCTGAGACTCTCAGGTGGGCTTGTGTGGTCCCTGTCCCCAGTGTGGCATGGTGCTGGTCCCATGTCTACTGCTGGCAGCTCCGGGCCACCCCTCAGCCCTTGGACATCGGCCACGTGGGTGATGAGTGGTATTGAGGGAAAACGTCCCTGCACAGCTCCGGGCGACTCACCTTTGGCCTCGCAGTCTTGGAAGGAGACTGCGCCCTCGTGCTTGGTGAGCAACCCCCCTCCGCAGGGGAAGCAGCCCGTGCGCCCGGGCTCAGGCTGGTACGTGCCCACCGGGCAGGGCTGGCAGGGCTGGAAGCCATCCGGGGAGAAGAAGCCTGGGGAGCACTGGCCTGGAAGTCAGGGGTCATGGCTCAGGCTGGCGGGAGGTCCAGGCGCCTCAGTCCAGACCCTGCTCTCAACCCTCACCTGCCCTGGGGAAGGGGACCATGGCTATGGGTGGTGCCGGGGGCGGGGGGACCTGGGGGAAAGAGGTGGGCTGCCCCCCACCCGGTCCGGATGCTGCCCGTGGTTCAGGCACTGTGGGGCCTTGGCCAGGCCTGGCTTCACCTCTCCCACTAGCAAGAGCAGGTGGCTTTGCTGCTCAGCTGGGAAGTGTGGACCCCACTTGTGCAGGGGAGAGATCAGAGGAGCTGCCCCCCAGGGGGCGGGCCACACTGTGTCCTCCACATGAGGAACCGGGTTCCAGTCTGCAGGGCTGGGCCAGGCAGGGAGGTGGGGGCGTCTGGGAGGTCCCTGAGGGCATGGCTGGGACAGAGAGGGGACAACACACCCAGCATTAAGTTGGGATGCAGAGGGTGCTTTGGCATTGAGTAAGGGGTGGGCTGGAGGCCCTCTCGGCCCAGACCTGGAATTCTCTGAATTCTCTGCTCCTACCAGTGGCCGCTCTCTGCTCTCAGTCACTGGCCCTGCTAAGGGCAGAGACCACAGTCTCAGAGGGCACAGCCAGCTAGCCTGCAGGGACTCAGGGCTGGTCTCTGATCCCTTCTGTACACCAGAGAAAGCTGGCTGGTGGTCCCCACTGTCCCACCCACCCACCCTTGCAGGCACACTTTTCCCCACCCATTGTCTTGGGTGGTCCCCATGACGGCCGGGGAAGGCAGGCTGTTGGGTGGGGGTGTGAGGCCATACCGCAGATGTGGTTAAGTGAGGCTGTAAATGGAAAAGCTCTTTGCAAACCAAGTTGTGCTTGGTAAGCTGCCAAAGGCCTTCCCAAACAATCTATAGGACAAACTATAAAGTTCACATGGAGAACATTGAGGATGGTGTGGGGCTCCACACCATGTAACACGTCTGGTCAACCATATGGCACTACGTGCCTCGTTACAGACAGTAAGTGGGCCCAAAAATGACCAGGTGTTTATAAACCGTAAAGTCCTTTCCAAACCACGTGCTGCTGTTCTCCGGTGCACTAGGCCCAGCCAGGGGCCTGCTGGCACACAGATGCTTTGCGGCCCCAGTGGCCACTGTGAGTGTGGCAGCCTGGAAGTCATGCCAGGCTCTGCACATGGCCGAGAGCTTTATGGAATATCACTAGGGACTGGGCCTTGGCTTTGAGGACCTCAGTAGAGACAGGAGTTGCCGCCGAATCCCCCCACCGCAACCCCCAGCCCTTCCTCCCTCCAGGGGGGACCCGCACTTGCCTCCACACTCGGAAACGTTGCGGGCACCAGCCAGGCCGAGCCCATCGCTGCTGGGGCATGGCATGCAGCTGAGTTGGCCATCCCTGTCCTGGTAGGACCCCGGTGCGCATGGCACACATTGGCCAGGCTCTCCGCTGAAATAGGTGCCAGGTGCGCAGGCCACTGCGGAGGCAAAGTGGAGAGATTGCCGGGGGGCAGACGTGGGGAGCAGTGGCCAGGTGCTTTGTCTCCCAGTACCTTCAAACCCAGGCTTGTCCTCCCAGATACACCACATCCCTCGTCCCTTTGGCTCAAAGATCCCAGAGGGGCCCAGGGCCATCTCAGAAGAGCTAAGGGTAGGAGCAAGAAGGCAGCAGCCGTCTGTGAAGAGCCCGGAGGCCTGACCCTGGTCTCTGGCCCCGTCCTCGCTGCTCCCGCTGAGCCCTGAGGTCTCTCTCTGCTCTGTGTCCTGCCCTCCAGCCCTGACCCCTCAGCCTGTGTCCCAACAGTTTCCTGGCCGTCCCATGGGCGTTTTGTCCAAACCAAGATCTCCTACCCTCCCCCTTCCTTCCCCATGGGGAGGAGTGGCCATGTGGGGACAGTGTGCAGAGGGCATGGGGAGAGTGACAGAGGCAGGGGCAGGGAGGCCTGGTGGTGGAGAGTCGTCCAGAGGCCGCGTGGTCAGCTGCATATATCAAACCGACGCTAAGACTGACTGGGAAAATGAGGAGAAAGTAAGGAGGGAGGGAGCCGGAGGTTTCCTGGAGAAGAAATTTAGAAACATGGAAAGAGGGGAGGTTAGAAAGAAACCTGAGCTATTGGACTGGAGGCACTGGTGTGAATGCATGGTTTTATAACACACACACACACCCACACACACACACACACACCCACGTACCCATAACGCCTGTGCAAGTCCATATACACGCCCATGTTTAATATACACCCATACTCGCTAGTTCTGTCCAGTGAGAGCCTGGAAGGATGGACGCTGCATTAGCAATGAGGACCCCAGCTCTGGCTTCTGCATATTTTCCTCCTCTAGGCGTTCTGGGGTCCTTGACTGATTGCGAAGGCTGGGGCAGGGGAAGTACAGGTTTGTGCCCTGGAATCCTCAGCAAGTGACGGAGGTGGGGGGCATGTCCAAAGGACGGGGGAACCGGCCTGACTGGCTACACCGGGAATGATCTGAGCCCTGAACTAAGTAACGCTAGGCTTGGATTACAGCCCCGTAAAGAACAGAGGAGTCGCGGAGCCCACACTGATACACATACACAGACATGTAGGTGCTCGGATACATCCGTGAGTGAGGGGGAGGGAAAGCTCTTCCTTACAGAACGCTAATGCACCCGGACTAGGGCCGGCCGGAATGGAGGACACCGTCCAGCAACCATCGGAGACGTGGCTGCTTTGGCGGGAGCTGTCACTGACTGCGATGGCTGTGGCTGGGTGGAGGATGCCTGATGAGAAGCAGTTTGTTGTATAGACTCAGAATTCCAGCCCCAGAAAATCTGCCTCAGTGGCAGAAGGAAAAGGGAGGGGGAAGGACCTGTGGGGGCCCGGGTCAGTACCCGCGCCTCCTAACGGGGGCGCTGAAGAGCAGGCATCGAGTGGGGTTTTCCTGCCCAGCGGGTCATGGAAATGGGGGATGCAGCCCCATGAGGGTCATCCTACAGCAGGAGGACAGGAAACGCAGGGAAACAGCCAAGGGCTGCTCCACACTGAAGGAATCTGGAGAGAAAGGACACTGAACGTGTGGGACAGGGACGCTGGGGGAAGACTGGGGGAATTGGAATGGGCTGTGTGGGCTGGACGCGCTCGGGGCAGCGCACAGGGGAACCCGGACGAAGAAACCGTGGACGTTTCTTGTTCTGCCTGGCGGTATTTCCGAATGTTTGAAATGATTTCAAAATAAAAAACAGAAGAAGGGGGCGTCACTGCCTTCAGCTTGGGTCATGATCCTGGGGTCCTGGGATCAAGCCCCGCATCAGGCTCCCTGCTTGGTGGGAAGCCTGCTTCTCCCTCTCCCACTCCCCTGTTTGTGTTCCCTCTCTCACTCTGTCTCTGTCAAATAAATAAATAAATAAATAAATAAATAAATAAATAAATAAATAAATTTATAAGAACAGAGCGCCTGGGTGGCTCAGTTGTTTGCACATCTGCCTTTGGCTCTGGTCATGATCTCTCCTGGGATCGAGTTCCACTTTGGGCTCCCTGCTCAGCAGGGAGTCTGCTGCTCCCTCTCCCTCTGCCCCTTTCCCTGGTGTGCACTCTCTCTCGCAAATAAATAAAAAGATAAAATCTTAAAAAAAAAATGACATCACAAAGGCCCTGCCCTCCTGCCACGCTCTCTCCACTGCTGCAGCCGGAGCCCCTCCTTCCCCCCACACCCCTAAATCCCACCTCTTCTCCAGCAGCTCCCCAATTAATCTCCTGGCCCAGCCTATGCTTTGTGCCCCAGGTTTGTGGCTGCAGCCATCCTAACCATTCAATGTCTTCACAGGGATGACTCACGGGCATGAGCTAGTGAGCACAGACACACTGTCTCCTCCAGCCGTGCCTTCCCCAGGTTCCCCAGATCAGAGTATGATGTCACTTCTGCACCGTGGCCCTTGGGGGCTGCCCTCGAAGCCTCCTTCCTCCCAGCCACCCCTCCAAAGTGCTCTCTTTGTCTTGTTCCTTCTTGTCGTGCTGCCAGCCCCCACTCCCCGTTCAAGGCTCTACCGACTCCCTTCCCCAGTCCTTGCTCATGGAAGCCTTCCCCTGATGAGAGAGCAATAATGTTCCTCTGATTGGAAACTTCCCATGGCTTCCACCGCACCAGAGAAGCACCATGGCCCTACGGCAAGGCCCTGAGGTGGATGTGCGTGTGGGTGTGTGTATGCTTGTCTGCTGGCTGCCTTCCTTCCCTGGTAAATGTGAACCCCAGCAGAGCAAGGGCTCCGTCCATTCTCCTGCAGGCAGCCACCGTGGCTATCTCTCGATAACCCTCCTCTTAACGGTCCCCGGCCTCCCGGGCCTGGACACGGGCTGGCTGCCCCGCCTGAGCTCCTGCCGTGGGCCCGGCCTCATCTGCTTCCTGGCAGCCTGTGCTCACCCCGGGGGCCCTCAGCCTCTGCCCTCAGCTCGCACGCTGCCTCTGCTGGGAAGCCCTCTCTAGCCACAGAGACTGGTCCCTGCGCCCCTTCTGCTCCCCTGCTGCAGCGGAGCTGGCCCACGTTCTCCCTGTCCTGCCCGTCCTCAGCACTGTGGCGAGGATTTTGCGTGCAAACGTTAGCCCAGCAAGAGCCTTGCCCAGGGCATGGCACCAGACGAGTGCTCTTCAAATGACCGTGTGATGATGAGCATGGGACTGCTTCTGTCTGGCAAGCTTTTGTCTCACTGTCCCCTCCTAGTGTGTCCGTTGCCCCGGGCCCCCCGTGGGAGGAAGGGCAGAGAAGGCTTGCCGAGTGGGCATCCCAGTGGCCACGGGCAGGGACGCACCGCATTTCCCGTCCTGTAACACCTGGCCTGTGCCGCACGCCCCCTGGCCCTCCAGGGCCTTGGCCGGCCACTGGGCCATCGCGTACTCTGTGCCTGCGACCTGGACGGAGAAGTGCTGCCGGCTGATGGACTTCCGCAGAGTCTTGATGGCGGCCTGCAGGCTCTGCTCGGCTCGCTTCCGCATGCAGTCCGCCTCGCAGGTGTCTGCAGGGGCAGGAGGGACGGTGACTCGCAACCCCGGAGCAGCCTCTTCCCTGACCTTCCCCCACCCTGCCGCCAGGCCTCTGCTCCCAGCATGGTTCACACAGCAGCTGGGGGCCGAGGCACCGCTGTGGCGTCCATCCGACAGAGAAGGAGACTGAGGGCCCTAGAGGTGTGACCTGCTCAAGGCGACACCGCAGATCGGAGGAGTAACTGGGGCTCTGCCACGGCAATGCCCCAGGACCTAGCTCATGGACCGGCGCTCCTTCCTGCCCCCCAACACCCTCGAGGCTTCCACCGTTCCCAGGATAATGCCCAGCTTTCTGGCCTTGACTCCAAGGCTCCTTGTAGTGGAGCCCTTGCCCGCCTTGCTAGGCCTCACCCCCAGCACTCTGACACCCACTGTGAACTCCACTTTCTAGCCACTCTGTCTGGCTCACCACCTCCTGGGCACATCCCATTCCCTCTGACCTCTGTGCCTTTCCCTATTCTATTCCCTCTGTCTGAATGCCATTCCCTGCCACCTCCTCCACTTGGTGAACTTTAAGTCCTGATTCAAATGGTGTCTCTTCTGGGAAGACTTCCTGGGCCCCTCTCTTGGGGAGACCGCTCAGTTGCGTGTCCTGTTTGCTCTCATCCCCCCACCACCCAGGGTGTCCCTTAGCACTGGGTGGTTTGTGTGTAGGTCTGCCTCCCTGTGGCTGGGAGTGCTGCCAGCACGAGGACCCTTGTCTGGTTCCCTCTTTCCGCAGCGCCCAGGGCTCAGCACACATAGCACAGATCTCAGATCTCAACTCCTCTGTCACAACTCAATTCTCATTTACAGCCAAAAGGAAAGCACCGATATGAAACACAAGCCAGCACTACAAGCCCCCTTCTGGAACCTGGGAAAGATAGGCCCTTGTCTCAATTGTTCCAGAAACACTACAGGCATGAACCTTTCCAGGCCCCAGCGAGGGTATGACCGGGTGGAGAGAGGCCGCGCAGCTGTCACCACGGGCCCCTGAGCCCTGTCCCTCTCATTGCCCTGGGACTCCTATTCCATCCTGGGCGACCCAGTGCCTCCCTCCCCTGCCTGGCTGGCCTCTGCCTCCAGTAGCCGCAGCTCAGGTGGTCACCAGCTTCACACTGGGCAGACCCTGCCGGCCCTCCTGGCCCCTGCCCTCCCCGAGGCCATCCAGAACCTCACGCACCTGACGCCTCTTCCATCTTCGTCTCCACCTCGAACTCCGCTGTGATGTGGGTCACCTCCTTGGATGGGGACTTTTTGCCACGGCGCCTCTTCTTAGAGGAGTCACATTTGAGGGTCACAAAGGTCAGGTGGCAGTTTTCTGGACAAAGAAGGGACCACTATGGCAAAGGTGGCACAGGGCAGGAAGCAGGGTCCTCTGGAGCCCTGCGCACAGATCACCAGCAGCGAGGCTTCTGCGTTGTCTAATAGTCTGTGGTGCAGGAGGGGAAACCGAGGCTAGAGGCCAGGCTGGCTCGAGGTCTCGTGAGGGGCTGGTGGCTGAGCCAGGCCTTGCACCAGCCGTCTGAGCCCCTCACACCGCTGACCACAGAGGCCCTCGTGCATACTTGCTCAGCGACACTGTGCAGCTCGGCTCCATGGGCCTGGGCCCAGGTTGGGTCTGCCTGAGGGCTGCGCTCTGTTAGCTTTGGGGAGGAATTAATCCTAAGGTGTTTAGGAGTCTTCATGGAAACAGCTGGGACGCTCTTCTCTTGGGCCCTTCTCTCCGAGCTTTCCCCTGGAAAGCCTGGAACGCCTTCTTGGCCTCCCTCATCCAAGAATATGCTACCAAGTGAGGCCTGGGAGGCCTTCTGGACAGTTAGGCTGCACACCAACACCTGCCCTGGGGAGCTCATCTAACCCCGGGTGAGATAGGGACCATGGGCCCCAGGAATGCTGGGGGACCCAGGTTTTCCACTCAAACGCTGCCCTGGGACACCACCACCATCTACACTGCTCCAGGCCTGGCTCCTGGGGCTTAGGGACCATGACTGTGGGGACGAAGCGAGGTCCCCATCCTTGGAACCCAGCCCCGCTGGACCCTGGGCTCCCAGCTCTCAGGGGCGGGGACCCCTCCACCCCTGGTGTGGCCTGGTGCCGAGGCAGCCCACTCACCCAGCAGCAACTGCCTCAGGGCCTCCTTTGCTGGCTCCCTGCTGTGGGGTCGGAGGTGGCACTTGGCGTCTCGGATCTTGAAGCGGGCCTTCTGCCTGATGGGGGCAGGTGCACCTGGGGAAAGCCCAAATCCCCCCAGGTGGCAGCCTCTCCGGTGGGCAGGGAGGGGTGGGGCCGGGGGCCACGGAGGAAGTGCCTGAGCGCTAGGGGGCGGCTAGTGGGACCAAGTCACTGGGGGCTGGGGGAACCCCGCTGCCTCTTTCCTCTCCCCGCCTGGCCTGAAAAAGGTGGGAGCATGGATGCTGGAGCCACACTCAAGCGGGGGCCGCCCGGCCGGCGGTCTTCTGAGGAGGAGGAAAGGCAGGCCTCCCAACGCCTCCCCCATTGCCCTGGACAGTTCATGTGGCTCCTGCTATTAGGCAAGGGGGCAGAACAGAAGAGAGAGGGAAGCAAGGAAGGGAAGGGGCTTTGAAATAGGACAAACGCCCCGAACTGCTGATTCCTTCCAAGAGCAAATCCCAGCGGCCTGGATAAAGAACCCGACGAGGGCGGATCTCAGCATCACATCCCGTTACACGCCCACAGACGCCCCCGTGACATCGAATTCAGTTTCCAGAATAGGTAAAGCTGTTAAAGACGCGGCCGCAGGCTGGGGAGCTGGCGCTGTGTGGACCAGGACCCGGCTGCTGGGGCCCGAAGGGCACAGGTCTTCTGGGCCCTCAGGGTCACAGTGGAGGCAACTCGCCTCACTGGAACAGAGCCGGAGACCCGAGGAGGCCTAGCATGTCAGAGTCACTGCAGCCCGGAGCGTGGCCCAGGGGTCCCGGGCCTGCTCTCAGCTCACCAGCACCCCGGGCCATGCCGGGCCGGCCCCAGGCCAGGAAGCTCTTCCCTAGGCAGCGTCCCTCCCCACCATCCCGCTCGGGGGTGGGCTGCAAGGTCCGGGGTGCAGTGGGCGCCACCGGCGCGGACAGGCGGGGCTACCTGAGCAACTGTGCCCCATGCCGGAGCTGGTGTCGTTGCGCTTTGGCGGCGTCTTGCCCTGGACACCCGGGACGCCGCAGCTCAGGCTGTAGCTGTTCTCCGAGTCTGCAGAGAGGCCGGGGGAGAGATGGAGACCTCAGATCCTGGAAGCCTCAGATGGGTCACTGCGGGAGGGAACGAGGCCCCCGCACTTGTGGAGAGGACCGCTGGGGTCCACAGGGAACTGGACAGCGGGCCAGGGTCTCTCAGTGATCAGGGCCGGGGGGCCTCATTCCTAGGTTGGGCTCCTTCCTGGAGAATGGCAGGGAGCAGGGGGTGGACCCCAGGGAAGGAAGGCCCCCCCGCACCCCAATCCCTCATCCCTTCCCGGGCTCGGCCTCAGGTTACCTGGCATGAAGAGTGAGTGGGCTGGGCAGGAAAGGGAGCAGCTCTCCACACCACCCACCTTGCTGCAGGACAGCTGGGGCCAGGGGGAGGCTTTGGCGCGAGAAAGGCATTTGCCCGTCTCTGAGGAGGGGAAAGACATAAGAGAGGGCTGGAGGGGGCCAGGGTGGAGGCTTCTAGAAGCCCTGCCCCTGAGTGTGGACCACGGGGGACTCCTGCCACATCCCCACCTTGTGACCAGATCCTGGGGGGGAAGGGGCTAGGAGATGGCGGGGTCCACATGTACCTGCGTGTGTGGGGATGCCGGGCCCAGAAAGCTGGCTTGCTCCCTCCTCCCTCTGACCAGTCCAGGCTGTCTGTGAGAAAGCTCGTGCCACAGGCCCAGACCAGAGGGCAGGGCTGGATTCTCCAGAGCAGGGCCATGCCCCTCTGGGTAAGGGAGCAGGTGGAAATGACATGGGGTTCTTGGCAGTGACCAAGCTCTGAGTATGTGAGGGTCACTGGGAGCCCCTCCTCAGGGCAGCCACTGGACACAGCCATTACGTGTCTGGAGAGGTCCCAAACTAAGCTCTTCAGAGTTTCATAGGTGTTTTTTATTTATTTACTTATTTATAAAAATATTTTATTATTTGGCAGGCAGAGGGAGATGCAGACTCCCCACTGAGCAGGGAGCCCGACTCGGGGCTCGATCCCAGGACCGTGGGATCATGACCTGAGCCGAAGGCAGACGCTTAACCGACTGAGCCACCCAGGCGCCCTTCTCAGGTGTTTTTGACTCTTTTGAGGACTGACAGGTCTATAGCCGCGGTAAACTCGGAACTGATTTCATCCCCATCTGGCTGGTCAGGGAGGCATGCCCCTGGAAGCATCCCCCGGAGGCTGTCGTCAATGGTCACGTCGCTTTCGGGAGAGGCTGAAGCAGGTGACTCAGCCAGAAAAACAAAGCGAAGTGGGAAATTGTCAGTGTGGGTGATTTTCAACATGTGGCTTGACATCTTCAAGGAATCTTAGAAAGTTAACAATCTAGAAATGAAAACAAACTCGCAGCCCTCCAGACAGAACAGCTGGCCCCCAAGTAGATACAAGGCCGAGAGTCCTCTGCTCCCAAAGAATCAGGAAGTTTCAAGTAAAACCACCGACGGATAATGCAAGACACAAGAGCCCCAGGAAGAACCAATGTTCCCGCTGGTTGGGAAGCAGGAGAAACATCTATAAACTTCCAAGGGAGACCTAAGCCCCTAGGACCTTCCCTGAACTTTCTCCAGATTCCTAAAGGGAACTGTTAGTGAGAGCTGCGGCTCTGCTTTGTGGTGCCAGGGGGGCCACTCATGGGGGGAGCCAAACCAGCCCAGCCCTGAGCATCCTGGGTGCTCTTGCTGGGTGCTCTCACTGGGACCTTGAGGACACAAAGCGCTGATAGCTCTGGCCCCAGACCATTTCTCAGGGTTGTGTTTGCCTTGAAAAGCTTCGAGGGATGAGGAACATCTCCTCCTAGATAAGGAGCCCACTGGCTCTGTTCACCATAGAAGTGGTGAGTTTCCCAGGCTGGGTGGCCCTCGGCTGTGATGTAATTTCTCTGCTTGTATGGCATCGAGGGGGCACATGGGACTCGGGGGTGGGGCAGGGGGACCCACACAAATGTGCTCTCTACCCTGATCACTGTGCTGAATACTGACATCCTTTGTCTCTGGCCCCGGGTTCCAGGATGTCCCAAGCACCTGGGAAACAGCAGCAGGCCAGCTGACGAGCTGCATGTAGGCGACATCTCTGACCCCACCGTATGTACTCACTGATCCCATCACCGCCAAATACCAAAGCCCAGAGAAAAGTTTAAAGTCACCTAACAAGCAAGAGGGAAGGCAAACTGACAGACGATAAGCAAAAAAAAAAAAAAAAAAAAAAAAAAAAAAAATCATTTGCCTTAAAGTAAAAATGCCTGGTTGTGGGAGAACATGAATGGAGATAGAAGAAGCAGCTCTGAAAGCAGACAGGGAATGGCAGAAGGCTGGGGACCATGACCTTGATTGGCTCTGGTTTACTAAAACAACTGAGGCAGGGACGCTCTTGACAAACCTTGGTTCTTCCCCAAGTTCCAACATGTAACTGCTCCTTGGGAGCTGTTACAAGAAGACAGCCCTCCCTTCCGTGGGTCAAAGCCCCTACCCATGTCGTGTGGCAGGATTTCCTCTGCAAACGGACCCACCAGCTAAAATACGACTCCAAATAAATACACCTGAAATAGACCTGTGAGGTTATTTCTAGAAGTCCTAGAAAATTGTCCTACACATGATTCAATTTCTAGTGGGTAGGAGTCTTCATATGCATATCACGCATGATTCAAAACAGGATCCCTGGGGCAAAGTTTCCACAGCATCGGCAGAACAAATGGAGCAGGGCTCCAGAAGAGTCCAGACTGTCATAACTATTTTTTTTTTTTTGGTACGAACCCGCCAAAGTTAGGTCATGCTCTCAGGATACAAGCTCAACAACACGGCGAACATCCACGACCAAGGCTCGTCCCCGCCCTGCCTCAGGGCAAGGCCTTGGCTAGAGTAGTTGGAGAATCTTCAGATCTTGTCCTAGAATCACCTTTAATCCGAGGGTACCATGTGCAGAATGATCCCCACTGTGAACTGAGAACACCCAGCATTTTTTCTGCTTGTCACTGAACTAATTATGGTAACTGGTTCCTTTATCCTTCTCACATTACCGCCGGGCAACTCCTACCCTTCCTGATGGAGAAACTCATCTCTCTGTGTCTGTACTTCAGACGTGCTCGTATCCAAAACAGATCTTTTGGACATTCCACACCAAGCCCTAACTCAATTGTTGATTGATGGCATGTATCTTAAAAATGAAGAGACTTAAAAATTCATGTGGAAACTCAAGGTAAGTCCAAGAATAGCCAGATCAATCCTGAACACAAAAAACTACGCTGGAAGACTCTCACTTCGTGACTGAAATACTCACTGTAAAGCTACGTCAATCAAGACAGTGGGATACAGGCATCAGGACAAATGGATCAAAGGAAAAGAGAGCCCAGAAATAAACCCACATATTTACGGCCGATGGATTTCAAGAGGATGGCAGGATAATTCAACGGGGAAAAAAAAATGGTGTTTTCAACAAATAACACTGTGACAACTGGCTTCCCACAGGCAAAACAATGAAGGTGGATCCCTGTCTCACACCATATACAAATTAATTTGCAACGGATCCAAAGTACAAGAGCTAAAGTGTAAGTCTCCCCAAGTATCAGACCTAAAACTCTTACAAAGTTCTCAGAAGAAAACAGCTGTAAATCTTTGCGACCCTGGATTAGGCAGTGGTTTCTTTCTTTCTTTCTTTCTTTTAAAGATTTTATTTATTTATTTGACAGACAAAGATCACAAGTAGGCAGAGAGGCAGGCAGAGAGAGAGGAAGGGAAGCAGGCTCCCCGCTGAGCAGAGAGCCCGACGTGGGGCTCGATCCCAGGACCCTGAGACCATGACCTGAGCTGAAGGCAGAGGCTTTAACCCACTGAGCAACCCAGGAGTCCCTAGGCAGTGGTTTCTTAAAAATGACACCCAAACCACAAGCAGCCAAACAAAAAAGATTGGTAAATTGGACTTTATGAGAATTAAAAACCTTTAGGCTTCAAAAGACACCATCAAGAAAATGAAAAAACAGCTCATAGAATGGGGGAAATCCCTTGGAAATCATATATCCAATAAGAAACTTGTGTCTAGAGTATATGAAGAACTTTAAGAACTTTTATAACTGAATAATAAAAACAGGTAACACAATTAAAAAACGGGCAAAAGATCTGAATAGACATTTCCTGAAAGAAGATCTACAAATACTCAACAAGCACAGGGGAAGGTACTCAACACCACTGGCCATCAGGGAAATACAAACCCAAACCACCATGAGAACCCATTTCACACCCCCCACGATGGCTGTAATCCAAAAGTCAGAAAACAGCAAGGGTGGGCGAGGACGTGGAGAAATCCCACATGGCTGGCGGGACATCAAAGGGCACAGGCTCTTTGGAAAAGCAGACTGTTCCTCAAAAGTGAAAGCCAGCATAAGTGCACGACCCAGCAACTGCACCTGGCACACACCTGAGCAAAAGGCACCTAATGGGACCATTCATAGCATTGTTCTTATGATGTGCCCCAAGCTGGAAACCCACACATCCATCAACCGATGAGCAGACAACCAAGATGTGGTGTAAGCAGACAGTGGGCTATCATTTGGCTGTCAAGAGGAATGAAGCAGTGACATGCACTCTGACATGGGGGAACCTTGAAAATACAACACTAAATGGAATAATAAGGCCCCATGTTGTAGGAGTCCACTTACGCCAAGCGTCCAGAACAGGGAAATCCATGGAGACGAAGTAGATGATGGTTGCCTAAGGCTGGGGGTAGAGGGAAAACGAGGAGTGACTGCTATGGGCTTAGGGTTTCTTTCTGGAGTAACGAAAATGCTCTGAAATTCATTGTGGTTGCACAGTTCTGGGATTATATGAAACACCACTGAACTGCTCACGAGGGGGTAGGTGTAGGACATGGGAATTACAGCTCAGTGAAGCCACTACTAAAAACGAAAAACAAAAGGAGGCAAGACAACACTTGGTTGGATTTACAAGAACTGTCCAGGCTGGAATCAAGCCCCCCTAACTGGCCGAACCTCTGACCATCTCTAGGGCACGCTCCGTTGCTTAGGATCAAGGGTAGCTCTGTGTACCGACCACTGCAGCGTTCAGCTTCGTGGTGGTACGCAAACGGAGGTTTACTGTCCGTAACTGCGGCTCAGAGGCCACAGCACGAGGGACGGAAGTCAGAGGCCCTGTTTCCCGGATCATCACGCCGCGTGGGCTGTGCTGACCGTGATCCCTAGGCAAGGACTTCCGACAGACAGCACAGAGACACGGACCCATGGAAGAGGCATGCGGATTCCGCCGCAGACACACTGCGTTTGCCTTCCCACTCTGAGGAAGAGCCAAGGGGAGAAGTCTCGGTGCAAGCCCCTTAAGGATGGTATCCCAGTGAAGCCAGGATGGCCCCCTGGACCCACCAGACCACCTCACGTGGGTGTGTGCGAATGTTTCCTTCAAGACCACTCATCCCGGGGGTGGGGGACAAGCTGGCTGTGGTGTCAGACGATGGGGTGAGACTCTCCCGGGCCAGCGGAGGAGGTGAGCGGTTCAAGGCTCACCTGTAGTCGGCAGAACCCTGGGTGCCGTGTGAAGACGAGAACAAGCCCTAAGGGACCCTCTGGGTATCTCCAGATGGATTTCTTTTTTTTAAAGATTTTATTTATTTATTTGACAGACAGAGATCATAAGTACACAGAGAAGCAGGCAGAGAGAGAGAGAGAGAGGGGGAAGCAGACTTCCCACTGAGCAGGGAGCCCGATGCGGGCTCGATCCCAGGATCCTGAGATCATGACCTGAGCCGAAGGCAGAGGCTTTAACCACTGAGCCACCCAGGCGCCCCTCCAGATGGATTTTATGGGTGATAAATTGTGCACTCATAATAGCACATTTACTTTCTGGATGAATCGAAGCAGTCACTTGGGAAAAATGCCGCGCGTATAGGAGCTAAACTACTACTAGGTCTTGCGTCCCTTTTCTGGGATGGCTCGACTTACTTAGTCACATGCAGCACCTTTCACTGGGAGGGCTACTCACAGATCACTCAGAAGTTCCACTGTCCTTCTACCCATATCCCTTGGGAACACAGAAGTGGATTTTTCAGAACTTACTAGGAAGTCACAACTTACAGACCGTTGACTGCCGTCCTCGACAGAACCCCAGAAGCGGACAGCGCACCCAACCAACCATTTCCCAAGATTCTCAGGACGGGCAGAAGGTGATACACTGGGACCACTCTCACACAAGGCCACTGGAATAATTCTCCCTGATGTTTGCAACTACTGACTTCCACGCGCTCCCTGGCAGACCCCTGTTCTCAGTTCTTGGGCTCATGCTCTCCCACCTTATGTGTTTAAGGTCACGCACCACTGATTGGCTCCATTATGCTTCCCTCTCCAATAACTGGCCTGGATCTGGGCCTTGCTAGTGAGACTCACCATTTGAATTCTTTAAATCAGTCCTCCCATGTATTGCTAGGGAAATGGATATTGAACAGCGGTATAAACGTCACACAAACCTTATTAACACGACACTGGCTGTGGACAAACACAGGAATGAAGAATGCCCATGGGCTGGGGGAGGCAGATTCGGTTATCTTGCAGCGTAGTGGGCTGGTTCTCACAACGACACCACAGACAAAATCCCTACAGCTCCACTGGGGTAGATCCCATGTGTTACATGGGATCTGGCTCGTCAAAGTCCCCTGGGACCACAGCTGACAGTTCTGGGGGGCTACTAGTCTGTTCTAGGTGCATGGCTTCCCCAACCCCTCAGTGAACGAGGCCTTCTTGCAAACGATCTGAGGACAGAATTCCCTTCTGAGGGACGCGTATGAGCAGATCGTGGAGGCTGTTGGTCCCACCCCTAGGAATGGGGCAGCTCCAGCGATCATGTCCCTTGCTGTGTGTGCTATAAGACAGCCTATGGTGTGGGATGGGAGACATCCTGGACCAGGCGGACTTCCTAGGACAAGTGCTCAGGGGAAAAGTGAGACCTTGGATTTTCTTCTGACCAATCAGGGGGGTCGTCACTGCCAGCCCTTCCCTTTGGGCCTGGATTCACAGCAGAGGTGAGGGGAGACAATCCACATCGAGGTTACAAGGGAAAGCAACCCACACGCTGATGGCAGACTGAGGGAGTTGGTGGAAACAGTTTTCTTGGTCAGCCCTGGGAACTCTTGGGTCCTGGGTCTGGAGGGCCTTTCAGAACCTTTTTTTTTTTTTTTTTTTAAAGATTTTATTTATTTATTTGACAGACAAAGATCACAAATAGGCAGAAAGGCAGGCAGAGAGAGAGGAGGAAGCAGGCTCCCCACCGAGCAGAGAGCCCGACGTGGGGCTCGATCCCAGGACCCTGGGATCATGACTGAGCTGAAGGCAGAGGCTTAACCCACTGAGCCACCCAGGCGCCCCCTTCCAGAACCTTCTAAGAATGCTCTAAGTCATCCTGTCTGTCTCAGTCTTCCCACATCTAGTACCCAGAATGTTAACTGCTCTATGTAGTCACCAAGGTCCTAGCAGATGACTTAGGAGAAACGGGATAAAATCACACTGACTGACAGTGACCAACAATCAGACTCTTAGTGCAGGGTCAGTGACCCAGACAAGGCCTAGTGGCCGCTCCTGAAGCTCTGACGAGGGAGGGATGACCGATAAGGTGCTGAGGACAAAAGCACCCCTTCCCCATATGCCCAGAGAAAGCCTGCTGGTCCGACAGCTTTGGTAACAAGTCTACACGAGACCCAGCACAACCTCATTGATCGGCAGACACGCTTCTGAAAGCCAATCCATCCATGACTTTCCAGGCTCGGAAAGTCAGCTAATAGATGGCAGATTCACTCAGTGCAGGCTCCTAAGACGGGTCAACCCATTCAGCCTTAGTACCCAGCATTAGCCACGCTCCTGGGACGCGCCCCACTTAAAGCTGCCTCTCCATCATGGACAGGCTCCTTCCTGCAACTCAGGACGAGACCAGTGGTGGGCTTTGCTGACCAGGACTGCCTGAGCAGCCCAGCAGTCCTTACTGAAGTAAGCAATACTTTCAGCATAAATTTTATATCAGATGCTAAGTGATGGGATCCATTCTTCGATACTTCCACTCATTCATTTCTCAAGCATTTACTGGGTGCCTACACTCGCCAGGCTCTGTCCTAGGTGCTGGGGATACAGCAGTGAATGAGACCGGCAAAAGTCTCCGCTCCACTGTGGAGAGCAGGCATATGCCCTGTCTAGCCGCCTGAAGTACTACGGGAGAAAAGAAAATGAGGAGGCAGGGCATGCTGGGTGGGGTGCAGGGAAGGCCTCCCAGAGCAGACAGCGACAGGGGTGAGGAGCCCTCCAGGCCAAGAGGGGAGCACCGGCGTGGCCATATCCGTTGGGGGTGGGCAGCAGCCTCAAGGGCACCGAGATGGGCGGGCGGGCGGGTGAGGGAGAGGGAGAAGGCCATCAGGCCAGGGTCTAGCAGCCTTTGGGCCATTCTAAGAACTCTGGCTTTGCTTCCACACGAAGAGGAGTCATGGAAGGCTCTGAGCAGAGAGACACACATTCTGAGTCAGATTCAGCTCTTGGGGGTGCCTGGGTGACTCAGTCCGTTAAATGTCTGACTCCTGATCTCAGCTCAGGTCTGGATCTCAGGGGCGTGAGTTTAAGCCCTGTGTTGGGCTCCATGCTGGGCATGGAGGAAAAAAAGTTTAAAAAATAAAATTGAAGGCTGGCTCTGGCTGCCCTGGGGATGTTAGGGCATGGCAGGGCAAGGATCTAAGAGCCATTTCAGGGCCGTGATCACAGCATCCATAGCAGGCCCAGCATGCAGTGGGTGACCATGTGTTTGTAGAACCAGGGAATGTGGGGGCTGTCCAGAACTTGGCCTGGAGCTACACCAAGTTCTCCGGAGCCTACAGCAGAGGACACAGGAACCCTGGGCTCACTGGGAGCTCCCCTCCTCTTCCCCTTCTGGATCTTGTGGGGCCGGTGGCCTGGGCAGGTGGTGGGGCTGTGGAGACCCAGGGGCTCTGCTCTAGACCTTGATGCCACAGCAGTCCGAGCAGCCACCTCCTTTCCTCCCCCAGGTTCCAGGGCAGGACCAGGGGCAGACGGGGGAGCCGAGGCCTCTGTGCCCTCTGAGCTTCCAGCTCCTCCTAAGCCCATAGCTCTGGCCACACTGACCCTCAGATCCTCACCTCTGTGTCCCCCCTCCCCCTGCAGGTCCATTTCTGTGCCTCTGGAGGACACCCAGAGTGCTCTCCCACCGATGTCCCCTCTTCTTCGGCAAGCCCTCCTTCCCGTTAGCCCCTCTCAGCAGCAGAGATTCCCTGCCAAGATCGCCTCTCCCTGCGATGCTCACCCCACGCTCACCCCTCCCTGAGAGGTCACTGCCCTTCCCATCCGGGCACCTGGTGGGAGCGGGGAGGCCAGCACCCAGGCCCTTCTTAAGGGGTCCCAGCGACGGCCCACCCCAGGGCACTCACCCACACAGTCCTTCCGGTTCCAGTGGAGCCGCCTCCCCGGGGGGCAGATGCATTCGTAGCTGCCCTTGGTGTTGACGCAGCCCTGGTCACAGCTCCCGTTGTTCATACTGCACTCGTCCACATCTGGAAGCGCAGGCGGGAGGAAGGGCATCAGGGCGGGAGGCTGGCTGGCAGGGCAGGGCCACCCAGGACAAGAGGGCCAAGACTCCCCTGACCCTGCGGGCAGCTGGCCACGCATGAGATGCAGACAGGCGGCCGCACCTGTCACACGCAGGAGCGCGCATCCCCAAGGCTGATGGACACAGACGGCAGCCCCTCCCCATCCCCCAGCGGTCTGCAGAGCTCCTGCAGCTGCATCCGAACTGGGAAGAGGGCAAAAGGCAGCACAGAATTCAAGTGGCAAGGAGGTCTCGTGAGGCAGGAGTTGCGAGTTCTCTCTTGCTGGGGCTTTGGACAGGCCGTTTCCCTCTGTGCAACGCGCCCCGGGGTGAGAGAAGCCACCTCCAACCCTTCCCTCGCCGGCCACCAGGGAGCCAGAGCACCCACTGGAGACGGGGAGACGGAATGGGCCAGGCTCATGCAGGGATGCTGGGCTCTCAGCATCTGGGCGG
>NW_019154139.1:5691278-5800992 GCF_002288905.1 Enhydra lutris kenyoni | reverse complement strand
CCTGCAGTTTGGGAGCGGCAGGCCCAGTGGAGCCAGTGCCCAGGTTTTGGGGTCCTTCCAGAAGAATCTGTAACCCACTCCAGGAGCCCTTCCCCCGAACACCAGCTGTGCTCGATCACTTCATGTCTCACCCTATCTGACCTGCAGTTTGGGAGCGGCAGGCCCAGTGGAGCCAGTGCCCAGGTTTTGGGGTCCTTCCAGAAGAATCTGTAACCCACTCCAGGAGCCCTTCCCCCGAACACCAGCTGTGCTCGATCACTTCATGTCTCACCCTATCTGACCTCCACGGCTGCCCAGCAGAGGGAGTGTGGTCACAGGAAATAACACCCTAGCACCTCGGGGCCACTCTTGGCTCCCCCACTTTTCACCTGCCAGGCCCACACACCTCCAAGTCCCATCATCTGTAGCTAAACACTTCTAGAAACTTCCCCTTCTCTGCACACTTCCCACCCTGCCCGAGCTCAGGGGCTCTGACTCCCATGCCTGAGTGGTCTCTCGACTGGTGCCCTGGGTCCCACTCTCCTAAACATGTGGCAGCTAGAGTGATCTCATGACCTGAACATGCCCACGTCACACCTCTACTTAAGCCCTCCTTCGTATTAGGAAGAAAACCCAAGTCACCTGCAGGCCTCACACAGCCCTGCTTCCTCCGTCTGCACTGCGCACCACATTCTCCCTCCCTCCCGGGGCTCTCCCTGCTGCTTCTGGGTCCCTCTGTGCTACCTCAGTGCCTTTGCATATGCTGATCCTTCTGGCATCCTTTCCCTCATCTTGATCTAGAAGATCCTCCTTTAGGAACTCCAACCCCCTCCCCGTCCCCCGTCTCCATTTGCAGACTTTCTCTGTCGTCACCCTTTCCCACTGTGACAAATCCTCTGTGGGATTCTGTGTAGTGGCCATTCCCCGTTCTGGACTGAGGTTCCCTTGCAGCTGCCATTTCTGGGGGCCTATGCCCACAACCTGGCCTGAGGCCTGCCACCTAGCAGATATTTGCCACTCCCCACCCCCGTCTTCCCACCTTTGCTCTCAGCTGAGCCCCTCTGCCCACCAGAACCTGGCCTTGCTTTAAAGTCTCTTCCAGGCCCTCTGGAGTCAAGGTCGGGTTCAGGGTGTGGGGTGGGTGCAGCAGAGGTGGCCATGCGGCCAGGCGCGTGCCTCAGGGGGGAGGTGGCCCTGGCGGGCGGGCTGCAGACCTCCGCAGTGGGTCGTCCCATAGAGCGTGTAGCCGCGGTGACACAGGCACTGGAAGCTGCCCGGGGAGTTGATGCAGATGTGGTCGCAGGTCCGCTCGAAGGAGCACTCATCGATGTCTGTGTGGCCACAAGGAGACAAAGTGCAGGGAGGAGTTTCAGGGTGCGGTGGGTGGGCAAGGCCTGTCACTCACGCAGTCTCTCAACACACAGCTGCACACAGACAGTCCCTGAGCCCTGAGGCTCAGGGCACAAGCCAAGTGAATGTCGGCCTTCCGGTCATGGCCCGGTTTTCCAGTCTGTCTCCAAGAACCTTACGTTTCTGGGTTAGAAGCCATTTCCCATCTCTTCGGGAGGAGGGCAGGCTGGAAATACTCTGGATACAAGGTCTGATGAATTTTTGTCATTTTAATATCTCACATTCTATTGTGATCAGGACGAGTATTTAATCTACAACTGCAGGAAACTGAGAGGGGCTTGCTTGAGGAGACAAGTGAACTGGGACACAAAACCAGGCCTTTGGGAGCCTGACCACAGTGTGTTTTCTAGCCACTCCAAGAGGTCTCTTGAGAAAACAAGGAAAAGAGCTCAAAGAAAATGTATGGGGGCGGTGATATGCTACCCATGAGGGATAACAAGAAAGCCTTGATGGTATATGAAATTTGATTCTGAGCTTCCTGGCAGCTAGGGTAAAAAAGGAAAAAGGGTCACAGAGTGCTGTTACTGGAAAGGAGGAAATGAACAGCATGCTCATAGAAGACAAGTCTGTCCTGGCCATAAATTCTGAGGAAAATGGCTCTCATGGGACAGCTGATGGGGGCTCCCAAGGGCAAAACAGCCACTGACCCACCTTTCCATGGGCACCGTTGTTGGAGGTCATTCTTTGAATATATTAGCTTACGGGACTATACACGTTGATGATATACGTGTGTTTGTAATAATTCTAGCACAAGGAAGGAATCACACTGGGGTGCTCAAAGGAGGATGTGATCCCTCCCAGCAGGGGAATCTGGGAGGATCTCCTGGTACTGGTGGCACCTGGACTAGACTTTGACGGTAAGACTAGCTTGGAAGTAAGGAATGGAAATAGGGGGAGGGCACTCTGAGCAAAGGCCGGGAGGGGGCAGCACGGGGCCTCCAGGGAGTGGAGAAGACTGGCTGGAGCCCAGAAGCAAAAACGTCATGGCCCCCTCCTCAGCGGTGGCCCTCTGGTCCCACGGGGCAGCTAGGGGTATAAAGTCAAGGGCCCTCCCTTAGCCATCCACAGAACTTGGCGAGGCAGTTGGAGAAACTAAGTCAAAGTGCAGAGGAGTCTGGAGATGTGACGTGCTCCCAACGGCCCCACGTACTAAGGGGAGGACAGAGCCAAGAGACCCACAAGGGAGGAAGAGGCCAAGTCAGGGAGGAGGCTTGGGTCACAGGAAGCGTCCAGGACAGGCTGGCCCCAGAACCCCCTCACCGGTCTTCTGCTCTTGCCTTCCTCGGTGTCCTTGGGAGAGCACATCCCTTGTCCCTGAGGGCCAGTCCTGAGCGGCACAGATATGACGACTCGGCCATGTGCGGTCTGCCACCCCTCTGGGAAAATGCCTATTCACCAGTGTCTCCTCCCCCAGGAAGCCTTCCCTGACCTCTCTTCCCACTGCCCATCCTCTGGGCTCTCACTGCATCCTGGATGACTCCTGGCTTCGGCCCAGACCTCACACCCTGCCTCTAAGGCGCCCAGGAACCCTAAGGACTGCGGGAGAGCGCCTGCAGTGTGCCATGCTGTCCAACAGGTGGCGGCAGCCCACCTCCTGAGCCTCTGGGGGTGGGGGGTGCCACCAGGAAGGACAGGGTGCTGGAGCTGACGAGCTCTGCCACCGGCTCACTGTGGCACTGCCCCCTGCCGCCCTCCCTGCACATGCATGCGCGCGCGCGCACACACACATACACATACACACGCTGATGCGCCTCCAGGCCTTAGTTTCGCATCCATAAAAGGGGCAAGTTGGACTGGGTGACTTGAGGAGAAGGTGGAAAGGCCAGTGGGGGCTGGCTCACCCCGGCCCTTGCCCCCCCACCCCCACAGGTGCCCGCGCAGGCCCGGGAAGGGCGGGCAAGGCCGCTGGGGGCACACAGGGTGGGGCTCACCTTGGCACGTCCGCTCGTCGGTCAGCAGCTTGTAGCCCTTCCGACAGCCGCACTCGAAGCTGCCCACAGTGTTGCGGCAGAAGTGGTCACAGCCCCCGTTGTTGGCCAGGCACTCGTTGATGTCTGCGGGGCACCCAGCGGGCAGGGCGAGGCGAGTGGGCTGGGCTGCCAGGTGGCGGGGCCCCTGCCTCTGAGACTCCCTGCGCCCGCTGGCGCCCCGGCCTCCTCCAGTCCCCGCATCCCCATCGGAGTGGCCCAGGGGCCTGACTCCCAGAAGCGGGGGGCAGGGCGGGAGGCTGAGTTACACTGCCACCTGCGATTTTGTGAGCCTGGGCAGCACTGGTGGCAAAGAGGGGAGGGAAGTGATGGCTGCTGTGCGGGACAAGACGACAGGGATGGGATCAGGACGACACTCGGGGAGGCGGTACAGCCTGGAGCAGGCCGGCTGCTTCCCCATGGCTGTGACCTGGGGTGAGCTACTGGGCCCCGGAGCCTTGGCTCCCCCGCCTTGGAAGAATACCATGAGGAGCCGAGGAACTAGTGGTCCGGGGGTGCTTGTGCTGAGTGAGCTCTCAGTCCACAATCTGGGATTACCGCCCGTTTTGTGATGGGAGACGGAGGCTTGGGAAGGTGACCGGTGTTCCCAGGCTGGCTGGTGTCCCCCTCTAATGCCGCTTGTTGGTCTGAGCAGTTTCTAACAGGCTGTGGCTGGACCCTGGGAGGTTGCCAGGCCTAGCCCCATGCAATAAATGGCCCCTCCCAAGCAGCCTGGCCAGGAGGCCTCTGCTTGCATATCTCTAGTGATGGGGGGCTTTCTCCCTCACAGCATGGCCTGCTGCGGATGCATCACAAACGTCCCCCTGACTCACTCGTGAGTTCCTTCCTGCCCTGCCTCGGCCTGCTTCTCTGGGCTTTGCTCTCTGGGCTCCAGGCCAGCCTGGCAGACTGTGTCTTCAGAGACCTGTCCCTGAGGTGCTTCTTCAGACTCCACCGTTCCTCCTGGGCCCCGACCCCAAGGCTCCCCATGCTGACACGACCCAGCACGTAGTAGCAGAGCTTACGGAATGGCGTTCTCACCCTGACTTGGAGGCGCGGGGAGGAAGCGAAGGAAACCAGAAACGACTCCTCCGAGGTGGTCATTGGCCGTGTCTCAGCAGAGCTGCTGACTTGAACCCCTACCCCCCCGCTCCTGCCCTGAGTGTGAGGACCTGGGCGCTCTGTTCTGTGCAACTGGCACCGCCGTACGAGCAAGGCCTACCTGCCCCCTTTGTGCTGAGCCCCACGGAAGGGACTCTGTCCCACCCCGGCAACTCCAGATGGCGGATGGCGCCTCACTTCTTTTTCTGCAAACCAAACAAGCTAGACCCGACATCTGCAGGACAGTCCTAAAGCGGTGTGCCCAGAGAATGCTCCCCAACAGCAAAACCAACCCCAGCTGTGGTCCTGAGCAAGGCTGAGGCACCCCGTGGGCAGTCCTCAGAGCCTCTGGGAGGGGATGTGGCCTAGCCCAGGACCACAGCAACCAGAGTGGCTTTCCTGGGGAGCCCCTGCAGGACCAGGCACTGCGGGGTGCCAGGGCACCCAGTGGGCATGCTGCTGCATCTCCTTGCCCTTGGCTGTCCTCCTCCCCACCACAGGCACTTCTACCCCAAAGACCCACTCTGTTTGCATGTTCTGGAGACTTTGGCACCAAGAAGGTGGCAAAAGAAGGGAACCCCAGATAGTCCCCAATAAGGGAGGCCTGTGGGTTATCAGATCTGACCCTGAATCCTGGCTGTGCCGCTGCCTGGGTGACTTCACCCCACTGAATACAGTAGGTGCTCTATATGTGCTCACCAAGGTGATCACGAAAAACAATAATTTCTCAAGTCCGGGAATTCTGCATACATGTGTGTTCCAGGAACAAAAATGCCTAAGGGTGAGCCCAGACCCCACAGCAGGCAGTCAGACCTTGTGGTGCTCATTGTACCTACTGGGCACTAGCTCATGCTGGTGCCCAGGCCAAGCACTTTCTGTCGAAGTCTTGTATGATCTTCAAAACACCTGGGGGACCAGATCCCCCATTCTACAGAGGGGATCACAGCTACACGTAGCAACCAAATTGGGGCCCAGCTCCAGCTGTCTCCAAAGACAGGCTCTCTAGAGCACCATGCCAGCCCCACAGCCTCCAGAGAGTGGACATTAAGTTCAGTTGAGGGCCTGTCCTGGGTGGAGGCTTGGGCATCTCTGTCATCCTCTCTCCTTGGGAATTATAGGAAGACGGGGAAATTTCTAGCGAAAAGCCTCTAGCAGGAGAACGGAGACCTGTCTCAGCTCTGTCCCAGCCAGCTGTGTGATCCTGGGCAGGGAAACGTGCCTCTCTGAGCCTCACGTTCCCCATCTGTGAACTGGGCTGGGAGCAGGTGCCTCTCACAGACTAAATGTGCAGAGGGGGTCTGCCTCCTCAGGAATGCCTCAGGCCTTCTGGAACCCCCGATCCTGTCCTCATCCCCATCTGGGCCCGTCAGCCGAGGGGCTGTCACGACAACCAGACAGGCCAGGGGACGCGTGCTTGCTTGAGGGCAGGCTGGTGTGGCGGCAGCCTGGGGGTAGCAGTGGGAGAAGCACCCCTCAGCTCTAGCCAGGGTACAGTCCACAGCCCCTGGACCTTCATTCTGATGGGAGCCTGGGGTGTGGCCTCTGCCCCTCTCTCCCCTTCCTGCCCTTCTAAGGCTCCTCTCTTTCCTCACTGTGCTCACACTGGTCCTGATCCCATAAGACAGCCGGCAGACCCCTACCCGTTTACAAGTCTCCCGTGGCCCCCAGGCATCCCAGGATGAAGGGCCAGCCCCTTTCTGCAGGCCCTTCCCTGGGCATCCTGGGCCTAGGTGTCCTGCCTTCCCCTTTCTGTGTGCTTGGCTTCTGCCTCCGCAGCCCAGACTCTGGCGGCCTTACCCAGGGCGGCCCCCACATGGCCTGTCCCTGGAAACAGCTGCCTCCCTGGGAAGCCTTCCCTGACATCCCCTCCAGAGTTGGCTGTCCCCTTGTCATGGACACAGATGGGGGAGCTGGCTCCTGTCTGGGGCCCCCGTACCCAGTATGCGGCCTGCACCGTGTGACTGCCCACAGCGTTCACTGAGGGGATAAAGAATGAAGGAGTCGGAGTGGCTGAAAGTAGGGTCAGGGGAGGGAAGGGGGGTGGGAGCTATAGGAACACACAGAAGGACAATGGTTCCTGCTCCCTTCTGCCCATCCCACTGTGGGGGCACAGCACGGCACCCCAGGGGCCATGTGGAGCGCTTCTGGGCGGGCATGGGCTGGCGTTGCCCTAGAGCAGCCTTGTGGGGAGGGCGTGCTGCTGGGCAGAGGGCAGGTGAGGGAGAAGAGGAAACAGATGGTGGATGGGAGTTCTCCCAGACCCTTCTGGAAGGTGTTGGGAGGAGGGGCCACTGTCTCTGAAGAAATCCAGGTTCCAGCTCTGGGAGTCAAGGCCCCAGACCTCCCCCCTCTCAGAAGGGCCGATCAGCAAGGTGCCCCCTTCCCAATGTCAAGCAGGTGCAGCAACTAGCAGGGGGCCTTGAGGCTGGACCCCTGCACTATCCACACTCTCAAAACAGAGCTTAGGACACACCCCCGACTACGCCACGGCTCCTGTGTTTCAGGCAGAATTACCCCCACTTTCCCATGTGTGTCTCCACCTGCCGTGGGACCCCTGTGGACCCCGGGCCTTCAACTCTGGATTTTCCAGGACCTTTGTTACCTTCACCCTCCAGCCATTGGTCTTGCTTCATAGTGGCTTGTGGCTTCCAGAATACGCTGAACCTTTGAAATCACTCCTTTGATGTCCCTTCTGGGCCCTTGCCAGGACCAGGGCTGTACGCCCACTGCGGAGCCGAAGCCTTGGGGCCGGGAATTCCCAGCTGGGCTGGTCCTGCCAAGTGCCCGCGCTCTGACCTGCGTCTCTCTGGTTGGCCCCAGGGAGCTCGGGCTGTGTGCGCGAGGCTCTGAGACGCCAAGCCTGGAGGTCAGCCTTCATTTTCCAGTGTTCTCTGATTTGAGGACATGATGCAGTTTTTGACTAGTCCCATAATCCTTAAATTCTACCTCCAAGGACAATATCCAGATATCCGGATATCAAGGACAGTATCTCATCTCTACTACTGCGGCCAGCACCTGGGTCAAGCCATGTCATCTCCAGCCTGGGTGAAGACAGCGGCCACCTCCCTGCTCTTCCAGACCCTGCCCAGAGAACCCCGTCCAAGCCGTGGTCAGGGACTGGCTCAAAATGGAAACTCGAGCTGGTGCTTTCCCTGCCCGGGAGTGTCTGGGGGGCTTGCCAAGGTTTGGAAGAATGAAGGGCCCAGACCCCCAGCACACAGCCCCTGTACCATCTGGCCTGGCCTCCCCCACGTCTCACATACCTGGGCATCCTGGACCCCTTTGGGTCCTTGCACCCCGGGCCACGGTGCCGCTGGAAAGGCCACCAGGATGAATGCCGCTCCCCACGGCCTCCCAGCCCCGGGGCAGGGCGGGCTCCGGTCCTTGCCTGCTGCCAGGCTCTACGTCTCCATCCAGCACCAAGCAGTCAGTGACACGTGTATAGCTCGTGATTTTAAAAACTGAGAAACTGTCTTCTGCATCCAATAGAGGATCTCCAGGGACAGGGAAGCTCTGGTTCATTCACCTGTCTCCCCAGCCCCTGCACACGGGGGGAGCCCGGAAACCCCATCTGGTGCAGCAGTGAATGAGACCTGCCTGCAGGGCAGAGGGGGGAGGGGGTCTGGCTGAGGGCAAAGGGCTGAGCAGGGGCAGCCCTTGTTAAAGGGCTGGAGTGGTTCAGGAGGAGCTGCGGGAAGCAGGGTGGGGGGCTCATCAGGGTGGACCTCCAGCTGTGGGGAGCTCCCCTCGGCACCACCCGTCCCCCAGACATGAGGTGGAGGTGGGGCGGGGACAGGTGCCCCCCAGCCTCCCAAAGCCCGGGCGGGGGCAGCACAGCCCCCCACAGGTGCTCTGCTGGGGCATGGCTGTGGCACGGAGAGCTGGGCTTCTGGTGCCAGCCTGGCCTCAGGTCAGGGACTGAGCTGTGCCCGCCCCTGCAGTCCCGTGCCCGAGAGGGAGGCAGCGTGGTCCGACTTTACCCTCTTCTGCCCCAGCGCTGAGGGCACGGGGCCAGGCCTGTTGTGTCGCTGCCAACTGTGGGGACGCCTGGGCCCGCAGGGAGCCCTGGCCTGTCCCCCTGGCATTGAGTCCACGTGTTGCGGCTCAGCTCCAAGTGGGCCGAGCAGGGACTACAGAAGGGCTTTATTTTCAAATAAACAGGTGGGAGGACTGTTATTTCTGTCAATAACCCCTAGTTTCTTCCCAGCAGAGCAGCTAGGAAGGGGAAGTCACATGCTATCTATTTTTACAGGCTTGCAAATAGCCCCCCTTAGACTATTTAAAACCTATGGAAGCCTCCGCTGTCCACATCTTCACCCACCGGACTCAGGGAGTTCAAGCCCCTCTGCCCTTCCGCTCGCTCCCCTCCAGCCTGGCCGGATCCCTGGCAAGGTGGGAGGGAGGGGCCCATGGCTGCGGGAGGCGGGGGGGGGGGACTTGCAGGGCCAGCCTGGCACAAGGGGCTGCCCCTCCCTCCCTTGCAGGGGCACTGGCAGTCCCCTCTACTCCCTGCCCAATGGCCGGGGCTGCTCAGGGCTCCTCTGCCGGGGCTGCGGGGTGGCCCTTCAGTCTCCAGAGTCCTGACAGCTCTCGCTTCTCTGCTCCCCTTGCTTCTTGTTTCCTGAAGGAGCCCTAACCCCCCAAGTGCCCCCGGAGGCACTCAGGAACTCTGTGGGGGTGAGCCAGGGAACCAGCAGGAACAGAGGAAGGTCTACCTGCTCTCTTCCAGAGGCTGGGAGACTGGCCCGTTCCCATAGGCTTCCCCTCATCTTCCCAGAGCCTCATTTCTAATTGCAAACGGAGGTCCTTCTGCCTCCCCAGTTCCCAGTTGACAGCCCCCACCGTGTCACTCCTCCAGTGACATGGACACACAGGGTCCGCATTTTTCTATCGGTGGCAAGAAGACAATCCCATCCCGGTACAAGGAGACGGGTCCTTCCCAAACTTCCTGGGGTCGTGCTGTTGCCCCAGCTCTGCCGGATTCTACCACGAGGTTGAGGATGAAGAGATGGCCGACACCCACCTCTGCCCCACCCCCCACCCAGGGCCACAATGAATCACTGTGGGCCCAGGAGTTCCTGCAGTGAAGACACCGCTAGTCTAGCACAGCGGGCAGCCCTTTCCTTGGACAGCAGGACCCTAACTTGAAACCTGGGTAGTGCCCTGGCATGGACCCTCCCTCTTGTCGGCCTCTCCAGCAGAAGTACGGCTGACCCCGGACTCCCCGCTGCCATCACAGGCAGCCATGGTCACACGTGCAGCGCGAGCATGCAGCCCCCACCCCTGCCTGAGTGGCTCTGAGCTGACCTTTGCACGTCTTCCCGTCGGGCTGCAGCGTGAATCCCACGGGGCAGCTGCACCTCACGCCAGTGGCCGTGTCCCTGCAGGTCCGGTCACAGCCTCCATTGTTTACCGCACACGTCTCTGGGGGGGAGGGGGAGAGACAGAGATGCTCAGTGTCCTCCGACAGAAGCCACCTCCTTTCTCCACCTGGGGGGGGGGACCAACTGAGACAGGAGACCTGAATTAGAGTTCTGGCTGATCCCCTCTAGCTGTGGGCTTCCCCAAGCCTCAGGCTCCTCATGTGTAAAATGGGAGAATGGCACCCATTCCTGTGGAGCTGCCGGTGAAGCCCACTGCGATGATGATGGTGGGTGGGTCAAGGTCTGAACGCTCCAGAGGGCTGTGCTGGCGTAAAGGTCATTGCCAACAGGTCCGAGCTCCTGAGATCAACGTGGCTGGTATCTAACTGCCTAGGGCCAGCTTCTTAAACCCTTGTCCTGCCCGGACTTGGATTCTAAACCCAGACTCGCAGTCCCTGGGACTCCCAAACTGGTCTCAGCATGGACTGGCCTGTGGTCCTGGCTGTGGAGTTTCCGGGGGGGGGTTCCCCGAGCCCGCACACCATCCATCACCTTGATGAGACACTCAGCTCAACATCTGTTCTCACTGAGCCGTAAGCTAAAGGCGTCTGGTTTTTGTCCACTTGAAGCTTGTCTAGTGTTTTTTTTTCCCCTTGTAAATTCAAAGGGCCTGGAATGGCTGGGGCAGAGCCTAGGTCACCGAACCCGTCGTGTGGTGAGAATGATCCTCCCCAGGCCTAGAGAAGGGACTGGCAGAGCTGGGTCACCAGGGTGCAGGTGGCCCGCACACGGAGGAGCCCATTTCTGGGCCTCTGGGCCTTTCGACCTGGGTTTCTTCCCGAGCAGCTGTGTGCTTTGATCTTGTGGGAACTGTGCCTGAATGGGCGTCTCTCTTCTCTTCGTTGTTGGGAACTAAGGAGTCAAGGCCACATCTTTTAAAACCCAAAACTCTTCGCCTGCCTACGTTGGCTTCCTCTGGGCACCTGGCCCCGTGGACCTTTTCCCTGAAGGTTCCCCCTAATTGGTTTATTGTCTGTCCTTCTTGGCTATCTGTATTCCCAGAGGAGTGATCACTGAATACATACCCCAGTAGCCAGGAGTCCCTGCTGCTCATTATACCAAATTCATGATACCTTTGCTTTGAACTTCAACTTGTGTGCGTGTGCGTGTGCGTGCGGGGGTTGGGTGGCAGGGCAGGGAGGGGGAAAATCTGGCTTTCCCTTCTGTGTGTACATCTGCATCTCTGTGATCCTGCGGGGTGGGGGTGGGGCATAGCAGGTGTCGTCCTGAGTGTTCTGGACACAGGGGCTAGGGGTGGCAGAGGGCCCCCGACCCTTCTTCCCGAGGCTGAAGTCTTCACCATCATAGGATGAGTTGCAACTACTTATGAAAGGCAAGTCTCCCTGCCTCTGACTCCTCCTGGCCTCTTTGTGTGTCTCCACGAATCTAAGACCCCCCAGCTGGGTGTGCACAGTTCTGTGAGTTTACCTGCCTGTGTGTGCGCTGGCCCAGCGGCGTGGAGGTCTCTCATGGGCTGGTGTCACTAGGCCCAGCTCAAAGACCACCTCTGCAAGGAGCTTCCCAGGCCCCAGGTGCAGAAAGAAAGCCACCACCCTTCCCTGTACTAGGGTGGCCTTTGTTAGCGGGAGCTGGGCTCTGCCTGGAGTCTGGCCTGCCCGGGCCCTCTCGTCTCCCCACCGGCCTATTTACTGGGACAGCGGAGGCGGGCAGGGCAGAGTGTGAGCTTTGCCCTGTTGCTCACGGACCGACCCAGGTAGGCTACCCCCCAGGCTGGACCGCGGCACCCGCACCTGGCAGGTGAGGACAGCAAGCGTTCCCTCCAGGGCCGGAGGTGAGGATCAAACGGGTTCCCTGCTCGAAGCGCTTGGTCTGGGTCCTGGCATGTATGTAGTAGCTGCTCCACAAATGGCAGCTGCCCCTCCTGGGCTTCTAACCAGAGAGGAAATCCCGCCTCCCAGCCCCACATCAAAGAGCCAAGGCGGGCTCCAGATGCCTTTTCAGCCTTTCATGTGGGGAGCCCCTCTGAGGACCTGCCTGCTCTCCAGGGGCAGGGAAGTAAGGCTCAGGCCCTGGAGAACTGGGACTGGAACATAGCTATGACCTTACTCGGGGACAGTGACGGCGACTGGGCCTCTCTGTGGGGAGGTGGGGTGCGGCTGTGTCCCTGAGAGATGGACCTGGCCAAATGGGCTCCTGTTGGCCCTTCACATCCCTGGGGTCCTGGGGGGACTCAGAACTTGGCCTTCCAGCACTGATGGGACTCAGCACACACAGGGCAGGCGGAGGCCAGGAGGGGGCTGGGGTCCGCGTGGAGAGTCATCCACTCTCTAGCTTCTCCCCTGCACGGTCCACACGTTTCATCTCCTGTGTTGCCCTAGACAACGTCTGGGGCCTAAACTTCACGTTCTGAGCGAGGGGCGAGGGGGCCCCCAGGGAAGGCCCTGTGGGCTGTTCTGGGTGCTGACACCATCACTCCACAGCACACGGTTACGGCGGGTCCCTTGCTCCGGTCCCAGAGCAGCCCTCCAAGCCTCAAGTCCCCCAGACTCTCAGCAGCTCCCGCCCCTTCCACCTCCCTGGCAAGTAATCAGCCCAGAGTTGTGCGTTAAGTGGCAGAGCTGGTGGGACCTGCTGGGTCCGACTCCGACCCACCTGACAGCCTGAAATCTCTAGTCCCAGCTTCGGACCCTACAGCACCGGCAGGCACCGCTCTCCACATTCCACCCTGACGGCTCCTGTTCCAGCGCTCCGGCCTCTGAGCACACTGCCTGCCCCCTGGGGCCCCCAGGCCTGGTCTTGGTACTTCTTTAGCATCTGATGCCAGTCCCTGCCCTTAGCAGCTGCCGTTCTGGGCCCGGCGACCAGAGTCTGCCTTTGTGACATTCACAGCCTTGCCAACGGTCCCTGTCTTCCCGGCCACTGCCTCCCTCTGGGTAGCCGATGCCTCCAGGCTTGTGCAGTAACGCTAAAAGCCAATACTTACTGAGGCCAGGGCCTGTGCTGGGTGAGGGGGGGCAGTGCACCGAGCAACCAGCCTCCAGCCTGTTCTCTATGCTGCCCATGCCACTGCTCCTGCCAGGCCCCTAGCATCCCCTCAACAGCACAGGGTAGGTGGCTGTGTCCTTCTGAGGACAGCAGATGTCCACGGCACGATGTGAGATGCACAGAAAGAAGGATGACAAAGTCTACCCAGTCTTTTGGGCTCAAGTCAGGTTCGGGGAGTGAAGTCTACAGTTACAGGATGGACCGGCCTGGGTGACACTGGGAGCTTTGTGCCTGGGAGTTTCCAATCGGAGGCTGCTGGGAGCTGCTGAGGGAGCTCCTTGCCTTGGGTGGCCATTAGCCTGGGACCCTCCCCCTGGATCGCTCTCTCTGATGGCCTCCAAAAGCAGCCTCATCTCCCTGCTTCCCAAGACTAGAGGCACCCACGCCTGGCACTGGGTCACCACTGTCTCAGATGCAGCCACCAGGCGGCCTGTCCTCTCCTCTGACTGCAGGATCCCCCAAATGGTGGATGTCTGTCCACCACCACCACTGTCCAGTGGTGCTGTCTCGGCACTCAGGATGGGGGTGCACATGGGGTGCCGCTGCCGCTGCCGCCCTGTGAGGCCGCACCCCATCCAGGAGCACGTGCGCCAAGGGAGGCCGGAATCCAGGCGCCAGACCTTCGGGGATGCGAGGGGGAAGAGGGCAAAGCCAAACCCTCAGAGTGCTGTCCCAGGGAACTGAAGACTTTATTTCTGGACTCCGAGAGCCCCCTAGTCTCTCCCAAAGAGCTACTGGGTCTTTCCAGAGCCTCTCCTCTCCCCCTGGGGGGAAAAGGGGAACAACCCCCTCCCCCCAGGACACAGTCCTCTACAGCCGACAAAGATCTTCTCATCTATTGGCCTCGCATCAGCCCCAGAAGTTGGCTTCTTCTGCAGGCAGAGAAACAGAGGCTCAGGGAAGTTCAGGGACTTGCCCAGGCAGGATCAACTACCCATTGTGACATCCCATGCAAAGTAAAAATGAAGGGCCCTCGCTCAAATATTGAAGATTTCAAGACAGAGGCAACCAGACACTCAACCAATTGGGGGCCCTTCTGAGAGTAGGGCCTGGGGCAAGTGTATGGGTCACACATCCGTGAAGCCAGCCCTGTGTCTCAGGTCTCTCCATGACTTAGAGAAGCCAATATTTGGACCCAAGGTTGGGGGACTCCCGACGGATGAGTGAGCCAGACCAGGCCAGAGAGCAGGTGTGGTCGGGGCCTCCACGCAGCTGGCAGTAGGGCAGTGGAGATGGGCATTCATGGTGCCTGGTCTCCTTCCCAGCAAAGGGGGCCAACTCTTACCCTACGCGGCCAGGCTGGAGGCAGGGGAAGCTGGGCATGGGGTGGGGGTTAAAGCAGGAAGGGGCCTGGGAGTAAACCCCTTTTCGGCAGGTAGAAAAACCCTGGATGTGTCACCAGGCCAGTCTTTGGTCTTTTCCCCACAGAGGCAGAGCCGATGTGAGCAGGGGAGGCCAGCCCTGGGCTGGGACGGCGGGCTGCTCTTTGAGTTGGAGCTGCCTGCTTGCTCTGCCCTAGGTCTAGGCCAAGGTCTGGGAAGGCCTGTGGACAGTCTCAGTCATACATAGCACAGGGGCTGACAAAGGAGCTGTGGAGTCAGAAAGTGGAGTTGCACACCTGGCCCTGGGGCCTCAGGCAAGCCCGTCTACTCCTGGAGTCTGGGCTTCCTGACATGTGACATGGAAGTGACGGCATTTACCACGGAGTTTGTGCAAGGCCCAGACAAGTGTGGACATCATGGTGCTTTGTAAATTGTCCCAACAGTGACCACAGGCTTGGTCCTGGACCTCCGCATGCAGAGTCTTAGCACCGAGTCTGTCGCAGCTTCATCTGAGCTCCTGCTCTGGTGGCGCAGATATGTCTCAGAGAGTCCTTGGGTGTCTGGAGACCTCAGCTTGGTGGGGCAGCAGATGGGTTTCCTGCTCTGTCTGAACACCAGTTTGGGAAAGCTGACTCCTGGGCAGCTGAGACAGAGGAGCAGATCTAGAGATGCATCTGGCACTGACCCAGGCCTCAGGGCAGACAGAATGGGGCCTGGACTCTACTGGCCCAGGAGTCCAGCCCGCCGCCCCCAGCTCACCCCATCGCATCCAAGCATGGGCTCCACAGATGGCTTCCTTGGCCCAGGCCCGTGCGCCCCTCAAGACTCAGAAGGCCCCTCTGAGTTCTCCTGAGCCCCGCTGGCTCTCCCAGGCCCCAGGCTTCTGTTCGGGTGGTTGTCTCCCCCAGAGACCACTCACTCCCCAGGAAGAGCTGTGTCACGGGGACCCCATGCCCAGCACAGGACCGGTTTCTGCTGAAAGAACAAGCCCCTGGAGGAACGAGGTGGGGCGAGGTGACCAAGCCCCGGCCCTATGCTGGGCACGGCAGGGGGAGGGAGCCCGACGAGCCCGCCAGCACAGAGGACCCGTGAGTGTGGCCGCACCAGCCAGGGGCACAGGCACTGGGCGAGGAGGACGCTCACATGGGCTGACGGCAGGCCGAGCAGCGTCCCCTGGCTGAGAGCACCCTGAGGAGAACTGGACGTGGGTCCAGAGGCCCAAATGCCACACTTAGTTCCTGATGCGCTGGGGGACTTTAGGCAAAGGATCCTCTGGTCCCTGGGCTGTGGCTCTCTCTGTGTTGTGACTGGGAATCCCAGAAATCCCAGGCTTGTCTCCAGGGGACGGGTCAGGCCCTGCTCCAGAGGCTCTGATCGGTGGCTGAGCTGTGAGCCCCAGGGCCCACAGAGACCCTGTTGGCCCAGACATCTGCCCTGTCCCCTGCAGGCCACACCCTGGCGGCAGGAGGAGCCCAAAGCTCTTGCTGCCACCTGTCCAGGCCTCAGTCAGGGCTGGCCCACCTGCCCTTCTGCCACTAAGACCAAGGGAAGCCCGCTGGGAAGAGGGGTTAGGCCCTGGCTCTCCCTGCCCGGCCGCGGAATCTCTGCCTTTGTGCTCTCCTCTCTCAGCTGATTCCTGAGCCGTCCGTGGCCCCTATCACTTTGGGATAAAAGCCATGCTCCCTGGCAGAGGTCTGCACACTGGCTGGGCTCTTCTTCACGGCCCACCTCTTTGTGCCGGCCCCACTGACCTGTGGGTGGCCCGGTGGCCTGTAGTGGGCCTTGCCAGCAACAGATGACCCTCTGGCACAGTGAGCCTGCTGGTTTTCTCGAAGTCCCTTGGGCAGGTGAAAAGGGTCGGGCCCCCAGCCCCTCTGCAGGGAGTGGGGAGCAGGACTCATCCCTGTCTGCCGCCTGCCACCCCTGCTCCTGACCTCACTGCCTCCCTCCTCTGCCCACTGACCCTGCTCGGCCTCGGCTGGCGGATGCCCACTCCTGAGAGCCGTCGCAGAGAGCGGCTCTTGCCTGTGCGGGGAGAGGCACCATGAGGGCTGGGTGCTGGGTGACTCTGCCCTGGGGGCACCTGGAGCTCTGAGGGAAGCTGGGCCCTGGGGGACACCCTGGGGAAGCAGGCGCGGGGAGCCAGGGTGACTGAAGGCCAGGATGGCAGCCTCAACAGGGAAGGGGCCCAGGCCGGGTCCCAGGGGAAGGGGGAAAGGAGGCCTTGGGAGCCCCACTTGCCACCCAGCACTGTTCTCTGTCACATCTGAGGCCAGAGGACCCCTTGGCCCGTGGTTCTCAAAGGGCCGGGCCGACCTTGAGGTAACCTGTGGGTTCTGGATGCTGCCTCTGCGGCCCATAGTGGGTGACCATGCGACCCAACCTGAGCCCTGTGCTGACTCCAGCCCAGCTGTGTGAAGGGAACAGGCCCTCAGGCCCGCATCGCCCCACCAGCTCCATCTACCTGGGACTCGGCCCTGCTGAGGGCAGTTTGCTGTCAGCGTCAGTGGAACTGTCTTCTGGAGGCACTGGGCAGGCCTGTGAGGCACTGGGCAGGCCTGTGAGGCACTGGGCAGGCCTGTGATCTCAGGGGTGACACCCTCTCACGGGCCTGCCTGCTGGGTGGGATTTCCATACCAGTGCTCAGAGAGCAGGACCCTTCTGGATCTGAGGGATGGTGCCTGGCAGTCTGTGGCAACAGGCGTGGGGGCCGCAGGCAGAGAAGAGGCTGACCAGGAGGGAGACGAGCAGACCTTGGGGAAGTTTCTTCAACCAGAGCCACAGCAGCGAGACTTCTCCTGGCCTCTGGCTCCTGCCTTCGCTCTGGCTACTAAGGGGAGGGGCGCTGCGAGCACACAAAGAGGGGCTCACGTGCACCCTCTTGTCCAAGGAGGCCATCCCAGGAAGGAGAGCGTGAGATCATGACGCCCATTCTATAGCAGCCTCATGAAGGCCCAGTTGGTGACCCTTCCTCGGCACTGCCTTGCCCCTCCCACCACGTGGGACCTTCTCAGAACACCCACCACCAGCAGTGAACGCCCTCTGAGCCCTCCCATGCCAGGCGCAAGTCCCCTGCCCACCATTCTCTGGAGGGAGTGTAGGGTGGCATCATGCGCAGAGCAGGCCCATGTGACACATCCCTGAGCCTCAGTGTCCTCATCTGTGGCCTGAAGGGCACCCTTGCAAGTTGCTGGCAACTTTTCCATGTCCAGGTAGCCAAAGACTCAGCCCAGACGCTGCTCAACAGAGGGGAACCTTGTTCCACATTCCCGATGGCTGCCGGGATTCAGGGAAGGTTAGGGCAGAGGACAGCCTGGGACCGAGGGAGGCAATGCCCAGCATCCATGCGCCCCTCTTCCCCCTCTGACCCTGGGACTCCCTGGGGCCAGGGAAGCTGGCACATGGACCCTGCCTGCCCTCTCTGAGTCCTGGCCTGTGAGCTGGGCAGACCTCACGGAAGGGTCCAGATTGCGGGTGCCCGGCTGCCTGCTGAAAGGCCCTCGTCCACCTCGCTGGCTCTTTCGGCCTCCTTTCCTATGGCGCCACCACCTCTGACCTGACTGAGGTCAGGCGGGCCCCAGGCTTCTCATCTCAGGGCCTGGGCCCAGCATTCCAAGGCCCCTAGGAAAGCACCAATGACCTGGGCAGGAGAAGGAGGTAAGAAAGAACGGAATGTGACGGGGCAGCGCCTCGTGCTCTACGTAAGCCAGGCGCCCCTCATCGAACATCTCATCCGAGCTGCTTCAGAGTACATACTACGGCCCCCCCTTCCAGCAAAAGAGAAAACCAAAGCTCAGAGACGTGAGGTGCCCCCGGCCTGGAGACGATGCTGGTCACCGGGGAAGTCAGGACAGAGCCCAGGTCTGGCCGCAGAGCCTGGGCCTGGACAACAAACTGGAAAGAATCAGTCAGCAAAACTCCAATCACGTCCCTCTGAGAACAAACGCACGTTCTTCAAACAAAGGTACCGCCTGAGGAGCCACCCAGACCCACCCCAGCTTCCTTGGGACAGACCCGGGAGTCTCACTGCGGGAAGCCCTGAGCTCTGGCTACTCCTTGGAGGCAGCTGCTGACGCCTGGTCTGCAGCCAGCACCGGGCCTGCCCTTGGCAGAGCCAGGCAGCCACCCTGGCGGCGAGCGGAGCCAGCAGAAGAAGCCGCAGCCAGCAAGGCTGGGCGGTCGCCGGCCCAGGTGGCTGGGGCGCCAGGGGAGCCGTGGGTGGCCGAATGGCGCTCCTGGCCACTTCCGCTGTTTCTGCACACGGGGCTCCTCGGAAGAGCGCGGATGAACCGAAGACTGTATGGGTAAAATAAAGGTGCCCTGGACTCTGTGGCTTGGAGTTTAAGTTCCAGGACCCTCCTGAGTGTGGCAGGGCAAGGAGCCATGTCAACCAGTACACGCATCAGGAACTGGGCCATCAGGTGGCAGAGGGCATGGGGGTCACATCCTGCTGGGCTCTGGGGCCCATTTGGACCAAATCCTGAGGGGCCAAAACACCTAGAGAAGGGTGAAGGCAGGACAGGGAGGGGGCTGGGGACAGGGTGTGGAGGCCCAGGAGGAGCACGTGGGGGTCAAGTGTATCTAGCTGCCGGTGGGATGGGGTGGCATGAGGAGCCGTTGGGGGCAGGCAGCCACCTACCCGAGGGGCTCCCCTCAGACAGGCTATGTTGGTGGGGAGCTCTGGTGGCGGTTCAGGGCGGGGGCTGGCTGTGGGGGTGTGCAGGCTTCAGGGCTAAGTCACAGGGAGGTTTGGGGGGGCTGCTGCCACAAACCAGGAGGCATTTTGCACAAAGCCTGGGAGCTGGGCCAACCACTGAGAGTTGCTCTGACTGGGGAAGCACTTGCCCAGGCACCAATGTCCCAGCCGACCCTTGTCACAGCCCAGAGGCTGGGGAAACACGAGGTGCTTTTAAGTTCTGACAGGGGAAGGGACTTACCAAGGCCATCCAGGGGGAGGGAGCAGCACGGCAGGCCAGGTGTCCCCATGCCCAGTTCTCTGGTTCACGCATGGTCTCCCCCAGGGAAGCCATGAACACGTGCCTCCAAAGAGCCACGTGACCCTGGCTCACCCCTCAGCCCCCCTGAACTGGGCCAGCTCTGCCAGGAGATGAGGACGGCATTATCTCCCTCAGTTCTCGGGGGTCACCCCAGCTGCCTGCCTGAGCACATCCCCCTCTCTCTGTAACACTGTTCTGTGCTCCTTGCCCTCTATCTCCAGCCGCATGAGCACCCCGAGCCCAGGGCCCAGCCATGCCACCATGCACCGGCTTCACGCCGTAGGATTCTCTACTGGCCGCTGTGCCTCCAACACCCCTGCCTGTGCGAGTTCTGAACCCCAACCACTGGGCCTGAGCCCGCGCTTCCTGCTCGGTTCACTATGACCCCACCACTCAGGGACAGCAGCAGGGACCCCACCCCCCATCTGCAGGAACTGGGGGAGGGCTTGCCTGCACTGAGCTGTCTGCAGAGGGGCAGGGCGCACACGACCTGTAACTGTCCCAGCCTCATTCTGGGGGCTGAGAGAAGGGCGTTCAGAAGTATGCCTTGTGTTAGCTGTGCCCCCCGACGGGACAGCTCCCCTGGTTTTTACACTTCATGAGATGAGCACATAGCCTGGCTAGAAGCAGATTCACACTGCATCTGGGGCCCAGAGAGAGGGGAAAGCACTAAGGCCTCAGGCTCCAAAAGAAGCCGAGGGGCTTACAGGTGAGCGCTCTGGGCCTCTCCGGGACAGGAGTAGGACCGGTCCCTCCAGCCAGGCTTGGGCTTTGGCACCAGGAACCCTGGGTCTGGCCAGAAGCACTGTGAGGCTGGGGTGAGTTATGCCCCTCTAAGCCGCAGCTTCCATCTGGGCCAGCCGGTGCGCTGCCCGTTCTTATCTGCCCAGCCCCACCAGCACCCTCCCGCCACCCTCCACTCTCCCCTGGACTGCTCAGCCGGGTCACCATGACCCACCTCCTCCTTCCACCAGCCCTTAGGGCATATGCGGGGTGTGTGGGGGGGGCGCTAAACCGAGGGCAGGACCACAGCCGGGGGCTCCAGCTGGCCAAGGAGCAGTCACGCTTGGCAGAAGATCTCGGAGAGGCACCAAGTCTAGCTGCGCTGCTTCTCCCTGCACGAGAGCCCAGCGCCTGGAGCTTGGCCCAAGGTCCGCCCAGCCTTCTCCTCTGGCCGGCCTCCTGCTAAGCACCTGGCCTGGGAAACTGCCCCGTCTCATCCCCTCCCTCGTCTCAGATCCCCACTGCCAGGCTTGCCCAGGGTTCCAGATCCGTGTCTGCCCCCTTCTCTCCCAGCTGGACACCAGCCTGTGGGCGCGGTGAGCAGCGAGGCCCCACTCAACCCCAGGCGTGTCCTCCAGGAAGCCTTTGTTCATGCTCTGTGCCGACCGGCCTTCCCCGTGCTCTGGCTCTGGGCCAGGCCCTGTGCTGTGCTCCCGGGGGCTGTCAGAGCTGGCAGACTTGACCTCTGCCCCAAGCTGGGGAGCCCCAGGCTTTGGATAAAAGAGGGTGTTGGTGGAGGAGGGGCAAGAAGCGGGGACGGGGTGGCGACGAAAGTCTGGTTACGTGGGGACAAGCCTTTGCCGGGTAGAACCGTGTCAGATGGCCCCTGGTGAAAAGTGGTGGGCGGCGTGGCCCAGATGGGAAGCTGCACGTGCAGGGCTTCTAGGAGGGGACTTCCAGGAGGTGACTGATGGGTGGGCCTGGAACCAGCGTGGGGGGCGTGTGGTGGCCTGGGGGAGGAAATCGGGAGAGGCCCAGGGATCCTGGAGATGATGGCTGTAGAGAAGAGGTGAGGTTGGGGGACAGAGGAGCGGGGAGCCGGGCAGGAGTGTGAATGTGTGTGACATCAGCTGGACCTCTCAGGGGGTTGTATGGTTAGATGGGGTTGGGGAAAGCACAGGGCTCAGTCTGCAACCCCCAAGTGTCAGCCTTGAGCACAACTGCCCTGCTTTGCCTGGTCCTCCCAGGCCTTTCAGGGCTCCAGCCCCTGGGCCACCTTCCTGGAGCTCTCTCAGCAGCTCCCCTGTCTGCCAGGCCCCTCCGCTTGTTCACACCACCCCCTGGGAGCCCTGCTAGGTGAGAGGGTTATGGGATCATGCTGACGCAGGAAGGGAAGCCTGGCTCGAAGGGACGATGGGGACGGGCCGCTGTGGGAATGGAGGGAGCCAGCTCCTGATACTTTTTTGGGCCTCCGTGTCCTCAACTGTAAAATGGGAATTGCTTTAGCGCCAAGCCTCAGGGTGGCTGGGAGATGAGTGAAGGCTGGGACAGAGCAAGGCCCAGAGAAGCTGGGGTTCTCGGCTAACTATTGCTGTATGCACCGGACCTGGAGCACCTGGTTCCCCTGGGCTCAGAGGGACCCCTAAGTGGCTGTGAGGACACATTCCAGTCGGGAGGGCTGATGCTACTCAGCTCCTGACTTAGGGCCCTGGGCATGGGAGTCCACAGACCTCAGACCCTGGCGCAGATCACGGTGAGGAGGAAGAGTCCTCCAGAATGAGCGGGCTGATGTGCACAGAGGCTGCTGAGGAAGGGGTGGTTGCCTGCTCTGGGGGCGCCTGCCGAGGCTGTAACCCTGGGGTAGGGAGGGCTTCCTGCGTGGACCTGTGCATCCCATGCTGCCAGCCGCCCCTGTGCCCACCCCTGTGCCCGGAGATCAGTGCACCAATCGGTGGAAGTGAAGAGGGCGGACAGGGGCTCTGCCTCTGGAGCTCACAACAGCCAGCGTGGGAGTTTCCTCCCAGACCAAGTCTGAACCATTTGTGGTCAAGAGTAACAGTCCCCTGAAATGTCCTTTTCTTAGTCCTCCATGATATTACGTGGCAAAATGGACTCAGCAGATATGACTAAATTAAGACCCTTGAGATGGGTGCTTGTCCCGGATGATCTGAGTGGGCCCACGTGGTACAAGATTCCTTAAAGGTGGAGAAGGAAGGTCAGAGAAAGCGAGCCTGATGGAAACAGGGTCAGACAGTTGCAATGCGGTCGGCTCTGAAGACAGGAAGAGGCCTAAAACCAAGGAATACGGGTAGTTCTAGAAGCTTACTAACCCTAACCCTAACCCTAACCCTAACTCCAGAGCAGGGCAGGGGCATGTACTGGGTCCCCAGAGGCCCTGTACACCTCCCAGCAGGAGGGTGATGGCAGAAGAGGGCTAGAGCTTCCAGAAAAATTGCAGCCCTTGCTGACACATTGACTTTAGCCCAGTGAGTCCCAGGTCCAACTTCTGACCTATGGAAGCTGGTGTGCTGCTGCTGCTGTAAGGCACTAAGACTGCGGGACCCTGTTAGCAGCAACAGAAGGCTGACAGGGCACCCATCCCATGCACACTGCGGGACTGACTGAACACCTGGATTGGCAAGAATGACCCAGGGTGTCTCATCAGTCTTGCTAGGACTGGGGTCCCAGGAGCCCATGGTAAACTTAGCTGGGTACTCAGGTTCTGCACAAGTCAGCCAGATACTTGAAATTTATCACTCCAACCCTCATACCCAAATATTTTAACCGATTTTAATGTAAATCAAACATCTGTCACATATTTTGAGCCTCTTTAAAGAAAACATAACTGCCCCCGTTCTTAGCCTGTGCTCAGTGACTGGGGTTAATTATAAATGGCACTTGCTGGGTACAGCTGAGACCCCAAGGCTGGGGCAGGGCCACTTAGCCCCGAATGGCCCCCGGCTGCTCTGCTACAGGCCACCACCCTCTCTGTGACATGGAACAGGGGGTGTCACCCTGGGCCTGCAGAAGCAGTCTGTCACTGATGTGGTCACCAGAGGAGGGAGGTTTTTTCCTGCCTGTGGGGCCGAATGGGTTCTAAAGGGATGTGTGAGGGGATTTCTATAATGAGAGGTGGGAATTCAGGGCAGGCCAACTATCATCCTTTTCCCTAGCTCCTTCCGAGCCCCCCAATTGGCTCCCCTAACACTGCCTCCCAAACCTGGAGCGAGGGTACCTGTGTTCTCAGCTCATTCCTTCTCATCTCCCTGACCCCGCTCCAGGCTAACACCCGCCGACTGTAATTAGAAAAAGCAAGTCCACAGCTTCTCTCTGCACCTTGCCATCACCTGCTTGACGAGAGCTCAGCTCAGCCCTCTTCTGCCATCACCCTCCTGCTGGGAGGTGTACAGGGCCTCTGGGGACCCAGTACATGCCCCTGCCCTGCTCTGGAGCTCTGGTCTTGGGCAGCAGTACCCACCTCTCCCAGTAAGTGAGGCTGGGGCCTCAGCGTGCCCTCAGATCACCAACAGCTCTTAGGTTCCCACCACCCACCTCCAGCCACCTTTCTGACTCACACCTTCCAGGATGGTAGTAGGCAAACCTGTCTGCTGGGGCCTTCAAGCCCACTCCTTGGCCATATCTAGCCCTTCCCAGGCCAACCCAGACAGCACAAGTCAACATGACAGCCCTGTCCCGAGAACTTGTAGAGAGGGAGCTTCCAGACAAACCTTGTCCCATCTGCCTGTTACCAGAGGTGAATCTTCCAGACTCTCTGAACCTTAGTGTTCTTGTCTGAGAAACATGGCTATGGCCTGTCCTGCTCAGAATGGACCACAGGCTGCACAGAGCACCAGCAGCCAGCCCAGATCTCCTTTGCTCCTCCAAGCCCCACTGGGGGAGATGGCCTTCAAGCTTAGTCCCTAACACGGAAAGTCATATTCCTTCCATGGCCGCACTTACATCTCCCTTTTTCCTGGGTGCCTGGACTCATTTGAAGTTCATATGAGGACCATAAAAGTAGGCGACCTCTCCAGGACTCTGTGGCTCTGACTTCCATGGTCCTGTGACCCTAACACAGCCTTGAACTTAGGGCTTAGCTAGGCTGTGCAGGGTAGTATGTGACCGTGGGCAACCCAGGGTACCCCAAAGACCCTGTTTCCTCCTCCAGGACATAGGAAATGTACCACCTGGCCCCACAGCTCCCAAGGCTGCTATAGTCTACAGACTGCCACAAAGAAGGTTGTGTCGATCCTAAACCACCCTACAGCTGTGCTCCAGAGGCCTGGGCAGCTGGCACCATCCAGGGCCCAGCAAGCGCAGAACCACGGAACTAAGGAGCAGACTTGCTCTGTGAGCGAGCAGCCATCTCCCCCTCCTTTTCTTTCCTCACCCTGCCGAGGGTCAGCCACAACCGAGGGTCAGCCACAACCGCAGGCCTCCCAAGCCACCCCGAGCAGTACCAGGGGTTTTTGGGCAAGACTCCCTAGAATCTGGATCCAGCCCAGGGTCAGTGTCTGGAGTGTAGCCCACATCACACCTGCCTCTGCTCCTTGCGCAGAGGCAAGCGGGTGCCTGAAGTTCAGGGAAAAGTGGGCCAAGGCTGCCCACTTGCACCCACCTCAGGCTGGATCGTTCCCGGAGTCAGGAACCTGGGGACCAGAAGGGGTTGAATGAACCTTGTTTTACCCGGGGCCTGCCAGATGGCCTGAACAGGCCGGTCCTCTCTGGGTAGCAGATTTCCCAACTACAAAGCCAGTGCTGAACCCAGCTGTCTTTCTCGCCCTGGATGTGGCTTCTCTCCGGAAGGAGATGGAGAGGCGCCCTGCTGGGTGAATCCCTGCTCTACGCTGGCGGCCCCCGTCGCTTTTGGGCGTCCCTGTTGCCTTGCTGATCCTGCTTATGTACTGCGAGTGGAGGAACGCAGAGCAAACGTGTCCCCCGCAGAGGCCACTGTGCACTGACTCTGGGCCCCTCACCACACACACGCGCACACACACACGTGTTTGATGAAGGGCGTAAACGTTAACAGAGAAAACGTCAGTTCCCACCGGGACTGGATCCCCCCACTCACACGCGGCACGTGTGACCACACGCACGTGGGCACTCTGCAGACAGTCCCCCCCCACGCACACCCCGTGCGCCGGCACGCACACACGCACGCACCTCCCGCGCGCCAGCACGCACGCACGCAAGCACGCACACCCGCGCGCCGGCACGCACGCACAGCCCGACACAGCAGCACGCGCATGCGCACACACGCGGACAAAGGCGCGAGCACAACAAAGGAAGTGGAAGAAAAGTGTTACCCATGAGGAGCCGCCGTTTCACCCGCTTGTCCACATCAGCTACTGACGTGGCATTGAACTGAGAGCGCTCAATTGCAGCCTCATCCTTCTCTAAAACACAAGTAAGGGACAAACACGGAGCCGGTGGTTAATGACAGCCCACTTCCCGCGGCCCAAGACAGTCAGCCTCTCGGCGTGGCGCACACACAGCCAACGCAGCATGCCGGGCCGGGCGTCCGCGCCGAGGGGCGAATCCCGGCAGCCTCCAAGGTGGCGTGTTCGGGGCAGGAGGCGGCAGGGGTGGGGGGTGCAGAGCGGGGGACGACCACACAAGGGCAGAGGTGGGACCCAGGGCCCCGCCGCAAACACACAGAGGCGGCGGCTGAGGTCAGAGTGGACAGACCCAGCTGCGGGGGTGGGGGGGGGGTACAAAAGCACACACACCCCCTCAGCGCACATGGAGGCAGAAGTGATTGCAGATGCCCCCTGCTCAGGCGGGGGAGGCAGGGACAGGACAAGGCACATGACAAAGGGACAGGGCCACGAGGTCCGGTGATGGCTGTGCCTGGACAGCAGATGCCCTGTGTCAAGGCGGGAAAGTGTGTCAAACACTCATGCAAAGTTAAGAACAAAACATAACAGAGGAATGAACATAGACACCACAATGGATCCAGTCGAACAGACAGAAAGAACAGGGGCTCGATTTGGGCAGCGCTGGTTGCCTGCTTGTCTATAGAGGACTAGAGCGAGACATTCAAGTGCTTGACGAGGGGCTGCACAGATGGGTCAGTCATTTTAGGAGCGTGCGGAGAGGCGGGTGGGCGGCCGGGGAGCATTCTGGCCGCTGGGCAAGACGCTTGGCCAAGATGCTGCTCGTGGAGGAGCACGTGAGGTTAGCTGTTTGGTGGCCCTCTGCTCAGCGGGACACACGTGGAGACATTTGCTCTGGAGAGGGGAACCTAAGCAGCAGTGAGCAGAGACAGAAGGAAGGTTCTCCTGGCCAGCAGAGGGCAATGGCCCAGGAGCTGGGTCTGGAAGAGGGTTTCTAGGGGGAGGGGAGGGGAGGAGGGAGTGAGGGAGGTTACATTGGAAAGTAGATCCAAGCAGGGACCTTCACATGCAGCAAACACTAAGAGATTTAAAAAAAAAAAAAAAAAAAAGGAGAAAGGATGAGTCAGGTGGACAAAGACAAGATGTGTTAGACGAGGCTGGGTGTGTCTGGCCAGCAGCTGTCTGCACTGGTCCCGTGGCCGGCAGAGCCAGCCGCACTGCAGACACAAACGGAGGGAGACCCAGCAGACGAGACAGGAAGGGGCCGCTGGGCCTCAGAGGCCCCCAGCAGGACAGAGGAGACAGGGAGAGAGGTGGGAGAGGAGGTTCTAGATGGGATCAGGCTGCAATAGAGACACTGGTCTGAGACCAGGTTTTGCTTTGAAAAAAAAAAAATTTTTTTTTGGTTGTTTGGTTTGGTTTGGCTTTTGGCTCTGAAAATAATTAATGAACGTCAGTTATCAGACAAGACAGGCAATCAGGGACCATCACCAGAAAAGCAGGAGGAATGAGATAAAATGAAACCAAAACGGCCATCTGAGAGGAGACCACATAGAGGAAGGGGAGAACCACGCGGGCAGCAGCTCCCGGGACGATAGCCGGGACTAGGGTGAGACGCTGGTGGCCTGCCCGCACCCTGGCACCCCCACCCAGCTCTCTGAAGTACCAGGGAGTAGTCACAGGGACAGAATGCGACAGCAAACTCTGGCTTCACGGATTTGCTTGCTTGCCACCCCTTTTTTGTTACTTCAAAGTCCCTCCAGAAATATCTTCAGAGTCAGTAATAAGAGATGGGGTTCCCCATTAAAAAGAATACATATGGTCACTGCCTGTGGGCTTCTGAAGTTGCCCGACATTGAAGAGAAAGAAAGCAGAGAGTGAACAAAGTTGGATGGGTACCAACTTTGAAATTCATCTTTTTCTCAGTTAAAAGATATGCGGGGAAAGACGCTACTACTGATTATGGCATGAGGAAACCACAGAAATTCTAGCTTCCTCCTGCAAATATGGACCAGGAGGAAGGAGGTAACCAAACTCAAATTGAGACTCCATGAGACAGGAGGTGACAGAAGGGGCATCACTGAGAAGAAGAGACTCTAGCTGGGAGAAGAAGTCTGGCAAGAACCCCATTAGCTCAGGAGCGGAAAGCAGTTAAGAACACCCAGAACCCCTTGGGATTCTTCCATCCAGTCTCCCCTGGTGTAGACAGTGAAGACTTAAAGCTGCTTTCTGAGAAAACCTCCTGGTTTTCCAGGCTGGCGGTCAGCTCATGTTGCTAATGGGGCTGATATGCAGATTAAATGAATGTGCCACGTGTCCCCAAATCAGGGGAAGAAACCCGTATGCTTTAAAACAGAAGGTGCCCTCCTGAGGCACCCACCCCCGACTACCCCCACGTTGAGGATGAGGACCCACAGAAAACCCACAGTGACACAAAGCAGAGGTGCTTGGTCCCGGGTGTCTGGGTGGCCCTTGATAAGTCTCTCCAGAAGGCTTCCCCTGGGGACATCTGCCAGCCCCATCAGTACTGTGGGGTGCCTCCTGTTCTTGTTCCCTTAAGCTTCCTTCTTGGAAACTGGGACATGGTGGGGTGGTGCTGGGGTGCCGGCCAACTTCAGGGCCACAGGGTGCACCCTGGCGTGGGGGCAGAGTGGCACGAGGCAGAAGTGTGTACTTACCAATGCACGTCCGCCCGTCTGAGTGGAGGGCGTACTTCTGGTGGCAGCCACACATGGGGCCCGTGTCTGTGTCCTCGCAGCTGTGCTGGCAGCCTCCGTTCCCGTAGTTACAGGTTACTAGTTAGGCCCAAAGTGTACATACGTGTGTATAAAAGGAATGACAACAAAGACGGTTAGTTCATCGGTGTTGGTTGCTTCTCTCAAGGGATGGGGAGCAAAGTGATGGCTTAAGGCGATCAGTGAAAAGAGGCGCACATTTCCCCGGACTGCAGCCCCCACAGGGCCTCGAATGGAATGGCTCACTCTCCTGATGGGACCTGGGGTGACACGAGGACAGACCTGGGCCGTGTGGGCTTCAAACAGGGCTGGCACCAGCTGACAGACTCAGATGGTGTCAGGAGAGGAAAGGGACAGGAGAGATCATTTTCTCCTTCCTCAGTCCCAAGACACTTAGAAACTGTCTCGATGGGACAAATGTCTGTTAATGGCAGGCATCCTCCACAAGGTGGGGGAGGGTGGTGGCAGGCCCGTGCTGACAGGGACACTTATTCAGTTCTTGCCCAGCTTGCTCTCCTCTGCCCGTGACTTGGGCATGTGGAAAGATGTCCCCGCAGAAGTCTAGTCGGTCCTAGTCCCAGCAGCCATTTCAGCCTCTGTCCCCTCACAGCCTGGGTCCTCCCAAGGCAATGTCCGCACAGACGGAATCTGTGCAAATTAATGTCAGTTCACGTGCACTTTGGAAAATGACCTTTTATTTAAACGTGTTATATCGTTTGTTTGCAGGGTCTGCGGCCTGGAGGAGCTGGAGCCCTGCAGCCCAGAATCCTGAAATGTTTTACAGCATCAGCAACCTGGGGTGGCTGGAAGGGAGCTGAACAGAAAGGAGCCAGTCTGAAGTAGGAAAAATTATAAATGCAAGTTACTTTAACCACATCTCAGGACGAGCGGTATTGCCGAAGGGGATCCCCGCTCTCTGTAAAGCAGCCCTGCTCTACTCCCTCACAAGACAACCCTAAAGGTGCTCGAAGATGCAAAAATCAGTCTTGGACCGGCCAAGCCAAGAGTTCCGATTTGGCAGTTGGGGTTAATGATGCTCCATCAGGTTGACGCATGGCAGGGCTGGTGCCAGAGGGAAGCCATGGGCAGCAGCTCCCGGAGATGGATCCCAAGCATTCCAGAACTGTGTCCCGCAGCTGCCTCTCCCAGGTAGTGCTCTCCCCAGGGGCACAGCACACAGCCTCTGGGGTGTCCGTCCCCGAGTGATGGTGGCGGCCCTGTCAGCCTGGACACGTGCCGTCTCCCTGCCAGCTAAGGAAGACACGAAGAGAGTGGTTCTGCTCAGTGTCCCAGACGCTGTCCTCACGACCAGAGAGAGGCTCTAGTGGGCTGCCTCTTCCAAGGGGAACGAATGTCCTGTTAGCAGGAGGGGCCCGACTTCCGGGGCGACCTTTCAAGGACCCACGGAACTGCTCCAGCTCCCTCTGGCCCTTTCTCCAGAGGAGCATCTCTTCTCTCAGTTTTCCCGGGAGCCCAGCGACCTGCAGTCACATTCTCTCATCTCTGAAACAGCTCGTCTCTCTGCCTGGGAAGAGCCCCAGGGAAGCCACGGGTACAGAACGGCAGGGATCTCAGGTGAGGGCAGAGCCCTGGGAATAGCCCTACCTTGGCCCGGACATCACATGCCTTTCCTGACTGAGGAGAGCCCCGCTTCAGACCGGGCAGGGGTGGAACACTGCAGCCAGTTCTTTCCAAGCTCTGGGCTCCCGGCCGTGGGCCATGTCCTACAGGTGACTCTAAGGAGGATGGAGGGCTGTCTGAGGCAACCTGAGGGAGGGCCTTGCTTAGGGTCCATGCCCCCCGCTGGGGTTTGTGCATCTCATGGACCCCAAGGGCCGAACTCGTGAGCACCTAGAGCCTACAGCTTGTACATGGTAACAGTATGGGTGCTGTGGGCTCTGGGATAACCAAGAAAGGACGGAGAGAACCCCCTCCAACCCTGGAGTGGGTCCTGGACTCTGGAGAGATGAAGGAGTTTGGTGCAGGGGCCCTGTGGTCCTGCTGGTCCACAGAGGCTGGCTAGACCAGGCCCCCGCCCCCACCCCAAATCCAAATCTAGAATTTCCTAGACTCAAACTGGCCTCCAGGGCTAGAGGCAGAGCTTCGAGCTAATGTCACATGAACTCAGCATGCGGACGGCACAGCAGGGGCCAAAGCTGACCGGATTGCCAGCCAGCTGTGCAGGTCTTTACCAGGAGGGCTGCAGGGTGCTCGCCCACTCCTTGGCCCCAAGGCTGGTATCCGATTCTGTACACAGCTGGATGACACCCAGCCCCTGAGCCCAGAGGCTCGGGCTGCTGTTTCTTTCACCAGCAAACATTCAGGGCAAGGGCTTAGCTATTCTCTGTCGGGGGTGGTGAGGGGCTTTGCCACTCACAGCACCGCCTTATCCCTGACCTCTCGGATCAGGATGGCCCCTTGGGAGATGTTCTCTGAGCAAAGCATCCCCTTGCCGTGCTCATCCCAGACGGATCGGTCAGTTCCAGCCACTGCCTGTGGCCTACGGCTCTCTCCCCAGCACCCAGTGCAGGGCCTGGCCAGTCTTGCTGAGTGAAGGAATGCTCTTTACTTGTGGCTGAGCCTTTCAACAAGCATTGGCCGTTGTCCGGAGGACTGGGAAAGCTGGAGCTTTTCGCTTTCTGTTCTGCCGAGGGGCAGCAGGTTTCTCTGTAGCAACAGGAATCGTCTGATGTAGAGGACGGGAGGGCCTGGCTGGAGTCCCAGGGCTGGAGCTGGGTGCCTGCCCGTGGTGACCGCGTACACGTTAATCTGTGTGATCCCACGGGAAAGCTCAGGAACAAAGAGGAAGGCTGCCCACATCTCAGAATATACCTGGCCAGAAGGGAGCATCTTCACGTGGGGGAGTGGACAGATCAGGAGTGGGGGCTGGAGCATGGTCTCCGTGGAGACAGGGGCAGTGTCTAGTGCATGTGGATCCCCAAGACCTTGCTGACTGAGGAGGGCATGGGTTGGGAAAGGCGTAGTTCGCACGAGAGGAAGCTGATGACAACCGAGACAGACTAAAGATGAAAAGCCGGTGAGGGCCAGTTGTTTCTTGTCCACAGAACGAAGGCTGGAAAGCAAAGCCCTTTTCTTTGCGAGAGCTGGGCAGCTCAGTCTCCCATTTCCGGGGCAAGTTTGGGTCTGCTTCTCTACTGGGAGCTGGATTTCCATTTCTCTGTATCAGAAAGTGGGCCTGGAATGAAGTCCTTGTCTCTGGCCAGACATGGGCCAGGCTCACACCAGTCTCTCTCAGCTCTTGGTACACACAAGCCAACCCGGTGCCAGCACAGGCCGCCCCAACCCTCCCCACACAGCTGCTGGGAGCTGGGTCTGAAGCTCTCGAGGACTATGAGTGTATTCAGCCCTAGTCCTACTTCATTTGCCGTCTCCCACTGCTCCTGGGGAGCTGGGGGACCACATTAAGAGGCTGCCTAACACCCAAGCCCTGCCGCCGGACCTCCAGCCTGATCGTGGATGGCACCTTTGGCCAGAGGCCTCATTCAACCCAGATCTCACAGGACATCAGCATTTACGGCAGGCCCTGCAGGGGCAGACTGCAAAGTTGATCTTTGATCCTGGAATTAAGGTCAACACAGGCTAGGCTGGGACTCCCCCTGGACTCCCAATCCAGCTCCTCTCCTCCTTTCCCACCCTGTTCCACCAAGGGCTGCCCTGTTCCACTAAGAAGCCCGAGCTTGTAGGCCTCTGTGCACAGCCCGCCATACCTGCTGGAGAGCTCAGGCTCAGGGCCTGTGGGGCTCTGGGGCTGGGGTTACAGCAAGCACCGTGGGGCTCTTTAGTAGGGTCCTGCGCTGGGGGTGTTGGTGGTGGTATGCTGGGGCACATAACACCGTGTCTGGAGTTCACAGCCCCCGTCTCTCATGCCTCCCCACGCTTCTTTGGGGACCTTATCCTTCTTTCCACCCCGAGGTGCTGAGAGCCCTCCCTGGGCAACGTCCAGCAGACTGGACAGACCCCCCCCCACCCCCCCATCCCTCATAAAGCAATGGCAGGAGACGCATGGGGATGTCTGACCCATTTGCCTCCATCTACCTACGTGTGCAGTCCTTCTGGTTTTGGGCAAGGTCAAAGCCGGGCCTGCAGTCACAGGCCACCCCACCTTTGGGCGTCTCCCGGCAGATGTGGGCACAGCCGTGGTCTTTGTTCATGCAGTTCATACCCTCTGGGAAGAGACAGACGGGAGAGGAGCAGGGGACGGGAGGAGGGAAGAGAGAAAACATTTTAGGCTGAAGAGAGGCGGCCCATAAAATGTCGCCATCAGACACAGCGCTCCAGGGCTGCTCCTCGCTAGTCCCCGCCCGCCCCCCAACACACGCCAGGGTGAACGCCTAGCCATCCACGAGGGGAAGCAAGGAGAAACCACAGACACCGTGCCCCGGTCTCGAACCAGGGCTCACTCTGCGAACAGCACTGTGAAGGCCTCCAGGGAACCCACGAAGAAGCGTCCCTGCCTGGGTCAGGTCACAGAACCGGGTATGGCTCAGGGGTTTAGACTGTTTCTTCATTAGGGTGGGTGGGTGGGTGTGGGGGCGCGGCACCTTTCCATCTGCCCGGGGACGGCATGTGCCCCACTGGGGCAGGCGGAGACTTTGGTTTCAGTCTGGGCCCAGGGCGGGCGCTCACGGGTCAGGGGACTGGGTGGGTGGGCAGCAGCCCTAAGCAAATGGGCCCTGGCGGGCTGGATCTTGTTCCCCAGGAGGCCTGTCCATCCCGCATGGCCACCTCTCACCGTCCCTGCGCAAGTCAGAGGCTGCCGCCCTGGTCTGCTGGACCTCCGGGCTCGTCCTCAGCAGCCCCACAGCCATGCCCTGAACTACCTGCCATTCATCTCCCCTCAGCTGTCCGAGGGGATCTCTCTCTGTCCCTGGTCACTGCAGGGCTCCCAGCACCCATGGAACCCTCACTCCCAAATGCAGAGCCCTGCACGATCTGCTGCTGGCCTCCAGCTTCACTGCACATCCCATGCCCCACAGAGCCTGTTCCCAGTCCAGAAGCACACGTGTCCCCAATTCCAAAATCTCAGCCCAGGGTTCCTGCTGTTTGGCAGGTTTCTTTTTAAAGGAAAATGTCTGCCAACCTCAGATACCTTGTTCTGTGAAGCCTCACCTGAAAGGGCAGCTGGCAGCAGGGCTCCTTGCTGGCTGGGAGGCCTCAGAAGGGGGAGAAGGCCCCAGGGTGCCAGGGCTGGGCCCTCCACTGCCTGCTAGTGTCCCCGCCCTCTGGCAGCAGCGGCTGAGTCACCTGGAGCCCCGTCCCTCTCGCCCTTGCTTCGGCCCTTCCAGCTTGTTCTCTGGGCCGGACTCAGAAGCCGTGTCCCTCACCAGGCTGGCTTTTTCCTGTCTCATCTCCTCCCAGGTTCCCCGAAACTTTACTGTAGTGCCAAACCCTAGGCAGCGGCAAAGTTCTGGGCACGTTCTGGGCCCCTCGCCCCTATAAAGGCAAGCACGCCCTTCAGAGGTGGGAACACAGGGTTAAGACACCTGTCCAAAGGCCGACGGGGCACTGAGAGGCACCACCAGGACTTGGACCAGTACCTCAGGCTATAAACCTCTGTCTTGCTCCTGCCCTAGAGGCCTTGTGCAGTGCCGGGCTGGGCTGCCCTGGGTTTCCAGAGCAGGCACTGGGCACCATGAACATTGAGTCTCCAGAGGCCTGGCCTCTACTCAGTGCATGCTGAGGATTATACCGAAATGTGCTCTGAGGGCTCTGGGATGACAGGGACAACGAGGGTCCCCTGGGTGGGACCCAGTCACCCCTAGTTCCTGGGACCCCCACCCTCCCATCCCCCATCTCAGGAGACTTGATCCGCCCTCCCCAACTGCCTGGAGTGGCTCAGACCCCTTTCAGATGACCCCAGTTGATGTTTATCTTCCTAGTGATTTGTGAGGAGTTTCCAGAATTTATGAGGTCATCAGGGGTCAAGTGAGAGGTTGTAGGTCACAAGTCCATCAGGAGGCTACAGGCAGATGAAAGGAAGAGCTGCTGTCTGCCCACACGGCGCCCTGAGACCTTACTTCCATGTCCGGTCTGAGAGAAGCCAGCCCCGGACAGAGGGGAGGAAGCCACAGACGGGGACACACAGCAGCCTCCTTTCCTCAAGGTGGCTGCCCCGGGGGCCAGGACCAGCTCCGTCTTGACCCTGTCCGTTGTAAGCACGGGTGTGGGACAACGGAGATCTGACATACACTTAAGAACACACACACCCCAGCAGCTACAACGAAGATTTTTTAAAAAGTCTGAATTGAAATGAAACAAAGAAATGGCCCTGAGGGAAACCTGCCCTGTGCTGGGTGCGCTGACCTCTTCGCTCACCTGGATTTCCCCCTTCCCCAGATCACACCGCTGGACCGACGCAGGGTGGGACCAACTACCCAACAGCTGAGCGAACGAGCGCTCCGGTGCCGGGGCTCCTCGCTGGAAGCTTCTGGTGCGTGTGGAGGGACGCCCCCTCCTCTCCCGGAAACCACAGCAGCACATACCCACCTTGCAGGGCGGCGTGGGAGACACAGCAGGCAGCAGAACGATGGGTGGGGTGGGGGCGGTCTGGGGCTGGTGTGGCATTTCTGGGGTGTGGGTGCTCCACCGCGACCCAACGCCAAGCTCCGGGGAGAAGTCCCCAAAGGGGGCACCGGGGGCCCTTGTGGGCCGCAAGAGCCAACCTCACACGGAAAGTATGGCTCTCTGAGGTCACAGGCTTAAGTCAGGCAGCTGGGGGTAGGAGTCTGGCCTCCTTACTAGTCGTGTGTCTCAGAGAAAACCGCTTCTTTGGTGGAGTGGCCGTGATCATCTCTGCCTCACAGACAAGGCAGGTGGTTATTCTGACACTAGATCTTTCCATGGGGGCGCCGACTGCAGAAGGCTGGTGCCAGGGAAAGCACAGCTCCTCGTGGGAACCTTGGCTAGGCTGGGCAGCCCCTCCTTAGGTAAGCTTTCGGTTGAGGGGCTTTCCGGGGCCACGGAGACATATGCAGCCTCTCATCAGATCTCCCGAGAGAGGCTCGCTCAGAGACTCGCTGCTCTGAGGCGCCGGCCGGCAGGTGGCCACCAAGTGGCCTCCCGGGCCATCATCATGGCTGTGTTAACGGTGGGCTGAGTCCGGCATCACCCTTCACTCCCCGCTTAAGTGGCCCTTCTGGCTCCCCAGTGCCCACAAATGTACAAGGACTTGTTGTTCCTGCCTCTTTGCAGCCTTGTCTCCTGCCACGGACGACTCGAACTCTACCGCCCACATTTCTGCACTGCCCACTGAACGTCCCCTGGAGTGCCCCATCCACGCCCCTGCCTGGGCCTCTTCAAACCCCACCAGTTCCACAGGGCTTCCTGACTACTCCCATGTCACCCCCATGCCGCTGCCCTGCCTTGATCTCCCAGGGCCGCCCTGTGGCTGGCCCAGGCGATCGATGCCACTCACACAGATCTGTGCTTTCCTCCTAAACTGGGAAGGGCTCAAGGGGCCCTGTTTAAGCTCAGGCTTATATGTGATGAGGAAAGGGAGATTGAATTTCCATTCCCAGCCAAAGAAACACAACTTACGAGAAGCGCTGCTAATCATCACTAACCATAAATTTGTCACTGGGGAGCTGATGTGGCCCTGAACGTTGGATGCTAAACAGAGCCCAAGGCTTTAGAAGTCACTCAGCTTTCTCCCACTCCATGGACTGGCCATGAGGCAGTCTTTCTTCCTGAGAATCTAGACTTTTAATAATGAGCCAAGATGTTGATGTTTTGCTGACAAAGGATAATTCAGGGTGGAGGGTAATCCAGTGTTCTAGTCCAAGTCAATCTGGAAGCAAGCAGTGGAAACCCGGACCCGGGAGGGTGGGCCTCCGGCCTTGAGTGTGTCCACATCAGTGGGAGAGGCAGGCAAGGCCCCCCATCTTCTACGGAAAGAACGGAGTGAGGTCACATGACTCACTGAGGCTCTCCCTGCCCACCACCCCCAGGCTCCGGAGCACAGGGCCCTCCTTCTAAAGCCGAGGGCAGGGCCAGCGCTAGGTCCCCGGTGGCCGGTGGAGAGGGCTATGGGACCCCTTTATATTTCTGACAATTACAGAGGAGCCTGAAGTGTTTCTGTTCAGGTGTTGACATGCTATAGCTACTCATGTTTACTACAGCAGAAATTCAATGGGGGAAGCTTACATTTAATAATTTATAACAATAGAAATTAAAAAATGTATTACATTGTTAACATTAATTTTTTAAAATTAGAAACTGCATTTTCCAAAACAAGGGCAGAGCTGGCTGAGAGGAGAATCCTTGCAGAGGAGAAGGGAGTGAGGGTGGGCGCTGATTCCTGACCCTGCTGTTTGAATCTCTGGGAGTGAGGCTGGGCCTCAAGCCACGTGTCCCCCCTCCCCTCATTCTCCAGGCTCCAGCTCCAGGCTCTTGTCACTTCTTGTCTCCACTGGATTAAGGGGGTGTCTCGGTTGGCTGTGCCTGCCGCAGCCTGGACGCTACAGGAAGTGATCAACCCATGGTGGCACTCCAGAAGGCGCTGGCTCTGTAGGGTCAAATGCCACCGTGTCCCTCCTCCAGGAAGCCTTCCTCGGTCCCCCAGCCCAGTCAACAGCCTTCTGGACGCCTGTGCTCCCCTCGCTCACAGCACTGACATGGTGGCCATGTTTCTCCTCCCTGGTCTTCCTGTGACTCTCTGACCAGCCCCTGAGGGCAGGCTGAGCTCTGAGCCTCTCAGTCCTCACTGTCCAGATAGGTCCTGCCGGGGACGGGATTCTCTGTGTCCTCACCGTGAAGGGAGGGAAATGGAATAAGCTTTCCCCTCCTCCACGAGGGGCTGGGACACAGGTCTGGCCCTCACACGCCAGCAGCCACCACGCTGGGAGACAGGCTGACAAGGAGCAGGCCGCCACCAACTGCCGGCCTCACTGAGCCTGGAGCCCTCTCAGCCTGACAGCTTCTGGAGGCAGCTCCTCCGAGCTGGTGGCCATCAGGGTGTCACCCTCACATCGGCAACCATCGCAGAGATGGTCGCAGCTGCCCAGCCTGAGGGGCCGAGGACTAGGGTTTGCTCTGTGCTGGTAGTTCAGCTCCTCACCTGCTGGAGACACAGAAGCCACATTACCTTCCCCTGGGTGCTGGGGCCCACTGGCTGCTGCGGGCCGCGAGAAGATGTGTGTCACGGTGGGGCAGAGCCGCAGACTGTCAGGGCTGGGTGGAGCCTTGCAGTCCTGCCATCCATCTTGCAGATGGGCAAAAGGAGGTCCCGAGATGGGATGTGTCTGTCTCAGACCATACGGCAGGACTCCAGTCCCGGCTGCTGGGCTCCCAGCCATCTTCTCCCACCCTGGGGTCCCGCACTACGCGTGTGGGACCCAGTAGGCTGACTGGCAGCAAGTTCTTCCTGGGGTGAACAGAACGGGGAGCCTGGCACAGAGAGTGGTCAGTGGCGGCTGCCACTACTAACTGTCTTCAGAATTACGAGCCTGTTAACGTTCAAGGCCAGTGCAGATGCTTCTTCCTCCATGAAGCTCTCTGCGCAGCCCCTCAACAAAGCACATAACCAACCCCTGGCTCCTATGATCTTGTAGCAGCTGCCCCTGAGCACAAGGGGGGAGCCTCAGCTCACCTGCAGAGCCATCAGGTGACTCTGCCTGTGTCACCCCTCTAGCCTTTGGGAACAGTGCGGGGGTCCCCCCAGGAGCCTGGCCCTCCCACCCTTCACCTGCTTGTCCTCTGCACCCCGCTCTCCCTCAGCACCCTCGCCGGCCCTCCCACCTGCTGCAGGAGCACAGCGGCCTCTGGCAGGCCTGGCACCCCCCCACAACTGACTCTCAGCAGAGCAAGGGGACGGATCCATGGGCCAGCCTACGACAGCCATGCCACTGGCCAGCACTGAGAGACGTCTCTGCCACAAATGCGCTTTCTCTGGACTCCCCTCGCCAGCTGCCTGATGCTCTCATTCTTCCAGTGTAGCTCAAGACCGGACCCTGCAGACCAAGTCTCCTGGCTCTCTGTCTCTCCCTTTCAAATGGCAAAGTGCGGATGGGGTGGGAGGCAGGGTCCACTCTGTATGTCCCCCTGTGCTCGTCTACCTGCCGTCACCTCTCCCACCAGCCAGAAAGCTCCTGCGGGCAGGGAAGGTGTCCTGTTGGTGCTCCGCCCTGCTGCAGGGCCTCCACAGGGCCAGGCTAGCTGCCGAGCCTGGAAGGTGGCCAGTCCCAGTGCTCACGACCGTCAAGGCACCCTGAGGAAGGGTGTGCCCCTCCCAAGAGGGGTAGGAGCCGGAACCCGCCTGTGTTGTACCTGACTGAGCCTCTGGTCAGAGACCTTCTTCTCTGGGTCTCTCTTTTCTTTCTTTCTTTCCTTCTTTCTTTCTTTCTGTCTTTCTTACTTGCCATCTTTCTTTCTTTGTCCTTCTTTCTTTCTTTCTGTCTGTCTTTCTGTCTTTCTTTCTGTCTTCCTTCCTTCCTTCCTTTCTTTCTTTCTTTTTCTGTCTTTCTGTCTTTGTCTGTCTTTCTTTCTTTCTTTCTCTCTCTCTCTCTTTCTTTCTTTCTTTTTAAAGATTTTATTTATTTATTTGACAGACAGAGATCACAAGTAGGCAGAGAGGAAGTCAGAATGAGGAGGAAGCAGGCTCCTTGCTAAGCAGAGAGCCTGATGTGGGGCTCAATCCCAGGACCCTGAGATCATGACCTGAGCCGAAGGCAGAGGCTTTAACTCACTGAGCCACCCAGGCGCCCTGGGTCTCTGTTTTCTTAGCTGGGAGATGGGCTGTCATATCCTTTACCCCCAGGGGTTGCCGTGAAACTCAAACGAGAGAACTATGTAATGTGTGTGGCACAGTCTGGGTTCCTGACTCATCCTACCTGGTGCTACAGGCAAATCCTTACTAAGCCACCTCTCCTATCCCCGTGGGGGAAATTCAAGGATAAATTTATCCTTGCCTGGGTCCTTAGTGCCCAGCACAGGGCCTGAAAGAAATACTAGGAGAGCAAAGGTAGGAGAGAAGGAGGGAAGAAGAGGAGAAGAGAGACAAAGGTTGCCCAGCCTCCGCGCACCTCACAGAGAATTGTGAGAGCATTCTGCGGCATTCACAGCTGTGTGTTCTACGAAACAGCCCCTCAGGGACCCCACAGCATACATTAAAGGCTCTGAGAAGCCCTGTAGTCACTGGTGGGACAGGCCCCTGCCTCTCCTCTAACACAGCCCCACTCTAGGATGACCCAGGTCAGTTCCTCATCACCTGGCAGATGAGCTTGTGGTGGCCCAGGGACCGAGGCAGTGGAGGCCTGGGCAGGGGATGGGGCCTTGGAGCCTGCTGTGGCTCCCTCGGCCTCAATCCCAGGGACAGAGAAGGTGGCACTCCCTCTGCCCTCTTCTGGGAGGGCTATCCTGCGGACAGTGAGCTAACAGGCAGCACGGCCAGCACGGCTACTGCCAAGGGTCCTTGAATTTGGCAGGGGAGCACTGAGGCACATGAGGTGCTGGATACCAAGCACTTCTGCTCCAGGGGATGGGCCGTGAGGGGGCTTCAGGGTCCTTGGTTCTACCCGCTCTGCTTCCACCCCACCCCAGCTCCTCTGAGGGGGCCAGACCCCTCTGGCCAGCTCTGGCTGGCACATGGTCTCCACTGACGCCAGTCCTCAGGCTCCTTCAGAGCAGGGGCCAAGCCCAGGCCTGGGCACAGATTGGGTTTCTGTGAGCCTGAGGAACCCAAGGGCCCCAGCCCAAACTCTGTCCTCCCATGGCTCCTGCTTTGTACCACATCTGCTCTTGGGGGTCGAACAACAAGATGGCTGTCCCAGGGCCATGTGCAGCCTCCCCTGGCCTAGCTCCCTGTCCTGATATGGGGAGTGACACAGTGCCAAGTTCAGCAGAAAGCCTTGTTTACCTCCGTGCCTAGAGGGGAAATAAGATTGAATTTCAGAGTTGTTTCCAGAAATCCTGGTCCTCAGGGGCTTGGTGCCAGGCAGGCCAGGCTGCTCGCCAGGTCGAATCTAATTCGATCTAACCCATCCAAATCCAATTATGTTCTGCGAACTCGGACCGAGTGTCTCCTTGTGCCCAGGACCGGGCAGGGGGCAATGAGGAGGCAGATGCTCCACTGCCAGGACACTGGGCGCAATTTCAGATTCTGCCACTTGCCGTGTGACCTTGGGCAATCACTTCCCACTGAGCCTTAGTTTCCCCGCCGTGTCACAGTGGCTTGTCGAGGCCCTGTCTCCCACGTGCTCACTCAAGCCGCCTTCCCCTTCTTGGGCCAGTGAGGCTACGGACGCAAGTGAGAGCTCCAGGGATGGCACCCGTGGCCAGGGGAGCCACGGAAAGGTTGTAAATAGGGGTGTGCTTATGTGGCAGGAAGATCTGTGGATGCGGCAGGCAAGGGCAGCCGCCCCGACAAGGCTGCAGGCCAGAAGCACGTGGGAGGCTACTGCCATCACCCTGAAAGGGACAAAAGAACCTGGAGGGAGGGCAGTGGCTCTGGGGAAGGGAGGAAGGCTGGGTTTGGGATGCAATTAGGAGCCCCTTTCTCTGACTTTTCCAGAACACATGGTATAGGGAACTTGGGCTTTAACAACCCTTTCATCTAACTTAACCCTCATCACAGGCCTGAGAAGCGAGTATCACCATGTCCATTTCACAGACAAGCAAACGGAGGCGGGATCTGGGCGGGAAAGCGGCCAGGGCCACACCATGCCTGAGAAGCAGAGCCAGGTCCCCAGCCTAGCCTTCTGCTCCCCAGAGCCCAGGACTTCCTCGCCATGTCCCCCTACCCCCCATTCTTGCCTACTCTGGGTCCTGGGAGAGGCTCTGGCCGCTTTCTATCATTTTTGGAGACTCCATGAGAGTGTGCACAGAGGTAAACGACGGCAGAATCTGCCTGCCCCAAACCATGTGCACCTCGCGTCTTCGGCAAAGCAAAGTTCACGGATGCATCTAAAGCAGGGCAGGGGGAGGCGGGCCCAATCTGTTTGTACTTCGGAGCTGGCCCTTTCTCCTCACCCTGGCCCAGGATAACAAAGCCGGAATGTGTGCCTCCCAAGGGTCGTCGCTATGGCGACTTCATCAATAACATCATTTTCCGCATCCATGTCCCTTACCCGCAGGGGAAAGGAAGGCAAGCTGGGAACGGCAGAGCAGGGAGAAAAGAACACTTAGCCTGCTCCACCCTTCCCCCCACCTCAGCAGGAAGGGATTTTCCTCCCCTGCAACCTCATCAATAGAAAATTACGGAGCCCAGAAAGAGGCTGGAGCCTTGGGGGTGGTGGGGAGAGGCTGCTGCCTTCCCCAGTCCAGACTTGGCAAGACGACCAAGCGAGGCAGGCAAAAACAAACATGGGCTCCCACACGCTCTGAAGAGGGATGAAGTAAAGAGGGAAAGGTCTTGCCATGGGGGAGAGGCACGGGAGCGGTGGCAGGGGCAGGCCTGCTGGAGGGGTCATGGGCGACAGCCACGGCCCAGGTGCCGAACTGTCTCACGCACCGTGGGATTCTCCCCTTATCAGAGGAGGGTACTGAGGTACAGAGAGCTTACAGCTGATGTGAGGTCACGGGGGCCTGGATGTAGGGGTCCAGCCAGAAACTCTCTGCGGGCTGATGTCAACCACAGCTACTGTTAGCGAGCACTTACTGTATTTTTTTTTTTTAAAGAACTTTTGATTTATTTATTTGACACAGAGAGAAACCACAAGTAGGCAGAGAGGCAGGCAGAGAGAGAGGGGGAAGCAGGCTCCCTGCTGCGCAGAGAGCCCGATGTGGGCCTCGATTCCAGGACCCTGAGACCATGACCTGACTGAAGGCAGAGGCTTAACCCACAGAGCCACCCAGGCGCCTGTGAGCACTTACAGTATACTAATCCCTTCACAAGAATCATCGCCTGTAAGCCTCACGGGCACTTCTCAGAGTAGACATGGTTATCCCCACTTCGCAAGTGAGGAGAATAGGGTGAAAAAAGGCTTGGTGACTTGCCCAAGGGACACAGAGTGGACAGGCGAACACAGGTTTCATGGAACCTGCGCTCCCAGGGCACTTCCAGGAGGTGACAGACCGTCAGGTTGAGGGGAGGGCCAGGGAAGTCTGGGTTCATCCCCTTTGGTTCCTTAACTTTCCCCACGGCGATATGGCGCACCGGAATGACCCAGCTCCTGTCCGCCCTGCCTGTGTCCACATGTCCACATCCTGTCTCTCCAAGGCAGCTCAAATGTCAACTGTTCCAAGCAGCTGAGCTCTCACCCTGACCCTCCCTCCAATCTCCGCGTTCCTTAGACCCTTTGCCTGAGGCTCACCGAGGGCCAGAGCATACCCTGTTCATTTCCGACTACCCAGGGCCCAGCCCCAAGCCTGGCACAGAGACAAACGACTAGACTGCAGGTCTTTGTAATGTCACCCTGCACAGCAAGTAGCTTTCTCCTCGTTTTCAGAGTTCACAGAGGTTAAGCAATTTACCCATGGCCACTTAGGTAGGACGTGACACACAGGTGAGACTTGAACCTGTTCCCTGTGACTCAAAGACCTGCCCTTCACAAGCTGCAAAGGGAACTTTCTAGAGCATAAATCTGACTGTGTCTTCCCACTGCTAAAAACACATCAATGTCCTCCTAGTGCCCCAGACGCAGTGCCCACAGGATTAGGCTGAGTTCTCAGTATGGTACTTGAGGTCCTCCTGACCCCACACGGCCTGCGGTGGCCCTAGGTAACAGCGACACTGTCAGCCTGCACGTCCTGCCCTCCCTTCTCACCTTGGTGCTTTTAGGGATGTGGTTCCTGGGATACACTCCCTCCTCCTGTGAATGGCAGCTCCGACTATAGTTACTTGAGATTGTGTCTGAGTGTCACCTCTTCTAGGAAGCCTTCCTTGTCTCCATCCTCCTTCAAGGTCCCTGGGCTGCATTTGGGGATTGGCCTGGGCCTCCGAAGCCCTCGCACTTCCCTCTCTCAGAGCACCTACCACGCTAACTCTAACTGCTGGGCCTGCCAGGCTCCCCCCTGCCTGCCCCAGACTAGGGGCTCCTGGAGGAGGCAGGGCCCGAGGCCAAGTCACCTCTTTACCCAGATGCTCTGCACGGGGCCTAGCCCAGACTGAAGGCCTGAGAAATGTTCTGTGCCGGTGAGGGGCCTGGGCTTGGCCACTCTGGGCTTTTGACTCTTCATCAGAACAGGGGCCAGTGCTCAGGCAGGAGTACATCTGTCTGCAGGCCCAGACCTGGCGGCGGCCTACGGTTACGGTGCCGGCTAGGACCTTGCACACCTACCTGCCCGGTTCTCCCTGGAACCCTAATCACACTCCGACAGTATCTGCGCTTGGATGGTGCTCTGGGAGCCTCTCATGACAAGGCCTGGGCTTGAGTGAGGACACAGGGCTCTCCCTCCTGCCTTCTGTCCCTGGAATTACATCATCCTGGGCAATGCCTGGCCTGGCCAAGGTGCCAGCAGCTGGCTGCCCCCGACCAGACCCCTGGGGTGACCCGGAGCCCAGCCCACTGCAGGCTGTATCTCTGGGGACAGCCCCGCTCGGGGAGTGGGAGTAATGAGGACTGTGGGCTTCCACTTACCCCGAGCTCCTCAGGGCCAGACCCCATGCTAGGCCCCTTGCATGCGTCCCTGACCGTCTCTCACGACTCTGAGCGCTAGGTCCTGTCAGCAGTGCCACCTGACAGGGGGCAATGCTGAGGCTCAGAGAGAGATCTCCCAACCTGAGTCGTGGAGCAGGGACTGGAGCCCCTTTGGCCAGCAGGCTGAAGGCGGTCCCAGCCCCTCACCTCACAGCCTACCTACTGCCCCCTGGGATGCCCTGGGCTGCCTCAGGGGCCCTCAGGGGACCCAGCTCCTTTCCTCCACCTTGCCCGAATCTCACTGCCTTTGTCAGCCTGACCTTCCTCACTGCTCCCCCAACCCCACACTTCCAGGCAGGACCGCTCAGCCCTCTCACCACCGCCCCTCCTTCAGGCTCAGTAGCCCCCATCAGGGCCCCAAGAGGACTGGCCCTTCCAAGCTGGCCTCCTCTGGTGCAGCCATGAAAGTCCAACCCTTCTGTGACTGGACTCCCAGCACCTTCCATGCTCATCTGCTCACTGGCCTACATGCTGTCTCTTTCTACAAATATTGAGGTGGGGTCTCCTTTATACCACACCTCTCCACAGGGCCGGCCTGCTTCTCGTCTGTGCCTTTCACCAGCGCTGCCCTCCCAGGGGCCGACCACCATCGAGCCCCTCGTGGGCGTCCAGCGTGCACCTCAGGGCGGTGGGTTCGAAGCACGTTGCTGACAGACAAGGGCCATGGCTCCGCAGTGAAGCTGGTCTGCTCTGAACGACACGTGCGCGAACAGCCAGAGCGGACTGGGTTTCTGCAGAGCTAACACTGGAAGGGGCCTTGGAGACCATCTAGACGAAGACTCGCCTTTTCTGTTGAGGAGGCTGAAGGTGCCGGGACGGTGACCTGCCCTGGCTCCCGCAGCTGTCAGCGTGGGGGGTCACACAGAACCTTTCGACGCTCAATCTCCTGGGGCTCCCGACGCCCCAGCTCTCAAGTTCAGCATTCTCATTGCCACATCAGTGGGGGCTCACGAGGCGCGGCAGGCTTGGGGCTGTCCACCAGCCTGTAAGGCGCGTACGCATTCTGTAAGCCTCTGCAAAGCGCCACCGGCGTGAGGCTCTGTGTGGAAGCCAAGAGCAAGGCCGGCGGGCTGCCGACCCGCAGCTGACACTAAGTCCCTTGTCACAGCTGCTCCCTAGGTGGCAGGCCCTGTGTACACGGACATATGGACAGACGGCTGAATGGACTGCTGAGACAGTGGCTGGCTCCTGGCATCCCAGGTGATGCCGGCCTTCCTTCGGCCCCCACCCCGGGGCCGGGCCAGTCCTGACACTGGGATCCTGGGAAAGCTGTGTCTGTGAGGCGGGTGGCAGCGCCAAACAGCCGGGAGGACCATGTGGCACTCCGTGCAGGCATGTGTGCGCAAACACGGGCGGAGTGCAGAGTCCCACCGGAAGGCGGCTTCACTGTGGGGTGGGCCTGGCTCCCCAGCTCGGCCTCACACCTCCCATTGTGGCCCATTCTAAGGCGTGTGGCCCTGGAAGTTGTGCTGCTTCCTGCTCTGTGAAGTGCCTCATGACTCAGGTGTTCAGCGAAGGCGGCCGGTCTCCCCGCACCCCCCATGCTGGCTCTGCAGCACCTGTCCCCTCTTCGCTCTGGCCCCTGGGTCACCTCCCAGCACCCCCACCCACCCCTTCCGACCCCCTGAAGTTCCCCCGCTGACCACTAGGTGTCACCGTGAGCACAGCCAAGCCTCTCAGGCCTGGAGTTCTGGGACCCAGAGGATATTTCACTCCATTGAGGCTGGGGAGGCTGGAGGCGCTTTCCCTCTGGGGGCAGCCAGACTTCCACACGTGCCACATAAGCACATCAGATGGCCGGTTAAATCTGGATTTCAGATAAGCAACAAATACTTCCAAGTATTAAGTATGTCCCTAATGTCGCATGGGTCATACTTACACTAAACCAATATTCACTGTTTATCTGAAACCCAAACATAAACGGTGTCCTCTATGTTCTCCAGCAACCACATCCCTCCCTCCATGGGGACCCCCCAGGATGCCGTGGGGGTTCAGTCAGCTCATGCAGCCCCCAGACCATGGCCTGGCCCAGACCAGGAACAAATCGTTTCTCTCTCCTGAGAGATGATTAGATGGAGGGACCCGAGCTGCAGGCGGGGCCAGCATCCCAGCCTTGAGAGCGTTCCCGCAGCAGCCCTTGGGCACCTGGAGGAGCAGCCAGTATGAATGCGGGGGACATGCTAGCAGGAGATCCCTAAGGACATGAGCAGCTCCTAGCACGTCAGCCCGTGCCCCTCCTCTGCTGCCTATCACAGGATGGTGCCCGCCACGGTGCCCACCGTGGGATGGTGCCCGCCATGGTGGCTGCCACGGTGCAGTGGAGCAGAGCAGGGGCTCGAGAGCCGTGGCCGCTCGGGCTCTGTCTGGCTCCGTCCCAAACCAGCGGTGCCGCTGCCCTCCCCGCATCTCTGTTCCCTCCCGTGTGCACTGTGGTGGCAGGTGTCACTGCCAGGTGTCCTTGAAAAGGAAAGGGTATAAAGCGCTCAGTACACAGAAGGGCCCCAGTAGAGGCTGAGTATTCTCCCTTTCCCATGAGCTCGCAGCAAGGGCAGGTACACGGCCTGTGGGGGCTTCGGCACTCTCACTCTTTACTCTGACTCAAGCACACGGCCAGGCTGTGGCTCTGCTGGGTGAACAAACATGTGGGTGCGTGCTGGCTCCGCCGCTGTGTTGGGGGCCCTGGGAACAGGATAGCGCTGGGGCAGCGGGCACGAGAGGTGCCCCAAAGAGGAAGCAGCTGCGGCAGAGGCACAGAGACAGTAGTGGCAGGGGGAGTCCCCTTAGCTGCGGGCAAGCTTGGGCTACCCTGCCGCAGGGCCGTGGCGGAGGGCGAGCGCGACCACGGCCAAGCCCCACGGCCTGGGCAAGTCCTCGCTGGGGGCTGTGCACGGTGCTCACAAGAGGGGCCCAAAGTCGCCCACAGGGCAGATCCAGATCTCCCTCACGACGTGAATCCCATCCCGTCCCACAGCCACTCAGCACGTCTCCTCTGCCTCCTGCCCGGTGTAACACGTAAGAACCACAGCTGTGTCCTCCTGAGGAGCCGCACACTGGCACTGCCGGAGAGAGGGCCAAGCCCCTCGTACCTTGTGGTGCACACTGAGAGGAAAACGTGCAAGCCAAGAGTCAGAGATGCTTCCTAGAGCAGGTGAAAGCGGGCTGGGTTTTGAAGGATGACGATGAGTTCTCGGAAAGTGAGGAGATGGGGAATGGCACTCGAGGTGGAAGAAACAGCACAGGCCAAGGCCCATACTAGGCCAAGGGCATATGCAACAAGGCTCCCTGGTTCCGGGGAGAACAGAAGCAAACAGAGTTTAAGCTGAGCGGCAGAGGGCTGGGGGTGAGCCTAGCACGGGAGCGCACCTGCTGGCTGAGAAGGGCGGGGGGATTGGGGAGGAGGGGCAAGGCTCGGAAGGCAGTGCAGGCCGTTGTCTGGGGCAGAAGAGATGGGCTCGTGGTGGCTGCTTCACAACATACACAACAAGGAGAGGATCATGCGCAGGTCCTGAGTGGGGAATGACATGGCTGGGTGGCTGGGGGCGCTGATGGAACTGCGGCTCTGGCAGCTATCAGTAGGTCAAGTGGGGCAGGAAGGCTCAGGGGCCAGCTGCTGCACCAGCTCAGCACTGGGGTAAGGCCTGACCCAGAGTTGGGGCCCCTGTGCCACAAGGGGCTCCAGGCTGCGGGCCACCCCTGCCCCCACCCTCCACCTGTTTGTTCTCAGCAGTACCTTTGGTCTTAGGAGTCAGCCAGACCTGGATTCAAATCTTCACCGTGCCCCTTACTCACTATGCACAGATGTCTTTGCTGCTCACGGTCCATGTTCTCCCCCGCCAAATGAGGACAGTAAGAGCTGTGTGGCACAGGATTGCTCTCAGGATCCGACTGCCCGCAGCAAAGTACGGGCTCAGTGCCTGGCGCACAGTGATGCCTGACAACAGTTGATGGTGTTGCCGTGCTCAGGTCAGCGCATGCCATCAGAGCACTCAGGGTGTCCCCAGCTGTCCTCATAAACAATTCTTTAAAGAATACTCATGTTTGCCCCACTTTACAGATTAAGAAACTGAGGCCGGAGGGCTTGTGGTCGAGAAGGGAGCCAGGGCCAGAGCCAGCTCCCTCTCTGCGTGGTGCTCACCATCTGCCCTGCGCTGTCCCCTCTGGGAGGCCTGAGGGGCTGCAGCAGGGGAGATGTCCCTGCCGACGTCGTGCCGTCGGTGCTGGGGTCCCGGTGCCTGGCCAGGGCTGGCTGGAGGCCAGGCCAGGAGAAGGGCGTGAAGCTGGGCTCACCAGCCAAAGGAGTTGTTTATGGGGTGGGAGGCTCATAAAAAATAATGGGCTGGATTTATTGTCCCCGCCTCAAGGGCCGTTCCGGACTGCACAGGGCCAGGCCAGGCCTTCTCCGGCAGCACCATAAATTTTCCTGCTGAATGCGAGAGCTGTTCATTCTCCGGCCCACCTGGGCCGCAGCAGGCAGGAGCGAGGAGAACCTGTGCGCCCCCTGCCCCGGCCCCTGCTCTAGCCTGGCCGGTCCACCCCAAGGAGCAGCCGGAAGGGGTTGCCCTGAGGCAGGAGTTGGATTCCGTGCAGCCATGCTATTTCCCCTCATTGAAAACAGAAAGTTCCCACCACCCACACTCACAGGGTCCCCAGCACCCAGAGCTGACGACGGATGCTGGGGATGCTCCTGGGCCTGCAGGAGCCACACTGCAGTCCCCCGGGTCACGGCCTGGCCCGGATCCCGTGATGCGGGGATCACATCTCGGGAGGCCACAGGAGCCCGGCAGCCCGGAGCACTGGCAGGAGGCTCAGCCGCGGCATGTGGCTGGGGTACTGAGAAGGGACTGTGGGTCTGCCCGTAGGCTTGTTCACTGGAGTCTGGACGTGCATGGAGCAGCAGAAGAGAAACTGGCTTTGGCATTAGAAATGTGTCCGTCCGCCACCCCTCTGCCCCGTCCTGAGTATTGTCTCACAGGGTGGCCCAGCTCAGCATTCCGTCTAGCGGTGGGACGACTGTGCTCACCCAAAGTGCTTCCCAGGTGGTTACAAGTGTGGGAGCGACTGGGAGTTTAAGCTGAGTGGCAGAGGGCTGGGGGTGAGCCTAGCACGGGAGCGCACCTGCTGGCTGAGAAGGGGGTTGAGGCATAGAGTCCAATCTGCCTGCAGGCCAAGGCCAAGGGCAAGTGAGAGCAGGAGGGCAGGGTGGAAGACAAAGTCCAGAGGATGGTCAAGGACCAGCCCTGGGGGAGCATGGAAGGAGGGTCTGGGACAAATGCTGCTGGGCCAGGCAGGAGGTGGCTGCTGCCAGAGGCTGCTCCTGGGGCCCTGGGGCTCCTGGGGCTTGGTGGCCCTCTGCTCTGGCCCACCCCCAGGGATCTGCCCAAACTCCCCAGCAACCCTTGCCAGGGAGCTCCCCAGTCAGTTCTTAGGCAGTATGGGCTTTGAGCAGTGGACGCAGGGCCTGACAACGAGGCGCACTCAGCCTCCTTGGAGTCGTCTCGCTGTGGCCCACTGGAGGGCCCCGACCTGCAGGGCCTCTGCTGCGCCCTCCCGGGAGTCTGGCTGGAAGGACTGAACCTGAAGGGCGGCACCCAGCAAGCAGGTGGTCTCCTCTGCCGCCTGAGTGAGCCCAGCAGCCCTCCCCGCCGCCCCAGGCCCCTGTGCCAGGGCCCTCCACACACGGACACTCGGGCCCATGGCGCACGCCGTCGCGTCTGCCTCCCCCGGTCTGTGTGCTCCGGGAGGACGGGCCCTGGCTCAGAGGTGGGGCTTCTGAGCACTGCGGGATGGGGGAGCCCAGCCCCTTTCCATGCCTGGTCACAGGTCACCGAGTGAAGTAAGGACGGCAGAGTGCTGTCCCCAAGCCCCCAGGACACATACAGGGGGATCAGAAACGCCAGTTAATTATCCCAAGCCCCTAAACCCTGACGGAGCCCCAGATTTCCGAGTTCTCCTCATACCAGTCAACTCCCAGTGACCTACTCTGGCCCCAGGCTGGGGCCAGGCCTGCGTCAGCTGACCGTGACAGGGGGCCGGCGCCTGCCCTTCGCACAAGCCTCTCCTGGACATCTGTGAATCAGGGCCCCAACTGAGAGGGCTGGGATGACCTGCATTTTCAGCGTCCCGGGAAGAGCGGCTGCTTCTGAGCCCCCAGGCTCCCCTCCAGGGCTCCCTCGGTTAAAGAGGACACGGCCCCACCTTGTCCAGAGCCAGCCGCCACTGAACTAGCCCGCGCCTGCGGGCAGCACACCTCTGCAGAACTCCCTGCCTACCCTGCCTCTCACCCTTGCCTGGCCACCCTCCTCTCCCCCTCCTGTCACCCTCCCCTCCCCCTCCTGTCACCTTCCCCTCACCTTCGTGTCACCTTCCCGTCATCTTCCCCTCACCCTCATGTCACTTTCCCTCATCCTCCTGTCACTTTCCCTCCCTCCTCCTGCTACCTTCCCCTCACCCTCCTGTCACCTTTCCCCTCATCCTGTCACTTTCCCTGATCCTCCTGCCACCTTCCCCTCACCCTCCTGTCACCTTTCCCCTCAACCTCCTGTCACCTTCCCCTCATCCTGTCACTTTCCCTCATCCTCCTGCCACCTTCCCTTCATCCTCCTGTCACCTTCCTCCCCTCCTCCTGTCATCTTCCCTCCTCCTCCTGCCACCTTCCCCTCACTCTTCTGTCACCTTCCTTCCATCCTTCTGTCACCTTCTTCCATCCTCCTGTCATCTTCCCTCCATCCTCCTGTCACCTTCCCCTCACCCTCCTGTCACTTTCCCTTCATCCTCCTGTCACCTTCCTCTCACCCTCCTATCACCTTCTCCCATCCTCCTGTCACTTTCCCCTCGACCTATCACCTTCCCCTCATCCTGTCATTTTCCCTCATCCTCCTGCCACCTTCCCCTCACCCACCTTCCTCCCCTCCTCCTGTCATCTTTCCTCCTCCTCCTGCCACCTTCCCCTCACCCTCCTGTCACCTTCCCTCCATCCTCTTGCCACCTTCTCCTCACCCTCCTGTCACCTTCCTTCCACATCTTCCTGTCATCTTCCCTCCATCCTCCTGTCACCTTCCCCTCGTCCACCTTTCTGTCTTCTTCTCTTCAGCCACCCTCTTCTCCACCCACACTGCCCCCGTGGAAGTTTCAGACCCTGATGGCCGCCAGTGCCACTTGCCAGAAAACTGCTTTATCTCTCTGTCCACCCCAAGGTGTTCAGGGACAGTCTCAAATGGTGGGCCATGCCCCGACCCCCAGGACTGACAAGTGGCCCGTAACATTCACAGCAAGTCCAAACTCCCACTGAGCACCAAATCCTGACCCTCTGATTTGCACCCACTTCACGTCTGGTTTCAGGGTCCGGGACTCACTGTCCAACAGGCGAGAATTACTGCTGGGATAAGGCCTCTCCTGGCCAACCAGAACAGAGCTGAAATCCTGGCTATCAGAGGAACCCCAGCAAGAGGGGAGGCCAGGCCAGCCAGACGGCCCGTGGGGAAGAGGACAAGAGTGCTGGGGGCAGAAGCGGTTGGATACCTAGAGTCCAGGCGAGGCTGGAAGCAAAATCCAGAACAACCATATCTGAGGAGCATCAAGCACGCAGAGGAGCCCAGTGGGAGCTGCCTCCCCGCACGGCACAGACGTGACCTGACATCGGCACAAAGCTGGCGCCCAACCCGTCAGGCTCCATCAGATGGCCCCACAGGGGGTGGTGCTGAGGGCCCTACCTGCTCCAGGTGATCCCAGAACTTGGGCCCAGGACAGAAGGAGGCAGGCTCTGTGTCTGTGACCCTGTGGCGGTGGCCTGCACCTGTGTCTCGGGCTTCTGCCTGTCTCCATAGCCCACTTTGAGTGGCTTTTCAAGGTCAGCTGCTTCTGATCCATTACTTTCAACCAAGGCCTGGACCCCAATGGTCCCAGCAGCCTCTCACCCTTTCCTTCCCTCCACAACCCCCAAGGCCCGTCTCCCTCCCCAATCCTCCAAGAGACCCAGGCCCACTGCCCGCCACTCACTCTCTGCTAGTTGGCTACCTCGGGGGCCACCTGCTCTCGGGGGCTTCTTCCACATGCTCTACCTCTCCGAGGCTCCGGGCCCCAGACGGCGTTCCCTCTGAGCCGAACAGGCCACTGGCCGAGCCCCTCAGCGCTGCTGCCCAGGGCCCACGCTGACCATGGGTGGTCAGCACACCAGGCCACACCACGTCATGCCCAGGGTGCACGCTTGGGCATCACAACGCCAGTCCGGGGTGCTGAGTACCGGTGGGTGAGGAAGTCCCTCCTCTTTTTAGAAGCCCATTTCACGGCTGACTGAAGAAGATGTGAACTGTGGGATGGTCGTGGTTGCTTTAAGTGGTGGCAGGCAGCCCCAGGAGGTGGTCAGGATCTGAAGCCAGACTGCCTGGGACAGGGGTGGGAGCCCTGGGCGCCCCGTGACTCTGGGCACAGCTGCACAGGGGAGCAGCTAGCAACTCCCTTCAAAGGTTCAAGGGGTTAAATGAGGTGATATTAGGGTGACCTGAGGCCTCGGATTGCCCAGGACAGTCCCAGGTTATCCCTGCTGCCCTGTCACCATGAATCATGCCTCCTCTCACTCTCGAGGCGTGTGGTTTAGACGCGGCCTCGTACAGCCCCCAGCGAAGAGAGGGAGAGAGCTGGCGGTGTGCCCAACGGCGTACTCAGCTAGGCCGTCACTGTGACGGTGGGAATGCTTTTCAAAAACGATTCTGTATTTATTGACGCAATCTCTCCACCCAGCGTGGGGCATAAACTCGCAACCCCGAGATTAAGAGTCACGAGTTCCATATGTGACTGAGCCAGCAGGCGCCCCTCTGACGCGCACTGCGGGAGTGCCGGGGGGCTCCGAGGGTCTGCACCCAGTAGGAGGCACAGAACCGCGTGTGCACACAGCAGACGCCAGCTCCCGGGGCTGGTGCCGTTCTGCAGAGACGGAAGATGCTCTCTAGCGGGGAGACTGGGCGATGTGTTCATGGGACCTCTCTCTACTATTCTTGCATTTTCTTATGAATCTGTAACTCCTTCACAATAAAAAGTTTAAAAAAAACCTGTTGTTTTGTCTTCTGCTACCCTGGGGTATTTACCCTCACAGACTTGTAGATGAAACGAACAGACTCCAACACTATTTCATGTCGAGCTCTAAGAGAGTGATTTAACAGAGGCCATCCTGGCACAAGGCAATCATCTGGGGTGTAGCTATAAGCTCCGGAACAAGCGAGAAGGTTCCCACGAGGCAGACAGCTGGTGCGAAGCCCAAGCACGTCCCCGGCGAGCCCAGAGCCCCCAGTCTCCGACTGTGTGAACTCGTGGAACCTCCCCCGCCCCGTGGTCTTCCCAGTGAGACCCAATGCGCAACAGCAGGACGGAACGGCTGACACCCGCCGCGGCAGCCCAGGTGTCTGTGGACATTCAGCACCGGGACAGACACTGACGAGCATTCTCCCTTGCACCGGGGACCCGCCAGACACCTGGTACGAGGATGAATGAGACGCAGCCCGCAGACCCCCTGCTGATCAGACCCGTGCCTTTCTGAGCACCTTCTCCTCTTAAACCAATGCTGCTTAGACCCAAAGAAGGAATTCTTCATTGGGAGGAAAGAGACAAGTTCATCCAGGTGGCAAGACCTTCTTGGAGCACAGATGTGACATAAATTTAAGAATAAAGAGCAGGCACAGGAGAGAGAGAGAGAGCTAGAAGGTTCTGGCTCCTCGGTGGCCCATCCACTCTGGGACTGCAGAGGCTCCCAGAGCACACGACCACCAAGGTGGCAAGACAGGCTAGGACTGGCCGGGACTGGCTGCCGGAGGCTGAGTGGGAGCAAATGCAGGCTACAATGGTGCCAGAAACAGCACCCGTGTCCCCTCCCGCCCAGTGCTGGCACACAGGGACAGCTGTCTCCCCAAACTGAGCCTGAGTTCTAAAGGTCGGAAGAAGCTGCCTGGGAGCGGCCACCTCAGGGAAGGGATTGCATCTGACTGCTTCAGAGCATCTCCCTAGTGGCTCCCTCACTTGCCTGCGAGGGCTCACTGGTCCCGATTTACAGAGGAGGAGACCAGAGAGGCAGGAGTGGCTGCACTGAGGTCCCATGGCCGGTGGAGACGGAGCACAGCTGAAACCTAGAACTCCCAGCCCCAGCCTGGCCAGATCCACGTGCCTCAGGCCAGGGCTTGCACTGGTGCCTAGAAGTGGGGGCGCTCAGGAGGGCCGAGTCCCACGCTCTTGTTTCTCAGCCAGGAGCCTAGACTGACCCCGGCTGACCTTGCTCATGCATCCAGGCCCCTCTAATCAGAACCAACCTTCGTGCATTTCTCTCTGCTCTGGGGAGGCTCCGAGAAGCTGACGGGCATTAGGAAGAGCCAGGTGACACGAGAAGTCTGATTCGCCAGATGGCTCTGGACTCATAGGCTGTCCCAGCAGCAACAGGGATCAGAGGACACTTAGGTGCAGAAAAAGCTGGGTCCCCGCACCCTGGACACTCTGATTTCGAGCTCTAACAGTCGTTCTTCTGGTTGACACACAGTTGTGGTGGGCAATTGTCACGGCCAGTGGAGGCTCAGGAGGGAGGCAGAGTGCCATGCACTTAGCGGGTCTTCTTCGGACCTTCCACACAGCCTTTGGGGACCCTGGAAAAGCTGCCACTTGTCCCTCAGGAGAGGTCCAAGATGGTGTCTGCTGCTTTTTAGACTGACTCGTTGCCCAGATTTAAAAACTGGGAGATTCATACCGCGTGGGTGGCTCAGTGGGTTAAGTTTCTGCCTTCATTTGGCTCAGGTCATGATCCCAGGGTCCTGGGATCGAGCCCCACATCAGGTTCCCAGTCTCCCTCTGCCTTTGCCACGCCCCTGCTTGTACACACACACACACACACACACACACACACACACTCTCTCTCTCTCTCTCTCTCTCTCAAACAAATAAATAAAATCTTTAGAAAAAATTCAAAAAATAACAAAATTTGGGAGAGTCACACAAAAATCGCAGTAAGAAAAGGGACTTCTTCAACCAATATGCTGGTTGGTGCTGGTTAACAAAGATTAGGGCTGAGGCCTCCAGATCTGTGTTCCAGCTAAACCTTAATTCCTGGCTCAGGATCTGGCACCCCAGGGCCTTTGGGAAGGGTGAGGCACGTGGCCTCAAGGCTCCACCGTACAAGTAATTTGAGGTCCAGTATCTGAGATGCTCTGAAGGCCTCCACTCTCCCCACCAGCACATTTCCTAGGGCTGCCCTCTGCATGAGATCCAAACTCCTACCTACACTCTACCAGCCTCATGGGGTCTGGGCTCTGCCAGACTCCCTTCGTCCTGGGCTCCTCTCCCCTTGGCTCTCGGTGCTTCACCACCCTACCCTTCATTCTGCTTTTCACCAGAGCCTCGTCCATTCCTACCTCAGGGCCTTTGCACACACACTGCCTGGCATGCTACCGCCCCCCAAAACTCCTCCCATGGATGGTCTTGCTGGTCATCTGTTTTCAGCTCACATGTGGCATCTGCCTACTCCTGTCCATTCCTCTGGCTTCCTTCTTTCCTCCTCAGCAGCCCCATCTCATCACAGCTGAAGACGTGGGCTGGAGTCCTGACTCTGCCACTTCCCTATGGTGTGACCTTGGGCAAGGCTCCTAACTTGACTGCTTTGGCTTCCTCACCTGTCACAGGGTTATAATATCCCTGCCTCACCAGGTCGCTGCAAGGACCTGGCTTGGAGTGAGCACGGGACCCGACAGCAGCCAGTGTTGCTGCCCCCACACTGTCACGTGGCCCCCACCTACTCTTCTGGCTGATGCTGAGGTTTGTCTTGTGGCACCTGTAGCCAGACCAGGCCCCGGTCACAAACAGACACAGCTGCGGGCTCTCATCTTACACCGCACCGGCTCCCCTTCCTGCCCTCCTCGCCTGCAGGGGCCTGGCGACCTCACCTGGAGCCCCGCTCATGGGAAAGCCGCTCTTCAAAGGAACAGAGCACATACAACCGGGCTGGAGAGGAAGCTCAGGCCACCTTGGCCTCAGGGACTTTACAGCTTGCTCAGAGCAGTCCCCCTGTAAAACCCCCTCCTTGATGAGAGCAGGATGCCCCTCCCACCACCGCCACTCACTCACTTCCCCATAAATCTGCTTCTTATAAAACTCGACTTGGGCGCCGGGTCCTCTTCTTGGGCGCTCGACCCCACAGCCCCACAGCCCCACAGGGCGGCCTCACGGGCACGGGCTGCCGGGGGGTCCACGCAAGGCAGCTGCGGCGAGTGGCCAGGGGCCACAGTGCTCGGCCTTTGCATCCTTCTGGGGACACAGCGGTGTGGGGACCACCAGGCCGGTCTTGTCTCTGAGGAAAATGCCTAAACAAGCACCAAGTACTGAAAGGCAGACAGGAAAGTAGGTTTGCTTCTTTGCTTTGGGCTTTATACTTTTAAGTATTTCCCTCTTTTCTTTCTCAGGAATTGCTCTCTGGTAACAATCACACCCAGCGCCCCCGAGCCCCGCCTTGCAGCCTCTGTAGCTCTAGTGCGCGGCACACCTCACACCCGAGCTCCCGTCCCATCCTCCAAAGACCCCAGTGGGTCAGTGCCACATGTCCACTTTGTGGGTGAGGAAGCTCAGGGGTTCAGGGCGGTAGGGGCTTCCCCGGCCGGGAGCAGCAGAGCTGGGGTCACACGTATCAGGCTGCCCCGGAGCCCAGGATTTGTCCCCTTTCAGTGTGAGCCCCTCCCTGGCCTCCTGCCGGTGCCGCAGACTACAGGCCAGTCCCCTCGAACACCTCCTCCTTGGGGACGGGGCTCAGGCTGGGGCCATGTGGCTGCCCTGGCCTCCTTCCCCATCTACTCTTTTTTTTTTTTTTTCCTTACTAAACTTTTGTTTTAATGGGTCTTAAAATTCTATGACAAATTTCTGGCCAAGTTGTTTCCATTAAAAAGTACTGACTGAAAAATGGATAACTTAAAACCACCACTCTCTTGACCACACACAAAGGCCAGGCCCCAGGAGTGTGGGCTCTTGCCCTCGCCCACAGCCCACTCTGCTGTGGCGCACAGCCCGCCTCGGGATTCCAGACCTTGCCTTTATGTTAAGAGGGATAGGCCTCCAAGCCTCCGCAGATGCTGTTCCCTCCACCTAGAAGCCCCTCTCCTCTAGGCACGTGGGTCCTGCCTTCTGGCCCTCTGTCTCACCTCACGGTCCTGCTGCCCTGGGCCCAAACTCTCAGGAGCCTCCCCTGAAATCAAGGCCCTTCACCTGCTGGCCTTGGCTGGAGGCCAGGCTCGGTCCCAGCCTGGGGCTGTGCCCAGCCTCCTCCGGCACTCCGGCTGGCCCGCCCGCACCCCCCCCCCCCAAGCATCCAGACGGCAGCAGGCTCCCGGCCACAAGGACCCTCTGCTGGCCAGTGACCCGGTGAACGTGCGGGGACCGAGAAATTGGCACTCGGCCTGGTCAGGCCTCCAGCTCACCCTGGGGAAGGGGACCGTGGGGGATGGGGCCCCACTCATCCTGGCCGCAGCCAGCCTTCAGCCCAGAAAGGAAAACAGCTTCTCTGGTCACATCTGCCCATTCGTGGCCCCACCTTGTCTCCACATAAAAACACCGGGAACACCGACAGCCACGGCGCGGCGGGCGGAGCTGGGAGGAGCTCCGTGCAGAACCAACACCAGAAGCACAAAACAGCCATTCAGGCCACCACCAAAATTCCCTGCCCGGACCCTGAGGCCCCCGGAATCAAGACGCGGCGAAGGGAGTTTCCAGGGGCCGCCTGTTTCTGGGGGGCGGGGGGAGCCCGGTCAGCACGGGCAGTACTCACCGTTGGAGCGGTGGATGCAGGTATGCTGGTTGTCGCTGAGGAAAAAGCCACTGTGGCACTGACACTCGTAGCTACCCATGGCGTTGACGCAGATCTGCTGGCAGCCGCCGTTGTTGTCCTGACACTCGTCCACATCTGCAAGGACACAGAGAGGGACACGGATGTGATCAGTTTCCCCAGGCTGCACAGCAGGCACTGCCCGGAGCGACACTCCAGTGACCCTCCACAGAGGTACTCCATGTGGTACTCCTTGGCGGTACTGCACAGAGTGATGCTACAGCAACACTCAGAGGTACTCCACACGGTACTCCACAGCAACGCTACACAGAGAGAACTAGGGATACTGCACAGAGGTACCCTGTGCGATACTCCACGGAGGTATATCCTCAGTGATACTCCACAGAGGTACCCTGTGTGATACTCCACGGAGCTGCATCCTCAGTGATACTCCACAGAGGTACCCCGTGTGGTACTCCACAGCGACACCACACAGAGCTATACTGCAGTGACCCTCTCTAGTGGTATTCCACAGCAGGACTCTATGGTAGTACTCCATGGACATACTCTACATGGTACTCCATAACAGTACTCCACGGAGTTACTCCATAGAGGTAGAGAGTTACAATGGTTGTAATGCCAGCTGACCCTCAGCATCCTGTGTGACCCGTGCCGTTGCAAGTATCTGACCTATCCTAACTCCTTTAACCCTCACGGCAACCCCGTACGTCAGATTCCGGTAGTAGCCCATTTTATAGATGAGGAAATTCAGGTCCAGAGGGGCCAAGTCACCTGTCCTGAAGTCCCACCTGGCAGCCTGACTCCTAGACTGTGATCTTACTGACGCTGCCGGCCTCTCCCTCTCGAGGAAGACTGTGCAACCGGCGCTGTCTACCCTCGACACACGGAGCCTCTCCAACCCAACTCTAATGCCCCCTTTTTCTTCAATCACACCTCAGATTCACAACCAGTAACACAAGACCTGGCAGCCGGGGAGAGGCTAGAGGACGGGTCAGCCTGCCTTCTGCCTCACAAATTGATTTCAAAAGTCTAGAGAACGGGGAAGTTTTTCAAAGGCCCTGACCTCTGGTCGCCAAGGCAGCCACGGAAGGTCGCCAAACAGTCTTCCCCACTCTCCGGGAGAGACAGACCTTCGGGTCGACACTCATTTTTGACCAGAGGCCGCTGGCACAAAGGGTGCTCTTGGCTGAAAAGAGTCTTTATGGAGTTCTGGTCTTGAAGAGAACAGCATGTTTCAATTACCAGAGTCATAAACCCCTGCACTGTCGGTTTGTTTAATGAGAGACGGGCTTCTTAAACCTTAATGTGCCACGTCTGTATTGTCATTTTTACAGGCAAAAACATGAAACCACAAGGGCAAGGTGAGCTACTGGCTGCTTCTAGCCGATCCCCTGCCCCCCAGCACGCACTTACACAGACGCGCACACACACGCTTTGGTAGTAAGCTTTTCACACGGTTCTTTTAAACACAGCTGTCGTTTAGCACTGGAACGAAAAGAATGTGGATATTCTTCACATCTGCCCAGGTCAGAAGCCCCGGGCAGACTGACCTGCGTGGAACCAGAAGAGGACTCAGCTCTGGAACGGTGTCAGCTGGGTCCCACTGAGCCTTAGGGATGACAGCCGCTTCGCCACCCGAGAGACCACACGGCTGCCTCTGAGGCCGGGGCTGAGGCCGGGGCTGAGGCAGGCCGTTGTTCTCCGGCAAGCTCAAATGTCGGCTGTGCGGCAGCCTGAAGGGGGCAGAGCTCTGAACTCTAAAAGCTACCAACCGTTAGAGCTGAAGTGGGGAAGGCGACTCTTGCTGAGGGGAGACCGAGTGCGCGTGCTCCCAGGGGAGCCGGGAAGGCCAGAGAGGGATTATTCTGAAAACTTCACAGACTCTGACTTAGTGAGGGCTCCCTCAAGGCCCAGTGCCAGTGTCACCCTTGGGGGGCACCTCCCCTCCCCCTCAGTAGTGTCTGCCTCCGGGGATCTGTCCCCTGCCTGCACTAGACCATGAATGGCTCTAAGCCGGGCACCAAGTCCTGCTCGTCCTACCAATAACAACGCAAAGCGAACATCCCTCAAGCGCTCATTACGTGCCGGCACGGGCCTCACAGATACCAGCTCACTCCATCCTTGTTGCCGCCCCGACGGGGATGCCTCCGTTGTGCAGATGAGGACACCAAGACACAGACGGCCAGAGTCACTTGAGCAAAATCGCACAGCTGCTCGGAGCAAAGGCAGGACTTGAACCTGCTGTCCGCCTTCTGAGCACGAGCCTTTGCCCCACCCCGAAGCTGGCCACGCCAGCAAGCACATTCAGACTACGGCTATGAAGAACCAGCTCTTCTGAACGTGGGTGGAGCTGGGTCACCTTGAACGCGTCTGCGAAGCCCTGACGCACATGCACAGCCAGAGCCAGCCTGCAGGAGCACGCCTGGGGTTCCGTCCCATCTCTGCCCCAGGGACGCCCCACAGAGGCACGTGTGGTGGCATGCATGTAACGGCGAGATCTGCTTGTGGGACTCAGCCCGGACCCCTTCGAACCACGTTCTTTGCTCTTCTTCCTGTGGTTCTCACACTCCTTGTTCTGTGCCTCGGCCTCCCCAGCTCTAGCAAAGGTTCAATTGGAAACCAAACAAAACAGAGGCCCTTGAGTGCCGAATTCATGGTGTGAAAACACTACTCGGACCCCACCGTGAATGAGCTCCCCAGTGCCACCCATCTGGCCTGGCCCCTCTCCCCACTTCCCTGGGAGCCGGGAGCCAGAAGGCTGTTGACGCTGCACATCGACAACTTCAATGAGCTGGCTGAGCGCTGGGCCTTGGGACAGCACTGTTTACACTAGCCGGGAACAATGACTCTCCAGCACTGGTGAATAATTTGAAACAAATGCAAGGCCGTGTAAACATTTCTTTTCCCCACTCCCAAATGACAAAGCCCCAAGATTAAGCAGGAGGGAAGAGGGGGCTGCCCCCTCTGCACCCTTTTCCACTGTGGTCCAAACACACACCTCCCTCAAGCTGGGCAGGAAACCACGGTCTCAGAATCCCTTTGGGTAGCCTGTGGTCATGACCAACTTCTCTAGGGGCTGGATGAAGGGCCTGATGCCCACTTCACACCCTTCACGCCCCAGGGCTCAGCCCCCAGACGGCACTCACAGTGAAGTCTGGAGAGTGGCCAGTGGGAGGGGCTGGGTCCGTGAGACAGCTACCCGTGGGCCTGGGGGAGGCTCGGTTGACCTGGGGCAGAGCACTATGGGAAATACCTAACCCCCAGCCCTCCTGAGGGGGGCAGCCGGGCACACATAGTTCCTTGGCCCCCATAGGACTCAGAAAACTCTGGGATGAGAGGTCCCGCATGGCCAGGAGGAAGCCTACATCTGGAAGTCAGACAACCTGAGTTCTGGCTCTGGCCCGTGGCCTATGGCAGGTGCTCAGGCCTCATCTGCAGAGGAAATGCAGACTGCGCCCCCCAGGAAGCCCTCCTGGATTGCGGGAGGCACACAGCCCTCGTCCCTCTCTCCCGTGGAACTGTTCTGTGCACGGATGGGCCCCAGTGGGGGAGTCCCACCCCACCACGCCCCTACCAGGGAGCATCGGGGTCGGATGCACAGGGCCGGCAGCCTGGACAGAGAGGTCAGGACTCGCCAGCGGGGCATGCAGGGTCTGTCTTCACAGATCTGCACCAGAGCTCCACGCCAGGGGCAAGTTTCTTACCAGACAGATTCTCAGATGAGAAAATGGAGACCCCAGGAGGGGAAGAGATATGCCTAATGCTATAAAACAGGAAGAAGAGGGAATTGAAGCCAGATGAGTGCGGGTCCAAAGCCTTTCCCTGCTCTTCTGTGATTTGGCTTCTCTCAGTGAGGACACTTAAGTCCAATCATGGCAACCAGAGTTGGTTCCCTGAGTGTTTCTGCTTAATACACCAGCCCTGATCTTATGTGCTCGTGTCTCCCAAACTCCTAGTCTCTGAAGTCTCCCTGGTGCCCAGCAGAAATTGCTCACCCCTATGCCCGGACTTGCCCTGTCCTGGACCTTGGGCTTGGTCATCCTGTATCTGCTCTGGGCTGAGGAGAGACCCAAGTCTCCCCTATATGCCCGCTCCCAGTGGCTGGTCAGATTGAGTAGGCACTAAGGATTAGCAGGATAAACTGAATGGCACCTGTGTGCTTGTACATGCCAGTGATGGGGAGCTCACTAGCTACAAGGCCAGTCCCCTGGTACAGACAGCCATCCTGGTTCCTTCTGGGCACACAGAGGGGTGCATTCAAGGCTCTCCACGGTGTGCCACCTCTCCTGTAGCAGCACCCACTTCTGCTGTTCTCTGAACATACCCTTTGTTCACACTTGCCTTTGTATGCATGCACGTACCTCCTCCTGGGGTACCCTCTCCCTCCTCATCCAGACTGATGTCCTTGCCTTCAAAATTCACCTGAGATGATTTTGTCCATTCATTCCCTCTATAGACCCTGAGTGCCTGCTATGCGCCACCCTCCCCAGGAGCTGCAGGCGTCAGTGAATATCTCCGTTAAGTCCCCGTTCACCAAGCTGCTGCGGGACCAGCCCTGAGCATAGAGAACAATGGCGAGCTGGGCCCAGGAGGGCAGGGAGATTCGTGCCATGAGGCTGGAGGACCGAGAGGTGTTGTGGAAGCAAAGCCTTGTGGGAATGATAGGGCATAGGTGGGGAAGAGCCAGTGAACCCCTGGGCAGAAGAGGAGCTCTGAAAGCTTCGTGGCCTGCACGCCCCCTGTTGAGGAGACCCCAATGGCTCTCACAAACCCTGGCTCTGTCTGGACCCCACTGACCCCCATTCCCTTCAGTGCTGCTTGGGGGAAGAAGCCCGAGCACCATCAGCCAGTGCGGCCTCGGGCAGAGGCTGAGCCCGTGTGCGGGGAAAGCGTCCGTCTCTGCACCCTGCTGGAAGCTCTTGGTCCTCCCTCTTCCTTCATGGCCACAGCAGAATGAATATTCCCAGAAGTCAGGGAGCTCCTGGGCACAGGGACTTAGCTGCAGAGCAGAGAGGAGGCCCTGTAGGTTTGGGGGCAGGCTCTGGGCTCACAGTGGGAAACTCTCTTCACTGGCAACGGAGGAACGGGGGGATGTATTGTGGTGGCCAGACTGCAAAGCCCCCGCTCTGTGAGGGTCCTGTGCAGCCCTCCATCATGGGCGCCTGGACCAGCCAGATCATTCTCTGCAAGGCCCCGGCCTGCAGGTGCCTCCCTGCCCGCCCCCAGGGACCGTGCTCCGCTCTTGGACACACACACACACACACACACACACACACACATCTTTGTGCCATGACGACTGGCAGAGCCCCTCTTTTGGGCTGGGGTGGGGCCAGCGGGCAAGGGTGCAGGGAGGGGAGGGGAAGCTGAACTGTGGCTGGTCACGGCCTCAGGGAGCTGTTTGCTGGTAGGGCTGCGGGGACACCCTCAGAAACAGATCATCCCGAGGCATTCTGGGATAGAAGACACATGGCCTCTGCTCTGGGCAGGCCGCTCCCCAGCCCGAGGCCCAGCGCCTCATTCATTCAGCCAACAGCTGAAGGAGGATAGAAGGTGCGAGGGAGGGAGGGAGGGAGACTAGGGTGCCAAAGAGGGCCTCACTCCAGCCCTGCCCTAGCCCCCCATCCCAGCCACTCTGGCCTGAGAAGCCCCCCCACCCCCCACCTGCGCAGTCACCAAGGCTGCCGACTTCCTTACGGCCTTGCCCGTTTGTTCGCCTCCATGACCGTGGCATCGTCCTGGCTTGGGCCGCAGCTCCCACCCAGAGGCACAGTCCACATGCCCCTCCTTGACCTCCAGGCCTCCGGCCACCCCTCCCAATCCCAGCGGCCAAGGTGACCACGCTAGCTGAAAGAGGACCGCCACCCTGGCACCACAGACCAAGTCCAAACAGAGTCCCTGGGGTCAGGTGTCCTCACCTGACGCTGTAGGCCTGACAGGAGGTATGGGTGCCGGGTCGGGGAGAGAGCTGCCAGCTGTGACTATTGCCCAGCTCTGCTGGGTGTGCCCATCGCTCACGGGCACAGGCCAGCCAGAGGGCCGTGTCTGGCATGGGCCATGCGCTGTGATGGCCGCGGTCGCTGCCCAGCAAGGAGGTTTCCAGAGCTGACACCAACATGCTGCAGCTCGATCTGGTTCTGGAAGGCCTCTGCAGCCAGGACTGTGGTTTGCCCCTGAGGTTTGCTTTTTGGCCCAAGGTGCTAGTATTTATTTTTATTAATAGCTGGCTGTTTGTCCTACTTTGGGCCAAGAATCCAGGTTTTCAGCTATTTATAACTAAAAACTACTTCTGGATCCAGCTTTGGTTGCTTTGTGTTTCCCATGAACGTTTCACGATTTGAAACAGAGACTCTGTGTTCTGCTTGGGCCCCACCCATGTTTTCCTGGCTGCCAAGAGCCTACTATGTGTCAGACCCTGCGCCTGGCTCCGGCATCGCAGACCCCACTGAGGGTCCAAGGACAGAGGTAGAGGCCCCGGCCCATCACAGGAACCCAACTTGACCTCCGACACTGACAGCCCCCTGCTGGTCCCTGAGGGCTGAGGCCCCAGCCCTTCCCTGGCCCCTTTGAGAAGGGAGTCTTAGACAGAAAAGCCTCTTGGCTATCGAGCGGCTCTTGCAAAATTGCATTTGATGAGTTAAGTGTAAATAAATGCGAACCAGATGGATGAGATTTCGGGTAAAATACACACGGGTCTTAGAGCTTTGGGGCCTGGGTTCTGCCAGATCCAGGACACTCCCTGAGCTGTCAGAGGTACTGGCAAAGGCAGGGGGGAGGTACGACTGCGGTCCCCTGGGACCTGTCCACTTCCTGGTCTGGGCATCAGCTGGGGCCTTCTCTGGGGCGCCTGCCTCTCCAGCAGGTCAGCTAGACATGGGAGACACGGGGCCTCCCACTGTGGTCCTGCTCTGACACCGAGCCCTTCGGGTTGGGCCTGTGTCCAGCTTAGGAACCAGAGATCAGGCACATGACAGGTAGGGTCAGCTTTCCAGACCTTCAAGCTCACTGTTCACGTCCAGACCGGAGGAGCCAGCCCACAATGGGACATAGCTCTGCTGCAGATGTTGGCCTTGACACTCTGGTTGCCTCATCCCTCATGGGCCCCACCTTCAATCCCAGCAGCTGCCTCGTGGTCCTCCAGAGATCAAGGAGCAGCCCTGACTGTCCCTAAGGACTGGAGATGCCGCTGGCCACTCCCCCTGACGACAGTCTCCGTGAGGTCTCCCTGTGACCGCTGCTGTCAGGTGCTCATCCTTGCCTTACCAGCTGGGGTACGAGATTCAGTGAGTAACCTGCTGTGTGACCTCGGGCAGGTGGCTTAACCTTTTGGGACTTGGTCTCCTTCTTTACAGAACAGGGCTAACAGGTGCCGTAACTTGTACCGGGAATTAAAGAAAAGAACGCAGTAAAGCACTGAGCACGGTGCCTGGCACACATAGAGCACCAACAAATGTCACCAACCGGTGAGCGCGGCCACTGCAAGTGCTTCAGAGAATCACAGGTGTGAACTTGCCCTGGGGGATGGTAAGGTCCCTTCCAAAATGTAAAAGTGACAACAAGCCGCATCCTAAGGGAGCCCTCGGCCTCTGGTCTCCAAGCAGGACAGCTTCAGCTTCTGGAACTGCTCCCTCCTGACACAGGTGTGGGCTAGCAAGCCACCCTGTCACCCTTCCCTGGGGCCCCCAGCCTATCAGGTGCTTAATGTGGGCCTCAGAACTGGACATGGAGCCATGTGTGTGGCCTCCTTGGGGTGTGGGACAAACCCCACTCCCTGCACATGCTACCTATTTTATTTGTCCACATAGTCTTAAAGACTTTTTTTAAAAAAATTATTTATTTATTTATTTTACAGAAAGAGAAAGAGAGAGACTGAGTGGGGAGGGGCAGAGGGAGAGGGAGAGTGAACCTCGAGCAGACTCCTGGCTGAGCACAGAGCCTGACGTGGGGCTCGATCTCACGACCCTGAGATCACGACCTGAGCCAAAACGAAGAGTCAGATGCTGAACCGACTACACCACCCAGCACCTCTCCACTTAACTGAGACATGATTCACAGTACGTAAGATTCACCATCTTAACGGGTACATGTCAGTGGTTTTTAGTGCATTCACAAGGTGGTGCGAATATCACCGTGATCTAATTCTAGAACATTTCCATCACCCCAAAAAGAAACCCTGTGCCCATGATCAGGCAACCCCAATTCTCCCCTCTCCACTGCTCCTGGCAACCGCTTGTCCACTTTCTTTCTCTATGGATGGGCCCATTCTGGACATTTCCTGTCAGTGCAACCAAACAGCATGTGTTCCTTGTTGTCTGGTTTCTCTCACATACCATGTTTTCAAGGCCCATCCACGGTGAAGCACGGGTCATTCATTTTTATGCCTGAATAATATTCTACTGTTGGGAGCAACCCATTCACCAGCTGATAGACCCACGGCTCGTTTCCACCCTTCAGCGGTTGTGATGAGTGCTGCTGTGAACATCGTGATCAGGTTTTTGTGCGAACATGTTTAAATCCTCTTGGGCGTAGACCCAGGCGCAGCACATCGGGTCACACGGTGGTTTCACGTGTAACCGCTGGAGGAACTGTGAAACCCGTTTTCCACGTGGCTGCACCATTTCCCATTCCCATCAGCGAACCACGAGGGCTCCGGAGTCTCCACGCCCTTGCCAACGCTTGTTGTTGCCTCATTTTTAAAAATTAGAGCCATCCTGGGGGTGCGAGGTGGTGCCGATGACGGTTTGGATTTGCAGTTCCCCGACTGACGGTGTGGAGCGCCTCTCCACGTGCTTGCTGCCCATCATGCGTCCTTCTCAGGGCAGTGTCTGTCCAGTCCCTGGCCCACTTTGACACGGGGTTGCCCCTCTCTCTGCTGTTGAGTTCTGAGAGTCCTTCAAACACCCCCCACACCAGCCCCTTGCTGGATGGCAGCAAAGATACTTCTGCACTCTGCGGCCACTACCTCCTTAAGGCCGCCTCGGGAAGCACTACGCCCTGGGAGCTGCACGCCGGCGGGCTCTGCTCCGGGAGAGGCCACCCTGTCCCGTGGCTTTTCCTGCCGCCTAGCTGCCAGCGCTGCACACACCTCTGGGCTCGCCTGCCCCGCCAGCCTCAGGCGTCGGCATCAATGGCTGACCCCCGCCTGCACTCAGACGGCCAAAGGCATGACCAGCCTAACGCAGCCCTTGTTGAACTGCTAATTCGACCTCCCCTGGGAACAGAACAGAACCAAGCAAGGCCTGGCTCCACCCTTAGCCTTCCCATCCCGGCCAACGGCAGCACAGCTCACTGTCACTCCAGCTGTGACACCTGGTAGTCACCCAGGGTCCCTGCCTTGCCCATTCCCCACAGGGAATCCCGTAGCAGGTGCAATCCTGTCAGCTCCGCCCACAAACACATCTCCTCGCCCCCGCCCCTCAGGCCCAACTCCGCTCCTCTCTGGTTTGGGTTATGGCCGTGGTGTCCCCATGGGCCTCCCTCCTGCCACCCTGGTCCTGCCACCCCACACAACCACCTCTGAGAGCGTCAGGCAGCTGTGTCATGCCCTGCCTGCACGCCTCAAAGGGTTCCTTGCTGGCTTCGGATAAAACACAAACGGCCTTCCCTGGCCGACCAGGCCCAAGTGAACGGTCCCCACCTCATACTGGCCTCCTCCCTGCTCGCCTGACTGCCGCGTATGACAGAAAACTACAGAATACTTGTGAAGGAAATTGAGAAAGACACAAGGAAATGGAAAAACATTCCATGCTCATGGACTGGAAGAACAAATACTGTGAAAATGTCTATGCTACCTAGAGCAATCTACACATTTAATGCAATCCCTATCAAAATCCCATCAACTTTTTTCAAAAAAATGGAACAAATAATCCTAAAATTTATATGGAACCAGAAAAGACCCTGAATAGCCAATTACCGTGTGTGGCCTCCCTGACGTCCCCTGACCCCAGTGGTCTTGTTCCCATCGGGAGGCCTTGGCACTTGCTACTCCTCCACCCAGAATGTTCTTGCTTGACGTTGGCAGGGCTGGCTCCTCCTTACTCAGACCTCAGGGCCCACGCCCCCTCCCTGAGCAGCAACGCCAAGCCGCGGAGCTGCTCCATTCCGTTGTCCCTGCCATCTCCCTGCTGTCTTCTCTGTCTCCCCAGGGAACCCAGAGTCCTTGACAAGAAGGGGGACCATGGCTGTCTTGAGTGTTGCCGTATCTCAGGGTTTGAAATGGTGCATGAGGCACATAAGTCACATTTGTGGCAAGTGACTGACACCTACAAAATGTGGCCAGGGGTGGCAGCTCTGGCCTGGAGGCTCCGGCGCTAGGCCTGACCCATGAAGGATGCTCTGTGTGGCCCTGAAGGGGCTGCCCGGGGAGGCCGAGCTCCAGGATCCAGTCAAGGAGGGCAGCTCCAGGTGAACGGGGAGAGTGAGTGCTGGTCTTCGGGACGGTAGTGTGGAGGCCATGGGCCCGTCAGGAAGGTGAGGGGGTGCTGGTCAGAGAGTTGCTGTGTTCACTAATTTGCCTACTTCAGCCCTGCCCGGTGGGGGTGAGGTCAGCGTGGAGGGGGCGCGGGTGTTCCTCGAATCCTAGCAGCCTGTGAGCTTTGCTGCTCCACGGATGCGTGAAGCCAGGCAGGACTCCTGGCAAGCCGGCCCAGCTGTGTCAGTGCCTTTGTGGGTATGAGGACAAAGTCCTCAGCTGAAGAAAACGGTTCTAAGTGGGAAGCAGGTAGAGAGGGTACTGGCTGGGAGACAGCGGGACGCCCTGAAAGATTCTTTGTTGACCCCCGTCTCTGTCCCTTCCGGCAAGACCAGCTTTTCCTTTCATCTCAAGCACATGACCAGGAGAGGAGGCTGCTGGGGACGGAGGGGGAGCCATGTCCCCTTGGGCTCCTGCTCGGCGCCAGGCATGCTCTTTTCAGTGTCACTGAGTCGCAGCCTGAGGCAGTGGCTGTGTCTAACCGGGAGCTCCGAAGGGCGAGCGGCCTGCCCTCAGTCACGGCGCGTCAGGGACAGAGCCAGGAAGGGAAGCGGAACTTCCGTCCCTCCAGCCTCAGGCCTCCGACAGCACAGCTGTGAGCATGATCCTGGTTGGACATCTGTGGGAGGCACTGGAACTTTAAAAAATGTCTTTTGATGGGGATAAGAACAGAGGACTGGAAAGAGGGAAGGGGAGGGAAACCAAACAAACAAATCCTGGGACCAAAGAGAGACGCTCTGAGAAAAGAAAGGGGAAATGCTCTGACAGGATTCCTTGCGAGCATCCTCAGAGATAAAACAGGCCCCCGCGGGCTCGGGCATGGGGCGGGCAGAGGGAACGCGCCGCCCTGGGAGACACTCCACCGAACCAAGGAGGCCCTCGGAGCTCCCCATGCCACCCGGCCGACACAGCCCTTCCTGCCGCCCTCTGGCCAGGTCAGATGACCGACTCCCAGCATGCGCCTCCCTGTCTCGGCTCTGCCTGGAATTCTGGACTGATTCTTCCCAGTTAGACTCTACATTTTCTTCCACCTTCCAAGCTGTCGGCCGCTTCCTCCTTCCCACCTGTGCCCTCCACACGTCCGTCAGCGCCATCGGGAGTCTCCATGAATGTGGGGCCCCCAGCATGTCCCAGTCCCGTGGCCTCCTGCCCACCCTGCCCCGGCTCCTTAACCGGGCTTGCTGTGAGCTGGCTTGTTCCTTCCCACACTAAGTGGGTCCTTGCTAAGAGGCTTTGGCTGGGCCATGCAGCCACAACAGGGTGAGAAACGGTTTTGTGCCAACAAAGTCAACACACTTCAGAAGGCTGTAGAGAGACTAGAAGAGGGCAGACGTGGAGGAGTGAGTGTGGGCACCGGGGAGCTTCGTGGGAAAGGAGGGCACTGAGGGTGGCTGGAGTACTGGAAAGACCACCAGGCCGCCCCGTGGCCAACCCCATGTTTTCTAGCCCACTTGTGGCCACTTTCTTTCCATGGCATTTGTCCCTTCAAGGACCTAGCATGGCTCCCTATCACTTGCCCAATAAAACTGCTTCATTTGAAATTCTGTATTCAGGGCACCTGGGGGACTCAGTCATTGGGCATCTGCCTTTGGCTCAGGTCATGGTCCCAGGGTCCTGGGATCTAACCCCGCATTGGGCTCCCTGCTCGGTGGGAAGCCTGCCTCTCCCTCACACTCCCCCTGCTTGTGCTCCTTCTCTCGCTATGTCTCTCTCTCTGTGTCAAATAAATAAGTAAAATCTTTAAAAAAAATAAAAAAAAATAAGACAAAATAAAATTCTGAATTCACAAGGAGTTCTGAAAAACAGAGTCAACAAAGGATCAGTAGCCCTGCGTTCTAGCTACGACACCTCTTTTTCATGTGCCGATTTTCTCTTGGTGCAGCAGGTCACGCCATAGGTGACCTCTGCACCTTTCACTGAGAGCTGAGTTAGGGTGCTTTGCAGGACTCGGTCCCGGTGCCCTTCTCACCTGCTGCTGGTCCAGCAGACAGGGGACCCCCGCCCCGGCCCTCAGGGCACTCATCTCTGTTCCGCTCTGTTAATAAAAGTCCCCGTGAGGGACACAGGGCAGCCGCAGGATTCTCTTCCTTGGATGGGTTCCCCAAGGAAGGGTCCCAGGTCAAAGACTGACAGCTTTTCCCCTCTCACCACTCCTGGCTGGACCGCCTTCACCTGCTAGTTCTGCCCCCTGCATTGTGCCTGTGGGGCCGCTGCTTTCGCTGAAATCACTTTCTCGCGCCCTTGCCGCCCCACAGAGGCCCGCCCGTGTGCAGCCACGCCTGTCCGTCCCTGCGTGCGCGCGCTCTCTCTCTCTCTCTCAATAAGGACACTGCGAACACTGGTCGAGGCCTGCCCTCAGGGAGTGGACCAGCCAGCGGGGGAGAGAGGAGGGGAGATCGGTGCAGGTGAACCACTGACTAGGGTCTCTGAGGGCTGCGAGACAAAGAGGGTGTGCATGTGAGAAGGCCTGCGAGGCCACACTGAGGGGTAGGGGAGCCCCTCCCTCAGCCACGTGAGGACCAGGGTGGGGAAAGGTGGGTTCGGTGGTGGGACGCAGGCGTGTGTGCAAGCGTGTGTGCACAGCGAGGCTGGAGCTGCAGGCGGGGCCCCGGCGGCTGTGAAGGGGGCTGGGGGCCAGTCTTGAGTTGATGCTGTACCCAGCACGTGGCCAACCATGACCCCCGACACGCGCGTATCTGCAGGGACACAGCTCCACGCCTCAGGTCCGGAGGGCGTCTAGCCGGCAGAAACCCCCTGTTGATCTATCACCCTCTACTCCTGAGTCCCCTCTCCTACCTGGCTGAGCCTCTCCCAACTTTAGGCTTTGCACAAGCTGTTCCTTCATCCCTTCACCCCATCTCCACCCCCACCTGGTGACCTTTCAGCCATTCCTGGCAGACAAGCTGTCCCCTGTGCTGGGTGTGGTATTAATTACATCGTGGACAGCACTCTGGAAACATTCCTGCACACAGCCTAGAGCTCCTTGAGGCCAGACGTCCCATGGAAATCATCTCAGGACCCCTTGACCTGGCAGATAAGGGCACTCAAGGGGCATCAGCTGTTCCAGAGGTCACGCATCATCCCTCCCGGCGTTTCTTTTTTTTTTTTAAGATTTTATTTATTTATTTGACAGACAGAAATCACAAGTAGGCAGAGAGGCAGGCAGAGAGAGAAGGGGGAAGAGGCTCCCCGCGGAGCAGAGAGCTCGATGCGGGGCTCGATCCCAGGACTCTGGGATCATGACCTGAGCCGAAGGCAGAGGCTTTAATCCACTGAGCCACCCAGGTGCCCCCCTCCCGGGGTTTCTAACCAGCCCGCCCACCCCAGCGGCAGCAGCGCTCACTCGCAGGCTGCCGGCTCTCATGTCATGGGCTCTGATTCCAGTCCCACCTCTTGGCTAGATGATTACGGGTCAGCAGAACCCCGGGAAAGCAGTGTGCAAACCTGAGTGCGTGCCCATGAGCACATCGTGTCAGACTGGCGTGCGGACGGTACTGGGCAAGAGCCCTGGGACGGGAAAACTGCAGAGCTGGGCGGCTACCTTCTGTTTGGTCTAGTGATTTCGCTGAGCATTTCTGTATAATCGTCACACGTGTGGAAGATGGACACGTAAACAGAACTTTCGACTCTGCGTGGTGAGGACTACGACTGCCGTCAGTCCGGGCGGGGAGGCAAGAGCCCTGGAAGGGCGAGGAAGATGTGCAGAAGGACGGCCTGGAGGGCTCAAGACAGGCAAGACAGACAGCCAGCTCTCCAGGCAGAGGGAAGCACAGGGCTGCGAGGTGCCCCAGCTGAGCCTTAATACACACGGGGAGCCAAGACCAGGCTGGCAGAGCCCAGACCAGGAGGGGCCGCCTGCCGGGCTGGAGAGGTGAGCTCCATTGGCAAGAGGGGCCCCTAGCAAATCCCACTCAGGGGGACTGCCACGAAAGCTCGTCCCAAATGACTGCACTGGCGCCTGACCTTTTGGTGGCCAGTGGCTGAGCCAGGGGAGGGCAAGTTGGCCTGTAAGATCCTCTTCCCCATTAAGGCAGCCTGCGAGGTGACTAAAGCCCCCGACCAAGCCACTGGGCAGCTGCCATGGCTACCCTCTGCCCACAGACCAGCGTGCCAGCTGGGCACAAGGCGTCTCCACCAGGCCGTCTATTTCCAGCTGCATGCGGTGGGGACGAGGTGGGTGACAGGGCGGGGTGGTGCAGCGGGCCATACATGGGGCTGGCTGATGGCCACCACAAATAGCCAGGGGCTGGGGGAGATGGGTCATTGCAACATCTGTCCAGAGTCAGCCAAGGCCCAATGAACGTCCAGGGTAACCCCAAACCCTGTTGAGGGCCCAGGCTGCTCCAAAATAAGTGAGCTGGCGGGCAGAGGAAGTGCCGGACTAGAGGTTCTGGGACGCTCGCACTTGTTGATCTACACTCCCTTTTAGGCACGTGGCTCATCTCTGGTTTGGGACGCATGTTTTGGTGGTAGGGTGTTTTTAAAGAGTCTTCACCAGCCACTTATTTTTTATTTCTTTCTCTGCATTCCCACCAAGCCCCTGGCACACAGACTGCAAATGAGATGGAGAGCGTCTGCCTGCCTGTCCCATCCTCTGAGACTCGGTGTTTTTCTCTGCTGTTCAAGCACTTGGCATGCTCGGCCCAGGGACAGGGCGGGACCTCTTCCTCAAGCCACCGAATCAAGACTTAGTCAATGGTGGGGCTGGCACAGGAGGAGGGACGAGAGATTTCAGCCCAGGCCTACCCATGGGAAGGGCAACCATGTGGTCCCTGCCCCAAACATCCAGCCAGAGGGAGTGCGGGAAGGAGGCGGGCAGCGCCGCTCCGGATGCCGACCGGGCACCCCTGTGCTTTCACAAAGACCACCTTGCAGTATTTCTATAGCCCCCTCCCTGGGGAGAGAGCAGACAGCTAGCCCCAAAACACTGCTAGGAAGGGAGCCAGGAGCCAAGTCCCCATTGCCCCTGGTCTGGAAGGGAGACTAACAGGAGTCGGGTGTGAGGCTGGGGACACGGGGCGCTGTTGTCACACAGGCTGCTAGGAGACCTCCCCAGTGGGGCTCTGCAGCTCTGAGGGCACTGATGCTCTGCCCCTGTGGCAGTTTGCGTGCCCACCGCTATCAGATCCTGCTCCTCCGGGAGGTTGGAATCGGGCACTCTGCCCCATGCCCCAGCCACCTGCCATCCCTCCATCACACAAGTGAGCTTGTGCTGGGCTGGGCGAAAGGAGCAAAGTCATGTCGGAGCCCGACCCCACAGGAGCTCCTGAGGCCATAAGGGAGACCTCAGATGTCCAGTGACAAGCGTGGGGGCTGTGGGCACCCAGGGGAAGAGTGTGCCACTTAAGGAAGACCTTTGGAAGGGGCTGATGCCTGAACCGAGTCCTGAGGGACGAGTGGCAGTCAACCAAAAAAGCACGGGGAGGGGTTTTGGGCAGAAGGAAGAGCAGGAGCAAGGACGCCGTCGAGCAGCACAGGGCAGTGTGTTTAGGGGGATGAAAGCTGTTTGGCCTGCTGGAGATGCCAGTTCTGAGAAATAAGACAGAGGCGGACAGGGACTGCGTCTGGCAGAGGCAAGGAGGACACAGTATAGGGCTCGGCCCCTGTCCTCAAGGACATGACATGCCACCAACTCATCAAATCACAAGATGCCGAAGAGAGAGGCGCTCTGGCACCACAGCCCACTAGGGGTTCCAAACAGCGCTGTACGACCCGAGAGGCCTTCCAGTGGTGGGCAGAGGTGGCAGAGGGAGGGTACTCCCTGGAGAGCAGGACTCTCATTTCCTGACCGCCCTGCCTCCCATTTCTGCAGGATTCTGCTTGAAACTACGGGTTCTGCTGCTAGAAATCTGAAAACCACGGTCACGTCCCATCCTTCCATTTCACATATGATGGGGAAACTGAGGCACAAAGAGGCAGGGAGTTTTCTAAAGCCCCCAGACAAGTCCATGGTCCAAAAGGGCCAGACTTGGTATACTGCCTTTCCACCCAGCACCGCCTGGCCCCTTCTGCTCTTCCACACCCCTCCCTGTCCCTATCCTGTGCTGGCTGTAGGCGTGAGGCCACTGAAGGTCACTCTACCACTGAAAACGCCCCAGGTCTCCATCAACCCCCCTCCCCACCCCCACTCCATGATCTCCCTGGTCTGGTGGTGGTTTGGGGAAAGCAAGAAGCCCATTTTATAAAGACACAGAAGTACCCAGTGGTTTTCTTTTTCTCAGACCAAAGACTTTCCACTAGAGGAATAGTGGGAAAAACCTGGACAGGATGGAAAAGCGGGCCTGACCCGGCTCATGCCTCCACGTCAAATCCCACCACGGGTGTTCACATCGCCTGAAGGTGGGCCAAGAGTGGGAGTGGGGGCAGCGGTAAAGAGAGCAGGAAGAATCCTCTGGAGTTTACCTGAGAAAACACTGGTGTTTATGGAGTGAGTATATGACTGTCTGATGTGGTTTAGTTTTACATTAAAATGGTTGGCATTTTTTTCCCAGCAAGAAACGCATTTGAGCTGTTGGAAGTATAAAGACAAATAAACAGAGGCAACTAGAGCCTTCATTAGGGGTTTGAAGGAGCAACACATTGTCTCCAGCTGGCCTCCGGCATGAGAAGGGGCGCCTTCAAAAGGGCCCAGGCAGCACGACCCTTTCATCCTGCCAGGGACGGTCCGGCTGCCGGCGCCCGCCGTGACTTCCCCGACGTGTGCAGCAGGACTCCTGGGCCCCCTCAGTGTCCCCCGAGAGCCTCTCCTTCTCCTCTTAACCCTCTGCACGGCGGGCACTGTCACCCGCACGTCCATGTCCTCATCTGACCCTAAGGGACCAGGATCATGCCGTTTGGTAGTGAAATAGGTGACATGTATCCAAGGTCACAAAGTGGGTATGGGGCAGAGCTGGGATGGGAAGCTCTGGGGCCACAGGACCCGTGTCAAGAGACAGGGGATCGAATCCACGTGAGACAAGGGGAGAGCTTTCTGACCCCAGGAGGGTGGGGAGGAGAGGCTCGTGTGGCAGGAGCACCATGTGGAGGGGTGGTCCCCAAGGGGCTTCATGCACAGCCCAGGCATCTTTGCCTGCTCAGAAAGCAAATCTATTGTCTTCACAATGTACTCTGACTTTACACGCTAGGAATGAGTGAAATTAGGTAATTCACATCAGTCCGGCCCGGTGTGGGCCGGGCACTGGGTGTGTGCTTCACATAGCTGATCTCACTCAGTGTCTGCCTCACCCATCCGATAGGCTCTGTGGTTAGCCCCACGCTACAGAGGAGGACTCGGAGGCCCAGGGAAGTGAAGTTACTTGGTCAAGGTCACACAGCAAGTGAGTAAGCGACGGATCCAGGATTCGAAGCCGGGCAGGCTGGTTCCCCGTCCTCCTTGAGGGCTGGGCCTGTGTCGTCTAACTCCTAGTTGTGAGCTCAGGGCAGGCGCTTGTGAAATCTTCAAGAAATGAATGAATGTTAAGAATTCCAGCTTTCACCGCCATCTAGAAGCTCCAGACTCTCACATCCCCCTACCCGAGACCTGACGACCCCACTAACTTCTGAACGGGCACACCATTTCCATCGGTCACCCCAAACAAAACATGGCCAGACTGGCTCTCGAGTCCACCCCTCCCCACTCCAGCCTGCCCTGCTCCCGGGTTCCCCACCTGAGCCACAGCACTGAGCCACCCACGCACTCCGGGCAAAAACCTAGCAGTTGGTGTTGGTGTCTCTTTTTCTCTTACCTTTTCCATTGAACCCATCAGCTCTCCTTTCAGAGCTCTCCTTTCAGATATATTCTGAATTCAACCACTTGTCCTCACCTCCACCACTGGCACTCTGGACTGAGCCACCACCATCTCTGACCCTGACCATCACCACCACAGTGGTCTCTGCCTCTTCCAACCTGGAATATATTCTCCAATTTGGAGCCAGAAAGCAAATCCCTTTAGGTTAAAATGTCAACCAGATTAGGTCAATTCCTAGTTAAAATCTCCCATGGCTCCCAGCTAATTTAGAATAAAATCCCAACCCCGTTCTAGAACCTGGAAGGCCCTGCCTACATCCTGACATCATCTCTAGTCCCTTTCCCTCACTCTCGGCCTCCAGGCACACTGACCTGCTCCCAGACTCACCAAGTGTGTCGCCACCTCACTGGTCCTCTCCCTTCTGCCTGGAGGGAAGGTCCTCCCTATTATTTTCTAAAGGTATCTTCCTCCTCCTCACTGAAGCCCTGTCTTGTTGTCCCCTCTGCTCGAAGGTGGGCGAAGCTTTGTAACAGCTTGAGGCTAGACTGTAAATCTTCTGCGGATGCAGTGGCCATGCCATGAGGAAGCCCACACCGACCCGTGTGGAAAGACCACATGGAGAAGTCGCCCCAAACGTCCTGGCCAACAGCCAGCATCAACCACCAGACATCAGCAAAGACGCTTCCAGATGATTCCAGCCTGCTGTCAAGTCCTCCCCAGCCTGGGCGTCTTCCCAGCTAAGGGCCCAGACCCCGTGGAGCCGATGAGCCGTCCCTGCTGTGCCCCGCGGGACTCCTGCCCCACGGAGGCCAAAAGCTGACTACAATGGCAGTTCGTGCCACAGAGGGCGGGGTGGTTTCTCGAGCAGCACTAGTGACCATAGCGCTACTCCAGCCGGCACCCCAGCCTTCCCCCCGTCATCTTTCATCACACCATTTCATTATTTTCCACTGGAGCTGCCCCGACTGAACTACGTGCCCTTCCTGAGCTACGTGTCGGTGTGTTTACTGCCCTCCCTGCCCTCCGGCTGCGGGAGTTCACACGTGTGTGCCTGTTGGTGCCTTCGTTTACCACTCTCTGGTCTCTTCCCCACTTGGAACCGCGTCTGGCCCAAGGCAGGCGCCCGGCAGAATTGTTTGGAATAAACAGGTAAAACGTGAGGTGGAAGGCTTTGGTGTCACTGCTATCACAGCGCTTCTACCTGTCCTCACAGTCGTGAACACCTCTGCCTCTGATGCTCCTGGGAGTCCTGACAGATGCCCCTGATCTTTGCCCCGAGCCCAGTGCGTGGTCTGCTGAGCGACAGGGCCCAGATGATGAGACACCTTGACAGATTTGCTTATTTTCTCTCTTTCTTTTTTTTAAAAAGATTTTTATCTATTTATTTGACACAGAGAGAGAGATCACAAGTAGGCAGAGAGGCAGGCAGAGAGAGAGGGGAAGCAGGCTCCCCGCTGAGCAGAGAGCCCGATGAGGGACTCGATCCCAGGACCCCGAGGTCATGACCTGAGTCGAAGGCAGAGGCTCAACCCACTGAGCCACCCAGGCGCCCCACAGACTTGCTTATTTTCTCATTCTCCAAATACTTATCCTATGCCTAGGATATGCCAGACATCGTGCCAGGCTCTCAGGAGGAAGACAGGGGATGAAGAAGACAGCTTCTGCCATCAGGGGAAGCAGAGAGAGCCACAGCGGTGGTGCGTACAACATGGTCACGGAAGACTCCAGGGCAAAAGGCAAGTGAGTGACAAGAAGGACCTCACTGGGTCCTTGCTGGGAGGAGCTGTGAACAGCAGGGATGTGCAGAAGGACTCCATGGGTTTAAGGAAGGCTGGGCCAGAGGGCAGAAAATAAGCAAATCTGTGGGGCGCCTGGGTGGCTCAGTGGGTTGGCACAGGTGAGAGCAAGGAGGAAAGGCTGACAGGGCCCTGGTGAGGGGGCCTCATGAGCCAGTGGGCAGACACACTGGGAGGCCATGAGAGAGTAGTTCTGGAGAACAGGGCTCTGCAGTCACACGGGGTAAGACCAAAGCCTGAGGGAAGTTCCAGGGTGACACAAAGCTCCTACACAGGTGGCAGGCTCTTGCCTTGGCCAGGGGAGGCTCTACAGGCTTTGGGGAGGAGGTGCCCTTGGGAGGAACTCTCTGGAGCCAGGGGCTCCCTCTTGGCCCCTGGTATGCTACCCACCTGCCCGGCTTGGCAGATGCTGGGATTTCAGGATGTCCTCCATGACTCCCCAGCTCATACGGGGTACATCCCTAACACCCAGGGAGGGAAGCCAGCCCTTCCCCGAACCGGGCCAGCCTCCCCGAGCTGGTGCTGTTCTGGGCACTGTGGAGCAGGGGGGTAGTCAGCAACTCACAGGCTTGAGCTGGCAAATGGTCCCAGCACTGCCACTTACTGGCTGGGTGGCCTCGTGCAGGCCACTTTCCTTCTCTGAGCCTTGGTTTCTTCATTCATAAAAAAGGGCCATGAATGGCTTCTGCCCGTGGACACAGTGAGGACTGACTGAGGGAATATGAACACAGCATCTTGTACAACTCTGGGCGTGTGGCACAAACTCCAGCCCAGCTCCCTCATCTCACCCAAGTAGAACTGCCCACCTAGCACAAGGCTGGGCACACAGTAGGTGCTCAATGAGCATTAATGGGAAAGTAGCCATCTTGTTAATAAAACAACTTTTCTGTGGGACCCGGCTACAGATGACTTCTCTTCATCGGGGGAAAAAGTGCTGAGAAGCAAGTTCAAAATTCAAACCGTGAGCAACTTGAGAAACATATTTTTCATAAGTCAAGGTAAAGACTGGGGTCGAAGAAAGCATCTGGCTAAGTGAACTAATGGCTTTAGAGAAAAAGGACCCTTGCTTTGTGGAGACGGGAAAAAATTATCCACTGCTGGTTTTAATTTAAGATGAAAAAAAATCTTATTCTATTAGCCTAAATAGTGCTCTTATGTCCAATTGCATGGAGTTTGGAATAATATTTTTCAAACAGAACTACTGCTATTTCAAGTAATTACAATGCTAAAAGCAGTCATTTGGGGTTGAACAAGGATCTCATCATGGTTTCAATTCCCTCTGGTGTCATTTTCTGTTATATTTGAGAAATTCCTCAATAAAGATGTCAAATAGAGAGAGGGCTTTGCTCCCCAGAGGACAGATTTGGCCACCCTCCCAGGCAAGCCATCTCTATAAGAAAATAACCTCTTTTGCTCAAAAGAAAAGGTTCAACTGTGAAAACTCAGGCAAGAAACTAACCCCAAAGCCATCAGCCTCATTTCTCCTAATTAACTCAGAATGCTTTTCGTACTCTGCTGATCAGGATTTAGTCCAGCCATCATCCCCGAGGAATTCAGTAGTGGTTGAGAGAGGAATGTTACAGCTGGACAAGACTCCTGACCCAGACTCCTGGAGACCAAAAAACAGGAGATGAGAACAGCGTTCACTGTCCCCGTAGGGTGATGGGTTGTGAGTGGGCTCCTGGTGATGGACCAGAGATGGTCAGGCCTGCACAAGGCAGCAAGATCAGAGAATCTTCCAACAACTCCATTAGCCTCCATGGCCACTGAGCACAGGGGGGCAGGCCCTGTGCTGGAAACTTCACCAGGAAGCATGAACATGATCCCCACTGAGACCAAGCAGGTAATTAAATGCCTAAAGCTACTGACTGTGAGCAGTAGGGCGTGGTGAGGATTATAGCCAGCAGGAAGTACATACCCCCTCCAAAGTAGGTGGTTGTGGCCCAGCTCCTGTCAGTTGCCCTAGTCCTACACTGAGATGTGGGCAAGAGGTACCCCTGCCCTGGGCGCTACACTTTGGGGGTCCCTGCTCTACCTCCGGTAGCTACAGCCCTCCCTGTGGAGTAAGGAGCCCACAGAGGATCATGGGCATCTGGAACACAGACCCGCCCTTCTAGACCACACTCGAGGTATTTGAGACCCTACAATTCCCTGTCTGAACGGCCCCAAGTCTGTTTTCAGAGGGACAGATAACCCTTAGGACCAAGCAGTGGAGAAAGGAAAGGTAGTTTGGGAGCAAAAGGCCAGAGCTTGAACATTCAGGTGAGGGGGTCTTCAGGCTCCTGTGGTATAGGATGGAGTCAGCCATGAGAAGGACTGGGAGCGGGCACTGCCTACACGACCACTTTCTGACACAAAACTCCAAGGAATCTCAGATTTGAAATTCCAGTGTAGCCTTCTGGGTCATTAGGAAGGAGTATTTGTCAAGGCAGAAAAGACGGAATATATTCTGGCTTTGAAGCTTTCTCACTCTACCATACTTAGCCATAAGTATGTGCCATAAAGGCCTCCATTTGCACTCCTGCCCGAGGTCCACAATTTCAGGGGTCAGGTGATTGTGGCCGAGCGGGAACAACGCTGGAAATACTGATTTTTATGTAACATCCCTTGCTTTTTTCCAAGTTATTTTTATTAGTTATTTTTATTTGTTTTTTACAGTTTTTATTTTAATCGCCTGGTGCTCATCACAACAGATGCACTCTTTAATCCCTGTCATCTGTTTCTCCCACCACCCCACCCACCTGCCCTCTGGTAACCATCAGTTTGTTCTCTATAATTCAGGGTCTGTTTCTTGGTTTGTCTCTCTCCCTCTTTTTTCCTTTGCTTGTTTGTTTTGTTTCTTAAGTTCCACATGTAAGTGAAATTATATGGTATTTGTCCATCTCTGACTGGCTTTATTTCACTCAGCATGATACTCTGGCTCCATTTATGTCATTGCAAATGGCAAGACTTCATTCTTATTAACGGCTTCTTTATCTGTCCATCAGTTGATGGACACTTGGGTTGCTTCCATCTCTGGTCTATTGCAAACAATGCGGCTATAAACATGGAGGTGCCATAAACATTAGTGCCTTCATATTCTTTGGCTAAATACCGAGTAGTCTGATGGTTGGATCATAGTGTAGTTCTATTTTTAACTCTCTGAGGACCCTCCATACTGTTTTCCACGGTGGCTGCACCAGTCTGCCTTCCCACCCACAGTGCATGAGGGTTCTCCTTTCTCCACAGCCTCACCAACAACTGTTGTTTCTTGTGTTGTTGATGTTAGCCATTGTGAGAGGTGTGAGGTGATGCCTTATTGTGATTTTGGTTTGCATTTCCCTGATGATGAGGGATGATGAGCATGTGGGGCATCTTTTCATGTGTCTGTTGACCATCTGTGTGTCTTCTTTGGAAAAATGTCTATCCATATCTTCTGCCCATTATTAAATTGGATTATTTGGGGTTTGGGTGTTGAATTGTATCAGCTCTTTATATATTTTGGACACTAACCCTTTATCAGATATGCCATTTGCAAAGAACTCCTCTCATTCCGTAGGATGCCTTTTAGTCTTTTGATTGTTACCTTCATCATGCAGAAGTTTTTTATTTTGATGTAGTCCCAATAGTTTATTTTTGCTTTTGTTTCCCTTGCCTGAGGGGACCTACCCAGAAAAAAAGTCACTACAGCTGATGCCAGAGAAATTATTACATGTGTTTTTCTAGGATTTTTTATAATTTCAGTTCTCACATTTAGGTCTTTAATGCATTTTGTATTTATTTTTGTGTACAATGTGAGAAAGTGCTCTGGTTCCATTTGTTTTACATGTAGCTGTCCAGTTTTCCCAGCACCATTTTTTCCCCATTGGATATTCTTTCCTGCTTTGTCACAGATTAATTGACCAGATAATTATGGGTTTGTTTCTGGGTTTCTTATTCTGTTCCATCAATCTATGTGTCTATTTTTGTGCCGGTACCATTCTGTTTTGATTACCACAGCTTTGTAATAGAACTTGAAGTCTGGAATTGTGATGCCTCCAGCTTTGCTTCTTTTGTTCAAGATTGCTTTGGCTATTAGGGATCTTTTGTGATTCCATACAAATTTTAGGATTGTCTGTTCTAATTCTGTGAAAAATGCTGTTGGTATTCCAACAGGGGAATGCCTTAAATCTGTAGATTGCTTTGGGTAGTACAGACATTTTGACAATGTTTGTTCTTCCAACTCATGAGCATGGGATGTCTTCCCATCTCTTCATGTTGTCTTCATTTTCTTTCATCAGTGTTTTATAGTTTTCAGAGTACAGGTTTTTCACCTCTTTGGTTAGGTTTATTCCTAGATATCTTATTATTTTTGGAGAAATTGTAAATGGGATTGCTTCCTTAATTTCTCTTTCTGCTGCTTCATTATTGGTGTATAGAAATGCAACAGATTTCTGTAGATTGAGTCTGTATCCTGTGGCTTTACGGAGTTCATTTATCAGTTTCTAACAGTTTTTTTGTAGAATCTTTAGAGTTTTCTACATAATCATGTCATCTGCAAATATTGAGAGTTTTACCTCTTCCTTACCAGTTTGGATTCCTTTTATTTCTTTTTGTTGTCTGATTGCTGTGGCTAGGATTTCCAGTACTATGTGGAATAAAAGTGGTGAGAGTGGACATCCTTGTTTTATTCCTGATCTCAGGGGAAAGGCTCCCTGGTCTTCCCACTGAGAATGATGTTAGCTGTGGGTTTTTCATACATGGCCTTTATGATGTTGAAGTATGTTCCCTCTAAACCTTTGTGGAGGGATTTTATCATGAATGGATGTTGTACTTTGTCGAATGTTTTTTGTGTCTATTGAAATGATCGTAAGATTCTTGTACTTTCTCTTATTGATGTGATGCATCAGGTTGATTGATTTGTGAATAGTGAACCACCCTTGCATCTTGGGAATAAATCCCACTGGATCATGGTGATTGATGTATTTTTTAATGTATTGTTGGATTTGGTTTGCTAGTAGTTTGATGAGGATTTTTGCATCTATATGATTCAGAGATACCGGCCTATAGTTCTCTTTTCTTGTGGTGCATTTATCTGATTCTGGTTTCAGTGTAATGCTGGCCTCACAGCATGAATTTTGGAAGTTTTCCTTTCTCTTCTACTTTTTGGGATAGTTTGAGAAGAACAGGTATTCTTTATCTTCTTTAAAAGTTTGGTAGATGGGGCGCCTGGGTGGTTCAGTGGGTTAAGCCTCTGCCTTCGGCTCAGGTCATGATCCCAGGGTCCTGGGATCGAGCCCCGCATCGGGCTCTCTGCTCAGCAGGGAACCTGCTTCCCTTCCTCTCTCTGCCTGCCTCTCTGCCTACTTGTGATCTCTGTCTGTCAAATAAATAAAATCTTTAAAAAAAAAAAGTTTGGTAGAATTTGCCTGTGAAGCCATCTCATCCTGGACTTTTGTTTGTTGGTAGTTTTTTGATTACTGATTCAATTTCATTGCTGGTAGTGGGTCTGTTCACATTTTCTATTTTTCTTGTTTCAGTGTTAGTAATTTATAGGTTTCTGGGAATTTGTCCATTTCTTCCAGGTTATCCATTTGTTGACATACAAGTTTTCATACTATTCTCTTATAATTGTTTGTATTCTGTGGTATGTGTTATTATTTCTCTTTTCTCATTTATGATTTCATTTATTTGCGTCCTTTCTCCTTTTTTTGATAAGTCTGGCTATAGGTTTATCAATTTTATTATGTTTTCAAAGAACTAGCTCCTGCTTTCATTGATCCATTCTATAGGTTTTGCTTGTTTGTTTTTATTTCATTTATTTCTGCTTTAGTCTTTATTATTTCCTTCCTTCTGCTGATTTTGGGTTTTGTTTGCTGTCCTTTCCCTAGCTCTTTTAAGTATAAGGTTAGGTTATTTATTTGAGATTTTTCTTGCTTCTTGAGGGAGACGGGTAGTGCTATAAACTTCCCTCTTAGAACTGCTTTGGTTGTATCCCAGAGACTTTGAACCACTGAGTTTTCATTCACCTGTTTCCATGTACTTTTTTATTTCTCTGTTTATTTTCTGGGTGACCCATTCATTGTGTAGTAGCATTTTATTTAATCTCCATGTATTTGTGGTCTTTTGTGGCTGACTTCTAGTTTCATAGCTATTGTGGTCAGAAAAGATGCGTGTATTCTTTGATCTTTATTAGATTTTGTTGAGGCTGCTTTTGTGATCTGTTCTGTGACATCCCTTGATTTTTAAATGTTGACAAATCTTTCAATGAGATGACAGCAACAGTGATGATTACAAAAACACCGGGAGGACAAACGTGTCTGTAGGCAGGAGGAGGATGGCAGGCTGCCTGCTTGAAACCTCCACGACAACATGATGACAGCACCCAGCACCTGTGCAAAATGTGACGTCTGTACATGCAGCTCTCCAGACCTGCTTTTTTATTTAACTGTCATGGCGCCCCTCTGAGACCAGGATTACTGACCCATGTTGTAGTTAGGGGAACCTGCTTGGAGAGTTTGAGGAAGTGGTCCTAAACCACTGACTCATGAGTGGTTGTGCCAGAACTTGAGCCTACATCTTCAAACTCCAAGCCTGGCTTCCTCTTCCATCATTCTATGTTTCTGCCAGCACTTATCCTGATGCCATATCAGGCACTGTATCTCTCACCACCTGTTATGGAGGAGGGATGTGAGGCTCTGGGAGGACATGTGGTCAGCGCGGGATGGAGATGGTTGGAACCAAGGTCTGACTTCTCTAGAGCTAGTTTTGTCTTGAGAAGGAAAAAGCCCAAACAAAAACACGTCTGTCGGGAAGGTTCTGCCCTCAGCTAAAAGCAGAGGAGCAACAGAGAAAGCCTTTTCTTGGCTGCCGTATGTGTGAGTTAGAGCCGTGTGAAGTTGCAATCTGTGCTCGGAGGTGGGGGTCGGGGAAGTCTTACCCAGTTCTTTAAATTAATCAGTGTAAAAGAATCTGTTGTAAAAATAAAAATAAACCCACCCAGACTCTGCCGTTAGTTGGGAGGCGCTGGGTATACCTGCCATCGTCCAGAACAAGGGTATTTAGGAACAGGTGGTCCTCCACGGGTAAGAGTGTTAGGACGAGAAAGGGAGTCCCATGGGTCAGACACGGTCTAGGGAGTGCAGATGGCTGGCTCTGGCCTTCACAGGCCTACCCCAATGCATTTCTTACTGAAAGCTGGTGAGCAGGCTCGAAGCCCATGACACTGTGAGTGTTCGATGCTAGGCCTTCTCTAGATGTTCTATAGCCAGGATCTCCTTCAATCCTCATGAGATAGGGACTATGAATTCCATTTTATAGGTGAGGAAACTGAGGCACGGAGGTGAAGTGACTGGCCAAATGGCACACAGGTGGTAACTGGCAGAGCCAGGACCTGAGCCCAGAACGGGCAGTTCCCAAGGCCTGTCATCTGGACCACTGGGTGCTACTGCCTGTTGTCTCATGGGGATATCAGCTCTGCCTTCCCAGACTAATCAGTTACTGAAGTGAACTCCTGCTGTCATCTGAAACAGTGGCAAAATTGGTAAAACTCAGGGCTCGTGCTTTGGGAGGATTAAACAAGATAACGCTTGGACCATACTTCACGTGGTGTCTGGCACAATAAAGGTCCTACGGCACAGCCCCAATCTTTACACTCTAACCAAATGCCCAGCCCACTGCTGTAGCCTCCTGGCACTCCTGCCTCCCGCCCTGAGCCCAGCCCCCAGAAGCCCCCTGTGGCTCTCTGCACAGGCGTGCCCTCGTCCCAGCCAGCTGCTCCCCAACGTTCACAGAATCTGTTCCATGCCACCTCCTCTTTGAACCCCCCTGGGGAGCCACTCCATTTCCAGCCCCAACCTCACCCAGTGCAGGGGCGTCTCTTCACAGAACCCTCAGGGATCCCACAGCCTGCTGTCCAGACCTCCATTTCAGCCCTTATTTTGGGTATAATTACATGTTCACAGATCTGTTTCCCATAACAAGTCTGTCTGAGAGCCAACATTCACTAAACAAAAGCAGCAGGAAATCTACAGCTAATACACCACTGGAAGGACGGGTTCCAGAGTAATTGGGATGCCACACTTGCCATTCCATGCACCCACAGGCCAACTGGCACAGGCGAGGTCCCCCGAGCCCTTTCACGAAGTACCGCACTGAAAGCCATAAAAACATCCCAATGACCCTCTGACCTAGTCATTCCATTTCTGGGAAGAAAGGTTAGAGGAAACAATTAGGAAATTAAGAAAAAATAAATTTATGCCAAGAATCACACCTTGGGATTCTGAGGGTAGGAATAAAACAAAAACATAAACAAACAATTTAAATGTCCAACCACAAAAGGGAGGCTGAGTCACCCGGAGTAACAGTAATGCCTGTTTGTTGATGATTTGTGCCCGGTAAATGTCAGTCACTTCGCCTTGCCATGTCATTTTGTCCTCGCGCACCGCCTGGTGAAATCGGCAGCATCGTCATCCCGCTTTCCAGCAGGGAAGCAGGCTCAGAGGTTGTGACCGGAGTGACGGCTACTAGCAGGGGAATGCCAGGCCAGGCAGGACACCGGCAGCAGGACACTGTCTCAGTCACTGCTCACAAGAGCCCAGGACGAAGCAGCTCTTCATCATCTCCCTTTACCAACAAGGGACTGAGACTTTGAGACAAGAATAAGGTATCCACAGCCACACTCCTGCCCAGTCCACGGTCTTACCTCCTTGGCTCTAGCTGTTGGGACCTGTGTCACTCAGCAGCCAGCAGCAGAGGAGAGCCTGGGGGACAGACACAACTGCTTCGAGACCCCATGCTCTCTGCCGTGAGATGGTCCTCCGGCCGCAGATGGCAAACCACTTCTGTCACGAATTATGTCCCCCTAAGATGCTGAAGTCCTAAAAACCAGTCTCTGTGAACCTGTAACCTCTGTTGGACATAGGGTCTTTGCAGAGGGGTCACAAGCTTAGGACTGTGTCCTTCTAGAAGAGGGGAACTGGGACACAGAGACAGATGTGCACGGAGCAAAGGCCATGTAAAAGCATGGGGAGACAATGATCTACAAGCACAGAATGCCAGAAGCTAGCAGAAGCCAGGCGAGAGGCCCGGAGCAGATCCTCCCTGGAAGCCCTCCGAAGGAACCAACCCTGCGGACAGCTTGACTACAGACGTCTTGCCTCCAGCCTGGGAGAGAATAAATGTCTGTTGTTTGGGCCACTGAGTTTGTCACATCGTTACAGCAGCTCCGGCTCACTAGTCACTTCTCACACTATGAGACAGCTGGCAAAATGGTGATAACCGGGGCCGGGGTGTGGCTGGGGTGGAGGATATCTGGGGGGCATGTGATGGGGGCCACTGATTGCCCCTACAGGAAACCACATCTGGGGGCAGGGAGGGCTGTGAGGAGACACACCAGCACAACAACGCTGCTTTCTAATTTCTCTCCTTCTTCTCCTACACGTTCCCAATTCAATCCAGCAAAGCTTACGTTACTCTTCTAAATTCCATACAACTGGCTTAAATCTATGTACTTGAGCCATGAGAATCTAGAGGTAGATGAGAATCCTTGTGATGGGTCACTGTGTTCCCCCAATCCAGATGTTGAAGCCCTGATCCCAGGACCTCAGAACGTGAATTACCTGGACACAGGGCCTTTCAAGTGGTAACTGGGTTAAAAATGGGTTGTTAGGAGGGGCCCCACTCCAATAAGACTGGTGTCCTTATAAGAAAAGGAGATGAGGACACACACAGAGAGGCAGAAAGAAAAAGAGCGCATGATAAACCAGCTCCAGGTACGCCCAGATTGGAGTACTACGCGAACACATAGCAAGAGGGTGGCCATCTGTGAGCCAAGGAGAGAGGCCTCAGAAAAACCACACCTGCCAACATCTGGCCCTTGGCCTTCTAGCCTCCAGAACTGTTAAGAAAATAAATTCCTGTTGTGGAAGCCGACCGATCTGTGCCGTTGTGTGCCGGAGGCCCCAGCAAAGTAACACAAGGAACCAGAGGAGGGCGAGCCTTCCCACCGCCCCCAGCACTGTAGGCTGGAGCTGAGGGACAGGCAGGGCGTGCTTAGCGGGCCGGGCACGGCCGTGTCACTCACCCAGGCAGTTGTGTCCATCATGGGCCAGCATGAAGCCGTCGAAGCAGGTGCACCTGTAGTTCCCTGGGATGTTGATGCACTCGTGCACGCAGCCCCCGTTGTAGTAGTCATTCTCACACTCGTCGATGTCTGCAAAACGAGGGCCGGGAGAGCGTTCAGAGAAAGGGCCTGGGGGGTCCCCTCTCCCCGCTACCACTGAAGCCACCAGGGTGTGAACAGTTCGGGGATGACTCAGTAGGTATACGCTGAAGTCCTTGCTGGGCCCTGGGGCCCCAAAGATGGCAAAGACGAAGAGCCTGGCTCTGCACTAAGGCCGGCCCCCTCCTCCTGGGGCAGCACGGGATGCCCTCACCACAGCGAATTCGGCAAGAATTCACCCCCAGCTCTGCCTCCCTCAAAAGCCTCTAGACAACAGCATGCGGGGACCCTGTCTAAAAACCCCTGAAACCGGCTCTCTTCAGCTCATGGGAAAGCCCCCCAGAGATGGAGAGCTCATGACTTTGTGCAGTGCGGAGTACTGAATAAAATTAACCTTGCATGCCACCGAGAAATGTAACCTCTGGAAGGAGAAATGCACAGACTCCGCCCAAACAGTTTCCTTCCACAGCCGCGCCTGAAGCCCGAATTTCTACGGCTCCAGAATCCTTGTTATAACAAAGGCTTCTGTCTCTGAACAATGGCCAGTAGCCTTTGTAAAGGTCACTCTTTTTGCTGTTTTAAGCCTTTTTTCAACATTTCCCATCAGGGGTTAAAGGGCTATCAGTTCTGGAGCTCCAGAGAATTGGAGGCCTCGGAGAGTAACAGGAACGCACGACACCCAACGAGCGGCTTCTATACCCAAGTCCCGGGCAACCCCGTCTGTCATTCTCTCCTCACACCCCGCAGGAGCTCAGAGAGGTGGGCACCGTCATTCTCGCTCCAACTTTACACGGGCACTGAAGCAAGCCGGGCCCGGGGAGGCCAGAACCCCGCCCAACGGTCACACACCTGGGAAGTGGTACGAGTGGGATTCGAGCAAGACAGTCTGGCTTGGGAGCTCCTGGGGGCCCAAGCCGCCACATCTCTGACAGCAGCGAGCCGAGAGCGCTGAGGCCCAAGGGGAACCACCAGCTTTGCCTGTGGACCTCGGTAACCCCGGCCCAACCGCTCCCGGGGCTCGTCGTCTCAGCACACACCGGCCCTGACCTCCACAGAAAACCCGCGGAGGCAGCGAAGAGGAAGCGGAAGTGCCCACCCGGGGGAACCGCAAGTATCGTATTTGGCGGAACCGGAAGTGTCCAGCAGAGCACAACCGGAAGTGCCTCGCAGGAACAACCCGTCCCTCCCCTCCAGGGTCAAACAGGAAGGTTTGAAGCCCTGTTGCAGCTACGAGTGCTGGCCGGAAGAAGAGAGGGCACCGAAGGCAAGCCTGGCTGCTCCCTTAAAGGCCCGAGGAGCTGCCACAGAGCAACACCCAGTTGCAAGCTCCCTCCATGCTGGTCCTGAGGGCAGAGCTACACGCAGTGGAGGAAAGCCATGGGGGGCCAATTAGAGTCGCAGGTAGGAATGTCCATTGGAAAACTGCTCACTCAGGAGGTAGTGAGCTCCCTAACCCCAGAGGTGACCAAGCACTGTTCAGATATCTGCCTGCCAGTAGAGGGAATAACTTCAGTGAAAAGGGTAGCACAAAAATGCCAGAAAACAGAGCCTGGGCTGTGCAGTCCGCTTCTTGTGCCCACCCTTCCAGCCATGACGAGGGGAAAACAAAGTAGCCTGAATCTCCAAAGGAAAGAGACAGAAGCTTCCGCCCAGCCCAACTGCAGCGGCCATCAGCATCAGCTGGGAAGCTGGTTCAGCACTGCAAGTCCTTTGAATGGTTTTTAATCAGATTTAATACATTGAGACATTTTATTTTTTATTATTTTATCATTTTTTAAAGATTTTGTTTATTTGACAAAGAGAGACAGCGAGAGAGGGAACACAAGCAGGCGGAGTCCGAGAGGGAGAAGCAGGCTTCCTGTGGAGCAGGGAGCCCGAGGCTGAGCCCGAGGTCAGCTGGATCCCAGGACGCTGGGATCATGATCTGAGCCAACGGCAGACACTTAACAACTGGCCACCCAGGAGCCCCAGACATTTTAAATAACATTGAAGGGGGATATAAGATTTTATGTTTGAAAGGGCACACAGGCATATGAAGACTGAGCTATTGATTAGTTCTCATTCTCTGCAGCCCTGACCTTTTTGCCACAGCCCCAGATAAACCAATCTGACTGCTTCCCGCCTCCCACCCCCGAATCTCCCAGACACTCCAAAGGAAACATGGCCTGACTTTAATTCATCAACCTGCACTTGACTTGGGTTCCTTGTCCCTGTGAATATTGTTATCCTTCCACCTCTCCACAGACATGGAATCAGCTACCAAAGCATGGTTTTTCTACAGCGTTAACATGGTTGCAGTCTGTCCACTGGGCACCCATTCCACTACCTGCTCATCACGGCCATCATCTCTCATCCAATCTCAACCGGCAGCCCCAGACCATCCCCTCCCTCATTTCTTCATGTAAACAGGTGGCTCAGGAGAAAATGGCCTGGTCCCAACTCTAGGGTTGCAGCCTGGTTGTTTAACACAAACAGTATATGTAGCAGCAGCTCTTCGTCCCAGGGTGGGCACATGACTTAGGTTGGATCAGTGAGACTGAGGGGAAGCACTTTTACTCCATGCTTGGGTAAAAGAATTGTTTTTTGCTCTCAACTTGTAGCTCTGAAGGAATTATGCAGATATTTACTGAAAACACACACCAGGTCACTTAATTTTCATAGCAACCCTCTGGAGTGGGTATCTTAACTTCATTTTATGGGTGAGCAAACTAAAGTGCAGAGAGGAGAGGTAATTGCTCAAGGTCATATAGTAAACGGTAGGGCAAGGGTCAGAACAGAGGTCTTTCAGTCGCAAAAACCTGTGTCCTTTCTAATAAGTTAGAACACCCATGACATGCCAGGCATTGGCAAATTACTATATACACATTATTACACCCTTGGTACATGTATACTGTGTGTTGAGGAAGTATTATCTAATGCTCCAAGCACCCATTTATCCATTCATCCTTCCCTTTGTCTGTTCATGCTAAAATCTATTCATTAAATATCCAGTCAGCTGACTATCCTTCCATTTATCCAATCACCCATTATTCACTGGTCCATTTATCCAGCCAGATATCTACCCATGTATCAAATATGCATCCACCCATCTACATATATGGCCAGACACACTCATCTTTTCATTCGTCTAAACATCTAAACACCCATCCATTCACTCATCCATCCATCCAAATGTCTAAACACCCATCCATCTATTCATTGTTCCAAACGCCCACCCACCTACACACACACACACACACACACACACACACACACCCCTACCCACTCGCCATCTGTCTATCCATCCACTCACCCATCCATCCATTCACATATGGATTCATCCACCCATCGACTTCTTCAAGCATGATCCATTTAAACATCTTACAAAATGCACACAATTCGATTTAAAAATAAAGATGGTGGGAAGAAGAAAAAGAAATGAGGGTTGAAGAATAAGAGAAAACTGGTGAAAGTATACAAATACACTTGGTAATTCTAGCACAATTTCAAAAAGTTGGCCACAAATATGGCTCTAAGCTGCCCGGAAACCAAAGCAAAGAGGAAACACAGAGTCACCACATCCATAAAATGCAAATAAACTGGTTTGAATGGTGGTGAGGTCTAAGAAAAATGTCTCTTCCCCTGGTTAGGACAATCATATGCCCCGATCTGCGTGGCACATTTCCACTTTATGCTGTTGTCCGGGTGTCATTATTGACAGCACACTTTTCACTCTCAAAATAACAACCTATTTGGTCACCATACCCGGAAGGCGTTATAAAGATATTGCTGAATAATCAATAAAACTCTAGCCTTTTATTCCTGTGACACCCTATAGTATGGGCCACAATACATGCCAGTAGGCAGTAGAGTGAAGGAATGTTCACTGCTCAGACCTCTTCCCTTAACTTATCTCCAAAGGATTTCCCCCAGATCCAAGCATCTCTTAGAACCATCAGCTCCTCTCCAACCCCCAGACCTGATGTGCTACCACAGGCTTCCTAGACCGGCCTGCAGCATCTGCTCACAACTAACCCCCCTCCCCTGATTTCTGTGCCTGTGTGTTGAATTTTTTTTTAATCATGTGAGCCTCCTCCTTTAAATAAGAAAGAAACACACAAACAAATCAACCAAAAAAAGTCTCTGCCAAAGCGAGTGGATTTATTTCTGTTAAAAAAACATGTTCATGAGCCACCAGGCCTGGGGGAGGGCCCACAGGCCCCCAAGATGCCCAGCAGGCTCGGACCACGTTTTAAGGACTGTTAAAGGCAGAGAATGAGGAACAGGCAAATGGGGTAGGGAGAGGGTGAAGGAGTGGAAGGGGACAGAGCCAAGCTCTCTGGATGTTTATTCTTGAAGGACTATTGTGGGCTGAACTGTGTCATTCCCAGAGATGTACTCGTGCCCTAACCCCCAGTATTGTGAATGTGACCTGATTTGGAAATGGGATCTTTGCAGATGTAAGCAAGTTATGGTGAGGTCATGCAGTAGGGTGGGCCCTAATCTAAGGCTTGGTGTCCTTATAAGAAGAGGGAAATTTGGATACACACGGAGAGGATGTTGGGACAGAGAGGAAAACACCATGGTGAAAGGCACAGAAGGAAGACGGCCACTGATGACCACAGCAGAGACCGGAGGGAGGAAGCTGTGTAAGAGCCTGGTGTTAGTTAGTCCCATTTTGCTGATACAAAGGCTGAGGCACGCATGGCTGAGCACCTAGTCGCCCGGCCCCGAACCAGTGGCGGTGTTCGAAGGCAGATTCTATACCTGTTGGAGCCATATCCTCAGCATGCATGAGATGAACACTTTCTAAAAGGGCATCAAGTCCAAAAAGTTATTAGGGAGGAAAGTGGGAAGGAGACATCATGTGCCTCATTGTTTTTTATTCCCAAGGTGTATACCTGCCCTGAGGTTGAGGGATGGTGACAGGGACCTGAGTGCTTGGGATGACAAGTCCAGCAGCTCACCCCAGCCATCCGGGCTCCTTCTCAAGCTTTTTTTTTTTTGGTTATGTTTTCATACTCAGCTCAACGGAAAACAGCTTCCAACATCTCACAGAGCAGAGAAAAGCAGCACAGGAGCGGCTCATTATGGGATTTTTAAAAGCACACAGTGTCATTTTTCCTGTATTAAGGGCAGCACGCACACGCGATCGCACAGCTGTGGTTGTGCGCCAACAGTAGCGGTTTGGAACGGGAATGGAATGAGTTTAGCCCTTTTTTTTTTTCATTTAATTCAAAATTGATTCTCATTGCACCATAAAATATATATTTATTCTGTGGTGCCTGGGTTCTAAAAGATTGCATTGCGATGTGTCAGAGCTCCTTCTCATTTCATCTTCATACTATTTCAGAGCCTTTTCCTAAAAATCAGGACTGACTGCAAAAGTTCTCAAAATGAGGATTTTTTTAAAGCTCCCTGCTCTCCGCTTTCAGAGATCATTACTGAAAAATCTCTTCTCATGTCCCCTTGAAATTGGCATTTTTCTTGACATTCCTTGAAGACAGTGGAGACCAAGTGTTCTCGCAAAGGCCCCTTCCTTGGCTGGGCTCTAGCCTCTCTTCTTTGTCTGGGGGCTTTAAGAAAAATCGTGCACTCCTCAGATCAGGCAACCATTCTGGGAGAGATGTATGGCTTAGGAAGTTGAGTCCTTATTGGTGAATAAATCTTAATCCGGTTTGTTGGCTAATTACGCTCAGGGGAAGGTAGTTTCGCGGGCCGCCTAGCAGGAAGGATTAAGCCTCCTGTCTCCGGTGGCACAGGGTTAAGCTCTGGGTTTGTAATGATTGAGTAATGAGACGCGGCTCTCTGTGGACCCCTGGCAGGTTTCCCTTCTGCGGAGACAATGCCAGAAGTGGGCCCAGCAGTTAATTATGGGAAAGGTCAAAGGTCACGCAAAACCAACACACATCTATATACTTTTTCATTCCTCACTGCGCACAATGACCATGGCTCAGCCAGAGGGTGGGAAGACCCTCCCCACTGCCTACCTCGTGATCCCCAATGACCATGGGGTCCGAGTGGCTTGCCGACCTCCCCCAGGGGCCACCACACTTCTGCTCACGCCGTGCCCTCGCCTGAGGATCCTTCTTCTTCACAGACACCTCTGACCATCTGCAGGCTGAGCCCCAGCATCATCTCCTACCTGCTACCTGTGCCGATTCCCTGGCAGACCTGACTCCTCCTCATCCTCTGGACCCCAGAGCCCCATAAATGGACTGCACCATTACTCTTGCTTGCCATGTACCCGTCTTTTGGGGCTGTGAGTTCCACGGGGGCAAGAACTGTGTTCTGTTCAGTGTGAGCTTTAGAAGGAGCAGAATGTGCTCAACCAGAGTGTACTCCACACTGAACAAATGAACGAGCCTCCGTTGACCGACCCCCTCCCCCCGCATGTAAATGGTACGCTGGCCCCTCACCCATGACCACCCTGAGAAGCGCATACCAGCATCTTTATTTCGTGGCAAGGGAGACCAAGACCCAGACAGGTTACCTCCCCTGCCTGAGATCACACAGCTAAGACAGGTGGAACCAGAAAGGGGGTCAGGATACCGGACTTCCAAGTTAATGCTGTCTTAGTCACCGAGGACCATATATTGTAAGATTCCATTTATATGAAGTCTCCAGAATAAGTAAATCTGTCGAGACAGAAAATAGATGAGTGGTTTTCTTGGGCTGGGGAGCTGGGGAGCGATGGCGAAGGGGTGCAGGTTTCTTTTTGGGATAATAAAAAGTTTCTAAAATTGACTTGGTGATGGGGACACAGCTCTGTAAATATACTAGAAATCACTGAACTGTACACTTTCAATGAGTGAATTGCATGGTACGTGAATTATATCTCAATAAGGTTGTTACTATATATATGTACATACATGTACATATATATATATATATATATATATTTTTTTTTTTTAGAGAAAAGAGAGAGCATGAGTGTGCACAAGCAGGGGGTGGGAGAGGGAGAGAGAAAAAGTCTTAGGCAGGCTCCACACCCAGCGCGGAGCCTGACATGGGGCTCAATTTCATGACCCCGAGATCATGAACTGAGCCAAAAATCAAGAGTCAGCCGCTTCACCAACTGCGCCACCCAGGCACCCCAGATGTTTACAATTTTAAAAAACTTAATGTCATCAATGCTATCTGTTGCACTGGCTGGGTCCCTGGCACTGTGCTGGCTGCAGGGACAACGCAGGATGCTTATTCTGAATTGACCTCAAATGCACCTGCCTGGTGTGGTCTCACGGTGGGTCACGGTGGGTGTGCAGCTCTCAAGCTCCAGGTGGAATTTTCCCACGAAACTAACCAGGTGATTATTCCCTTTCTCCCTCAAAAAGGCCCGGAATCTTTTGCTGGCGGGGGGTGGGCTGTTCCCAGACTCTGACATCAAGCCTCAAGGACCTCAAAGCAATCTGGTCAAAGGAAAGCTGATCTGTCAGAATGTTCTAGATGGAAGTGAGGAGGTGTCCCAGGCTGCCGACTCAGAGTTGAGGCTCCCACCCCTCCCCTCTGCCCATTATAGGCATGGCCGTTCTCCTGTCACCTTAGCAAAAGGCAGGGGAGAAGCCCAAACCGAGAAGCCCCCCAAGCCCCCCAAACTGCAAGCTCCAAGGGGCTGCTGCCCAGGCCCAACCACCTGTGAACACAACAGCAGGACACTCAGACACATGTAGCTGCCGGAAAGCCTGAGCTGCCACTCAGAGTGGGTAAGCCGGTACCCCCCACGAACTTCTCCGATGCCCCCACCAGATTTTATAAGGGGAAACCGAGCCCAGAGAGGGGCACTGAGGCTCTAAGCTTATCAGCAAGTCAGGGGCAGACAGCAACTTGAACCCAAGGCTCGACTCTCTGGGGCCGCCCCGTGGGCTCAGGCCTCAGGCCAACCTGAGCTGGCCCGGCACAGTCGTCTTTCCTTCTTTCTCTCTCCAAATGCCCCGTGCAGTTTCTCTCCAACACACAGCAAAGCAGTGGCAACTCCCCGCCAGACACCAACTCAGTTGCAAGTGCCTTACCCCTCACCATAGCCCAAGCAAGAAGGCTGAAGTTCCCTTATCACAGAAAAAGAAACGCATCCTCAGAGAGCTCAGAGATCACCCAGCTGGTAAGAGGTGAAGCCAGTACGGGAGCTCAGGCAGGCTGGTTCCAGACTCTGCCCTCCTAGCCTTGACACAGTCCTCTGGAGAATTTCCCCGTCTCCGTGACCCAGGAAGTCAGGGCCCCTAGTTCTTGCTGAGGATCAAGCCGCCTCCCTGCCTTCTTCCCTCCTGTACCAACACCTTCTCCAGGCTGGCCCCCCAAGCCCAGGTCAGACCCTGGCCACAAGAAGCTGCCAGCCTGATGGGGGACCATGACCCAGACGCAGACAAATTCATCTAAGGAGAGCTTCCTCTGCCAACACACCAGCCAGGCCCAGGTTTATCTACGGGGCTGCCAGTGGGAAGGGACAAGAGACTAACAGTCCAGCCTGAGTCCATCTGCCACCCCCAGAGACTAAGCCAGCATTAGGCACCATCATGGCAAGGAGGATGCTGAAGAAGGAGGTGCCCACCAGGGCATGGGGTCGTGGGGGGCCATGTGATTTAGCTCTGGCCCTGAACTCTGCAGTCAGACTGCTAGGGCCCAAGAGGCCCACAGACCCCCCCACCCCCCGCAGGTCAGACCGGGCTTGTACCCAATTCTCCACAGACCTACGCCTAGCTCTACTCCCCCTGGGACAAGGGGCAGGAGGTCCAGACAGGAGGAGGGTGGCTCCAGGAGAAAGGAGTACATCCCGGAACCCTAGAAGGGAGTGGGGAGTGATAGATACCAGAGCTGTTATTAGCCAGGCCAGAGTCCAAGCTGGCTGGCTGGCTGCGCTCTTAAACTCTCTCCTCCCAGGACTGCAGCCCTGGCCCATCTGGAGGACCCCCTCGGAGCCCCTCCGAGGCCCCGTGACCTTGCCCGCACACACAAGCCCTCTGGCCCTCTTTGTCTCAAGGCCTTGGGGGAAGGCTGCCATCCCTTTCAGTAGCATCCCAAAGGCCGACAGGCCCGTAGTTTATTTTCTTAGAAATAATGGTTTTTTCTGGTTAGCATTCCTCAGATGGAAAAACAAATACAGCCACTGTAATAAGAAGCGGCCAGGAGGAGGAGAGAGAGCCCAGAGGAAGGGGCAGAGAGGGGCCTGCCGCCCGGGACAGAGGCTGGGACTGCAGGGGTGGGGGCAGGGGAGAGACCCTCTAACCCTAGGAGAAATGGGGATTTAGAGGAAAAGGAAAACGCAGGCCCTGGTCTGCCTTCCATACACGCTCCCTCCTCCTCCCACCTCTGCTCAAATGCACCCCTACCAGGCAGGTGCCATTGTTCTGACCAGCTGGATCAGGAACCAGGCCTCTGGAAGGTTCAGTCACTTACTGGACTTACTGAGTCAGCCGAGCCCAAAAAAGCCCTCTGCATTCAACTGCAGATGGCTTCCCGGACCATCAGAGCTGGAAGGAACGTCTGCTTTCCTGACCAACGCCTCTCCGGGGAGCCTCTCCAGTTTCTTCCCTCCCAAGGCAGAGATCCGTGCTCTCTATTCTTTGCCCCCAGTCTGGTCTGCGTTTTCACGGCTGCACTTCCCACACTGGCTTATGTTCACGTCTTTCCCAGTCCCAGTCCCGACTCTCCCATGGACCAGTGAGGTCAGGAAAACATGTCTTGGCCTCGGCACCAAGTCTGGCACAGAGTAGGTGCTCAGTGAACATTCTCAATGCTAAGCTGAATCTAGCCCAGTGGATGCATTTTACAGATGGGTACACTGAGGCTCGGGGAGGCGAACTTGCCTCCAATGCTTAAATACCAGTGGCATGACATTTTCATTTTTCCTTCTGAAAAGGAAAATTCCAAGCCCAATCTCTGCAACAGAACTGGGCCCCCTTGGAAGCAATGCCATCTAACTGCTAGCTGACAGCAACTTGGAATTTTAAGTCACATCTGACTTCTTCCTGCCTGCTGGTCTGCTGGACGAGAGGGCTTTCATCTTCAGTGGGGCTCACACATTAGCATGTATAATTGCACGTTTTAAGACTTGAAGAAGAATTTCCCCTCCTCTCCCCCACCCCCGCAGCCCACCTCCTACTGCCTTTCCTGGCCTCCCCAAAAGCAGATTTTTATCTGGAGTTTCAATAAAGTGTGCAATAATGATGAGGAAAGTGACTTAATAAGGTCGTAGAGGTTATTCCCTAAAAAGGCCGATTGGTTTCAAGTTTTGTGTGTGTGTGTGTGTGTGTGTGTGTGTGTTTTTAAGTTTCTGATCTTAAACTAAACAGATCACCGGGTTTGTTATTAGGAGTTTTGTTAAAATGCTTAATACCATACCCTGTAATCTACCTGACTTCAGTGACTGACAAGGAGGCAGTGGGGATACAAAATTCAGGAAGTGGCTATTTACATTCATTACATACATGCTAATTTTGTGATCTCTGATGCCCACAGGTTGTCATTTTTTCCCCTTTGCATAAAAAAAGGGGAAAATAATAATACATTTGATATTCTGTGGCCAAAACAAAAGGTTATTTCCCCCAAGAGTTTTAATTATAGCATTCTGGAAAAGGCCCGAGTTGGAACTTGCAAGTGGAATAAACCACTTGAGTAAATAAGTCCAAAAAATTAAGTACACATAGAAGGGGTGATGTGCACGGCTGGTTCAGACTAAACAGTGATTATCAAGAGGGTCTTAGTTATTTAAACAAGCCATTTGAGGGCAGTTTTCTCCTCGTTTGGGGCCTGGTCCTGATTATAAACGAGAGCTTTTAATTAAGATTAGTAGGACCCAATTCAAGCTATAATTTGGTCCTTTTCCTTAGTAAATGTCTATGAAAACAAAGCAATTAAGGTTAAATGAGTTGAAGCATTTAAAAGGGATGAAATGCCCCCTCCTCACCCCTGGCCTGCTCCCTCAGCCAAAGGAGCAAAAACAGGCCTGACTAATTCAGACCAGGAGGCCAGCATAGGGGTATGGTGAGCTGGGGGATGCATAGGCTTAGCTTATTGAAAAGAGGCAGGAAATAGAATGTGCAAAGGTCCTGCGGTAGGAAGGAACTGGCAAGTTTGAGGAATCGAAAAATGAGTGATGCTGTGGTGTGGTCAGGGAGGGAAAGGCTGAGAACGACAGCAGCTCAAAGGCATTAGCTGAGTGCCAGGCTCAGCCTGAGGAATGTCCTCTCTCAGCTACATAGATGGGTGGTGTCCTTCCAGCCACTCGCATTCACAGAGCCTGGCTCAGATGAGCTGGTGGCAGCAAAGGGGCGATATGAATAAAGGAAATGGTCTCTGCAGTCTCTTCTGACTCCAGAGCTAAGGAACTCTTCCCACTTTGTTCAGACAGGCTGCTGGGGGCCTGCACCATGGCCAGGACCTTATGGATGCCTAGGGTTGGGTCTAGGCCCTGTGGCTTCTCAGCGGGGTGACCTGGCCAGAGACTGACCTCCCTGGGTCCAAGTACCCCAACCTCACTCTGCCACTGGCCTACACCAGATGTCCTCACACTAACCCCTTCCCTTGTCAGGCCTCAGCTTCCTCACCTATAAAACCCCCCAGAAGCTGGAGGCTCTGTGAGACTTTTCCTGGTGTCCCTGGGATTTATAATGATCACTCACTACCCACTGATGCTTGCTCTGGACCCTGCCCTAAATGAAGTCACGTGGGTCATTGCAACCCAGTGTCACAGGCACTCTGAAGGAGGGATGCTCACAGCTAACATGGGCAGCATGGAAGGCTTCCTGGAAGAAGTAACTGCTGAAACTCACCCTCCACCCTTTCGCTCAACAGATGCTTTCCAAATTCTGGGCCAGGCCCAGCACTGGCTTCCAGGGGTGGAGCAGAACATGTCACAGACACTGTCCTTGCAGAGCCCACATTGTGGGAGGAGACACAGGGAAACATAAGTGCAGAGACAAATGGACACAAGCGGAGGGGTGTGTGGGACGGGGAGGGTGACAGAGAGCGCTGGTCATCTGTAGAGCATGGGGGCTCCCCTGGACCCCCTTTCCAGTCCCTTCTAACCATGCACATCCATGAGTATACCTGGAGTTACTTCAGGGTCTTTCAAGGCACATATCACCAAGAAAACACGGATTTTTCCTCAGCCTTGCCTGGAGCCTTTCGGAACCCTCTGAGGCACCTCAGCCTGGCGACGGCAAGCCCCCTGTGTGGAAGCCTGCTCATCGTCACACATGCACTGGCCACGTGGCAAGATGGACTTGCAACAGGGATGAGAAACTGTCCTTGGACTTGGGGAGGGGGACAGGCTGCCTAAGCTGCTGGCTTTGCTGAAGGGGTTTTCATCGCCAGCAGCAGCTTCGGGGTGAAGCAGTTAAGGGTATGAGAGGCCCAGTTGGCCCCTCTCAGGGGTTCCCCTAACCTGGATCCATTTCCCGTGAAGAACTAGTGAGCTTGTGGAAGTCACGCTCTCTGAGCACACTTTGTGGAGAATCTGTCCTCTGTGCTTATCACCGTGAAGGGCAAAGTCTGTCAGATGTGCAGGATGGGGTGCTCGCTCCCCCAAGACTCCAACCCCAGCCTCTGCCCAGCCTCACACCGGCTCAGCATCTGGGATGAAAGGGCCTGGGGAGGGAAATGGGTTTCCTCTAAGGTGGAAATTGCCGCCTGGGGCCGGGGGCTGGGATCGATTACCGGTGTCTGCTCTGGCAGAACAGGGCAGCCTGTTTGCCAGCCCAGCAGTAGGTTTTGTGGAGCAAAGGAAGGCCTTCTCTCACTTGTAATTTTTATCGTGCGTTCTTGGTGAATGGTCATTTGTGAATGGCCAACGTGTCTGTACAACTCTATGGGGATATGGACATACGTGTATGGTTTATCTGAATAGTCCATGAGCCAGAACACCCCATTTCCATTTCCCAGCCATTTTAGATCCTGGCAACTGTTGGAAAAAGACAAAGTTTTACCCCTTTTCATATACTGAACAATATTATGACCAACATTATCATGAGGCATCAACATCAACATGATGACAACGATCAATATCACCATCATTGCCACCATCACCATCACCACCATCATCACCACCATCACATCATCACCATCATCACCACCAACACCATCATCATCACTACCATCATCACCATCACCATCATCACCATCACCATCACCACCATCACATCATCACCACCATCACCATCAACGTCATCACTATCATCACAACCAGCACCACCATCACCACCACCATCACCACCACCATCACCATCATCACCACTGTCACCACCACCATGACCACCATAATCACAGGAACAGCAGGTAAAGCTCACACAGTGTGTCCTAAGTACTAGGCTATGTTCAAATAGCTTTATGCTAAGTACCAGGCTATGTTCAACGTGCTTTATGCACGTTATCCCACCTAATTCTCACACTATCTCTGTGAAGTAGATATTATTGTTACCTCTATTATATAGACAAACGGAGTTGAGTAACCTGTGCGGTCTACACGGGCAGGATGTGAACCCAAGACGTCTGGGTCCAGAGTCCATGCTTTGATCACTGTGCCCAATGGCCTACTGACCATCTATCCCACTTCCCAGAGCAGAGAGCCACAGGCAGCAGTATGAGAACTGGGCCTACCAGACCTGGGCTCTAGTCCCAACCTAGACAAGATCCCTGCCTCCTCAGGCCTCCATTTTCCCATCTGTAAACCAAGGAGGTGAATGAACATCTGGACGACCTCCAAGCTCCCTCAGGCTACCACTGCACGTGATCTGCCAGCCCCTCCAGATTTCAAAGCCTCCAGAAATCTCTGTATGGTCCTCCTGGGGGAACTGGTGGGGGATCTGATGGCCCATGGGGGAACACTCCAGTGGGCTCCATTAATTCCGACTGATGCCTATCCTTAGGGGTGAGAAAAACCTCAGTGCCAGTGGAACAGTGTCCACTCAGGTCCCCAGAAACCCTTACAGAAGGTATAGGGAGTGAGTGGCCAAATGGTGTCCTCTCAGTTCTTGATGACTAGTCTCCATACTTTTCTTTTTTAAAAGATTTTATTTTATACTTTATTTCAGAGAGAGAGAGAGAAAACACGAGTAGTGAGTGGGGCAGAGGGAGAAGCAGGCTCCCTGCTCAGCAGGAAGCCCAAGGTGGGGCTCGATCCCAGGATCCCGGGGTCATGACCTGACCCGCAGGCAGATGCTTAACGACTGAGACCTCCCCACCCCCGGGCACCCCAGTCTTCATACTGTTAACAAGGCGACTCCACAGGTACCGACTTACTACCTATAGGACCTTGTTGATGAAGAATTTCTATGCATGTGTAATTTCAGCTCATGTGGCCTGACCCAGATCCAGAGCTCCTTGAGGAGAAGGGCTGGGTGGCGCTGTCATTATTGCCCAAGGTGGGCTGCACGGAACCATTTTCAAAGGTCGTCACCATTGAAGCCATCATTAAAGGAGTCTGTTCACACCACCTCTCCCAGCCCGCAGCCTCAGTGAGAGGTGGTGAGAACATAAGACAGAGAGGGTGACAGTGGCAACAACGGCACTGTCAACTGTGTACTGAGCGCAAACTTTACCCTGAGTGCCTATCACGAGCCAGGCACCGTGACGGGCAGGCCTGGGGTTCACTGCCGGCATTTCATTCCATCTTCAGGAAGGCTTACGGTGAGGGGTATTTTGGGGCCATACAACCAAAGGAGAAACTGAGGCGGGAGGGCAAACGACCACCTAGACTTTCACGTCGGAGGTGGGCTGCAACCGATTCCCGCCCAGAGGCTGGGCCCGTTCTTGCTTTCCTCTGCCATTAGACAGGGTGGAGAGGACATTGTGACGAGAGCGAGTCCTCCCATGGCCCCAGCACACCCCTTCCCTGCCGCCCGCACAGCCTCTCTGTGGGCAGTTTCTATCTACGTGGCTCCTCACCTCCCAGGAACTCCAGTCTGGGCAAAAGAGAGCCAACTCAGACTAAACATTTTCTGCACACCCATGCTCATGCCAGGCTCTGCCCCCCAGAGCGGGGAAGATGGGGACAAGCCTGAAAGGTAGTCTGGGGGCTCACTGTGAGCCCAAGTTGGATAGCTGCTGTGTGGTGGGCCTCAATGCTGAGCCCATCGCCAGCCCTCAAATGGGCTCACCATTCAGCAGGAGAACAAGACACATAATTATATCCGAAGGCAGCAGTGCTCTGAGGGGGGCATGGGGTGGCGCGGTCAGTTAAGTGTCTGACTCTTGGTTTCAGCTCAGGTCATAATCTCGGGGTCATGAGATCACTCCCTCGCCCCAATTCTGGCTCTGTGCTCAGCATGGAGTCTGCTTGACATTCTCACTCCCTCTACTTCCCCCAAAGAAAGAAATAAATCTTAAAAAAAAAAAAAAAAAAGTGCTATGATGGAGAAAAGCACTTAATGTGGCCGTGTGTGTGTGTGTGTGTGTGTGTGTGTGTGTGTGTGTGTGTGTTTATGTGTGTAGAAGCAGAGGTATCAAGGAAGGCTTCCCAGAGGAGGCAAATCTAAAGCCTGATTAGGAATTGGCCAGGACACAAAGGGTAGAAAAGGAGCTCCTGGTAAGGGGAAGACCTGTGCTGAGGCCAGAAACATGGAGCGGCTTGGTGTGTGGGTGTGTGGCCAGGACACGAGGGCCATTTGGGGTTTCAGGAAATGAGGGGCAGAAGCCAGAGCCAGACTAGCAAGACATGGAGGCCCCTGGCATTTCCAGAGGCACATTCACAAGCCTCCTCCTCTCTCATTCTTACCCTGAGCCAGCAAGTCTAACCCCCAGCCTGGGCTCAGGCAGAGTGGAGAGCTAAAGCTGGACTCTGGAGGACATCAGGGAAACAGGCAGAAGAAAAAGTGTGGGCCTCCAGGCCTGGGGACAGCAGGAAGGGACCCTAAGGAGCTGGGCTGGAGGAGGAACAGGCTGGGTCAGTGGCTTAAACAAGCAGAGATAGAGGGCTGCCCTTGGCCCTCCCTTGCCAGAGCACTGTGCCTGGAGCAGGGAGCAGAGAGTCAGAAAACGGTCATGTTAGAGCCTCACACGTGCCACTTGGAACCTCCAGGCCCTGCCAGCAGGGGGGCCAGCCCGTGCCACCAGGCTCTTTGCTCAAGACCTGGTCTATCTGACTCCAGCCGGACCTCCTTCCAGAGGTCTGTGGGTATGCGCCAGCTCCCCACTCAGGCTTCTGGGCCCCAAGCAAGGCCAGAGATGTGGCCAAAGCAGGCACGATGCAGACCATTGCCAACTGCCCAGCCCTCAGCCCTGAGAGATACCAGCAAGTGAGACGGATGAATCGTGTCAGCGTTCTAAGGAGGCATATCTGCATCTCCCACAAAGCTCCAGCACCTACAAAGCTTTAAAGAGAAGGAATGGGCCCCCATCATACTCTCATGGGTCGCTTTCCTAATACGAATTTCGTGCTTTGCGAAAGTGAGCTGGCAGGGCGTGGGGAGAAGCAAACAAGAAGCTAGGGAGCCATGGAGGGGGAGTCCAGGGTCCTGGGGTTCAGTGCTTGCCATGCCCTGTGGGACCTGGGGGATTGTTGCTCTCGGGGCCTCAGCTTTCCTCGTCTGCAAAGTGGGGACAGACAGGGAAGATTCGGAGCAACGATTCTCAGCCGGGTATGAATGCGGGACACCGAGAGGGCGGCTTCCAGCTCCCTGATGATGGGGTTCTCCAGAACAACACAGAATGGCCACACAGCCCCTCCCTGACAGATGATCCCATGAGTTCCATCCAGCCTGGGCCGTCCTGCTTCCAAGGACAGCCAAGGCCGCTCCTCTCTCTCTGACTTTCAGCTTGCCAGGGAGGGAGTTTCCAGCACCAGATAGTCAAACCCAAATCCCAGGTGCAGGGAAGAAAGGCTGGACAGACAGACATGGCACAGATGTATGTCTTCACCCAAGCTCTCGTACCTGAGCCAGCCCATGAAAGCTGTGGCTGGCTACTAAGCAGGTCCTTTGAGGAAGCTACAGCCACATGGGGTGGGGTGGGTGGTTTCAAAGTTAGGGACCTGGGGGAGGGTTACCCCAGGCCTTTACCCCACACATATCCAGTCAGAGACAAGAAGGATGAACGTGCCAGTCAACACTTCATCTCATTTAAAATAAAACAAAAGTTTCAATTCCCGGGTGAGTCAAGTACCCCGTGACTCCAGATTCCTCCCTCCAGGGAAGCAGCTTAGCTTCCCAAGAAGCCCCCGGCTCCCTCCCACAGCCGAGTGAGGTCTGCGCTGCTGGCACGCCACGGGCTGGCCATCGGCCACGTACGGCGGCCGTGGCGGCCCCGGGGTCCGGCCAGGAGGGCCAGGCTGGGCTCACCTTCACACTGCCTGCCTTCCCCTTTGTAGCCCGGCTTGCAGAGACATTTGTAGGACTTGGGTGTGTTCTGGCAGATGGCATCGATGTGGCAGTCATCTGTGCCCTCCGAGCACTCGTCCACGTCGACTGGCCCTGGGGTGGGTGGGGGAAACAACTGGTGAGATGTGGTCCGGTCAGAGGGGGTCGGACGGGCAGGCCGCGGTGGCTGGGGGGCAGGGAGCTCCTTCCGTCCTCTACCTTCCATTGATCGCTGGGGTAATTAACAGTAATAGCCATCACACGACAACCCGGTGTGACGAATGGTGACTGGTAGCATTTTGGGGGCAGCTACTCTGTGCCAGACACAATGCCACCTGAATGTGGCCTCCCATTTAATTTTCACGATGGTCCTATCAAGTCGATCCATTACTCCCGCAGGAGAGATGACAAAACCGAGGCTTAGGAGCACCGCCAGGAAAGCCTCTCTGTGTGTCTCGCTCTCCCCACAAGCATCATCCCTTCTCTACTCTCCTTATTCTAGAATTCAGAGCCAGAAGGGCCTTGGAGGAATTTAAATCTATCCCCTTTAGGTTACAGTGGGGGTGGGGTGGGGGCGGGAAACCAAGGCTAGAATGGAGCCCGGAGCAGCGGCCAAGCCAGGAGGCCCAGGGTGGGTGATCTCACCCCTCTCAGCCCCAAGGCTGTGGAAATCGAGGATTCTTCACCCAGTTTCCAGGCCTCAGACTGCAGTGGCCAACCACAGAGCCACACCCTCAGCAGGGCTGACCCAGCTCACCCGTGGTTCTGACCTCCCCATCCTCTCTCCTCTCCACCTTAGACACCTAGGACCTGGCTCTCAGATCCCAAATTCCAAACTTGAGTTCAGTCTAGGTTTTGAGGGCTCCTGGCACTCCCCACCTCCCATCCTAACTCACACACTTACACCTTCGGTTTGGAATAGCTGTTGGCCGAAGTAGAGCAAGATAGATCCTGTGTTTCTGTCTATCTCTCTCTCACTCTGCCCATCTCTCTCTCGCTCTCTCCCACATACACACACATAGCACAGAGCTCAATGAGGGCAAAGGACCCTCGGGACACAGGATAGCACAGCCAGAAGAACTTTAGTTATAATCTGGGTTATAGATGAGAAAACTGAGGCCCAGAGAGGTCTGTTGTAGGTCAGTAGCTCATGAGGGGCAGAGACTAGAGCTCAGATCCAGAGCTTTCTATGGGCCTTGTTACTTCCAGCTAGCCACGAATAAAATACAGATGGATGACAGATAGAAGGGCCCAGAAGGGCAGCACAGGGAAACCTCAGCATCTACTCCAAAGGCAGTCACTCAAGGGCAAGGCTGGGGAAGTCCTGGAGAGACCTCCTCTCTTCCTGACCCCAGCCTTCCCCTGAACTGTCTGGTTCTCAAGACTGTCCAATCTGAATTACTCCCCTGGCTGGCATCGGGGTTCTAAATCTGTGGGGGGTCTCTCTAAAAGAACAAAACTTCTCTCTAAGTCTCTAAGGGCTGCAGCCTCCCCCAAAGGAAGAGAGGCATCAGCAAGAAGCCTAAGAGCAAAAGTTTCCTACACAGGCATGCACACGAACGCACATACACATGCACACACACGCACAGCAGGTGGTGTCACTTTTCAGGGTGGTCATATCTGATCAGGTCAGCAGCCCGTCCTCTACAGCTGCCCCAAGGAAGGTGGAACAGGAGCCAGGAACGGGCCAGAGCCAGCCACCAAATGGTCAGGGACCAGTGGGAATGTCAGACCAGCAGAACATCTCCTTCTGGGGAAGTGACAACACAGGGATGCCCGTGCAGGCTGAGCACGGTCTCCAGAGCAGGAAGTCAGAGGCCAGGGAGGGCCAGTCAGCATCCTTCCAGTTGGGAGGCGTAGGGCCACTTCTGAGATAGGACCAGCAGGGAAAACGGGCCACAGATGCACATCCCAAGGGTCAGTGCACAGAAATGAGGGGAGGGAAACTGCCTGGGGTTCTGGAGCCCCCTTTGCCCTGTATCCCTAATCTCTGAACTAGGCAGGTAACCTCGTGGGAAGGGAAATGGATGAACCTTAGCCATGGGACTGGTGTGGGGGGGGGGGGGGGCGGGACACCTCCCTACACATCTTCTAAACAAGTCTTTAGGTGGGGGCTGGGGAGAGGGAGAGGAGCCAAGGCCATTTTTTCCCCTGGTCTAACCTTGCTCCCTGCCCAGGGCTGGGGACTCCCTCCAGAGGGAGCCCAGCCCTTCCTTGGCCTCCCACTGCTTGCTTTGACTGGTTTGTGTCACAGCACAAGGCTTTCAGGGGCTGGGACACACAGACACAGAGGAGGGACAGAGAGGTAGAGAGAGGCACACGTGAAAATAGCCAAACAAGGGCAAAGGATCCTAAAGTCTGAGAGAGACACCCACAGACACAGTGGGGGCTGAGGGCCGCAGGGCCCAGCCTCCAGGGGCTCCAGCTTCGGGAAGAGTTTAAACGCCTGGCATCCTCAGGGAGCGACTCCCAGGAATAGATTTCTATGCCACCAAACACAGACTTTGGGGAGCCCAGCATGGTAGCTGGGGGGAGGGGTGTCCAGAGAAAGCCAAGGACAGCAGAAGCAGGCAGAGTACTCCCCCCCACCCCTCAAGGAGAGAGGGAGGAAACTCCTCCGAAGCAAGCTGTGGGAGGAGACACTGCTTTCCGCTTTGTGGGAGCACCCCTGCCAGACAACCAAGAGAGTGGGAGGGGAGGGAGAGGGTGCTGGGGAGCTCCTGTGAAATCCTGCCCCCCTCCCCTGCGCTGCTAGCCTCTTCTGCCCTGCCCAAACCATGCCCCAAATGCTTGGGATCCGGGATGATCCCGTTTCTTCCTTCAGTGCCTCTTGCCGCCCTCTCCTGGGCCTCCTCCCCTCGGTCCCAAGCTTCGTCTCCCCCCCTCTGGTTCCCATCCATCTCCTTCGCTCTGTGTCAGTCCCTCTGCCCTTCCAGTCCTGTCTGACTGTCTGTCTGCCCATCCCTTTCCAGCCTTGTCCACTTCTGTCTTTCCCATCCGTCTGTCTTGCTCCCTCCCTATCCCCCACCCCCAGTCTTCTCGTCTCTTTCTCTGCTCCTCTCTCTCCCTTCCCATCCCTTAGTCCGTGCCTCACATCTCCCTTTATCTGTGTTTTTCCTTCCAGCTGCCCATTTGCCTCCTTCTCTCTCCATTGGGTTTCCTCCTTCCCCTCCGGTCTTCTGTTCTCCTCCCTACTCTCCGTGTCTGTCTTTCTCCGGGTTCTTTCTGTGTCCTTTTGTGTGTTCCCTCCGTGCCTCTTTTCCCGTTCATCCGTCCCCCGATCCACCGCCTCCCCCCATCCCCTTTCTCTCTAGGTCAGTCCTTTCCCCCGGCTCCCCTCCTCTCCGTCTCCCCCTTGGGCCTCCTTCCGCCCGCACGCCCCTCTTCCCTGGGGGAGCGCCCGTCAGGCTCCAGGGTCCCCACTCCCTCTCGCCTGCGCTCTGAGCGCCGGGGCTCCCCTCCACCGGTCGTCGCGCTTTCTTTCTTCCTCCCGCCCTCGCACTCCCTCTCCCGGGGGCCCCAGCCCGTCCCGCCCCTGCTGCGGCCCCGCCGGGTTCCCGGAGCCCCCCCCGGGGCGCCGGGCTTCGGGGAAGGGGCGCCCGGCGTCGGCCCCAGAAGTTACTTTGAGAAGAGGCGGGGCGGGGCGCGGGGCCGCGCGGGCTGCAGCCCCCTCGACGGCGCGGGGCGGGGGCCCACCCGGGACCCCGCCGCCGCCCCGCGCCCGCCGCCCGGCCGCCCGGCCGCTCGGGGCTTACCTGGGAGCCCGCTGCCCCCCGCCAGGCGCCCGCGCGCGCCCAGGACGAGCAGCACGCACAAGTGCCAGCGCACGGCCGCGGCGCCCATGCTCGCTGCGAGCCTGGCCGTGCCGGCCGGGCGTGCGGGCGTGCGGGGCGCGGGGAACCCTGCGACCGGCCGCTCGGCGAGCGCTCCTGGCTGCTGGCTCCTCGGCCACCGCTCGGGCTCCCAGCCGCCCAGCCGGCGCGGCTGACGAGCTGACAGCCGTGCGCTCATTGGCCCGCGACTGCCGGGGGGGCGGGGCTCTTCACGCGGCCGGCCAATGGGCGCCGGCCGCCGGGCCGCGGGGGGTGGGGCGGGCGCGGGCTTCGGGGGCGCCCCCTCCCCTCGGAGCTGGCTGCAGGTTGTGGGGTGGGGGCCGGGACCCGCTCCGGTGGCCGCGGGGTGCACAGTCTCCGCCGGGCTCGGGCTCGCTCGGAGGCTGCTCCCTTCCCCGGCCCCTACCCCCACCCCGCCGTGTCGAAGTCGTCGAGGGTGACCAACCCCTCGGGGGCAGCACTCCCACCTCCCCAGCACGCACACTCTAGGGAGAGGAGAGGGCCTGCCCAGCGGCCCTCAGAGGTCGAGAAAGGCCCGGAGACATCCATTTGTAGTGGAAGAAATGGGAATGCTGAAAGCAGAATTGTGAGCTCACCCAGCGGGGTGGTGTTTATTGAGAACCTACTGTGTGCCCAGCGGGGGCCCTGCAGCGGTGAATGAGCCAGAAGGGAAATAAATCATGAGGTTCGATTAAAAATCGACTTTCGAAACAAACTTTTTACCACTCCCCAAAGGACAATGGCTCGTAAGTGTGCTTGTCATAGGACAAACGCAGGATCCGCGTCCAGAAAGTTCCCTGACGGCGGACAATGTCACTTTGCAGGCAGTCCCGGCCCACGGTGCACCCCATCTGCGGGCTAACCCTCTAGCCCGCCAAGTTGGATGCTCTGAGTATTCAGGGCCGGGGGCCTCTGCAATGACAGCCCCAGGCAGGCATGAGACGGGCTGGGGGCTGGAGGAACATCACCTTCCTTCCACCCAAACGCTGCTTTGCCTGCTCTGGGATCTACACCTGACACTTGCCGGCCTTTGGGCCTGAACCCAGACCCCCCCCCCAA
>NW_019154139.1:5634964-5690878 GCF_002288905.1 Enhydra lutris kenyoni | reverse complement strand
GGAGGCACAGCTGGAAATAAATGGCCCCTCTCAGCCCCAGGCAGGACGCTTTAAGGGAAGAAAGTTCAGCAAACCCCAAGGCCCATCTCCTTGACAACCACCAATAAGAGCTCCTTTTTTCTTCTCCTGCTCTCCAGGCCCGACTCAAAGACAAGACTTTCCTCTTTTTGTCCACTCTGCCCGCCTGGGTCTGCGCCTAGCTTTCCTTTCCGTACCAGCTCCCTTCCCTGCCCCCAACACACACGGGAGCGCACGCGCGCGCGCACACACACACACACCCCTCCCAACACACATCCTCAGGCATACAGACACATGTTCTCTCTCTCTCTCTCTCTCTCTCTCTCTCTCACACACACACACACACGCATGCATGGACACACACTCACAAGGCCTTCTGTAGACAATCACTGCTATTCTGGAAAGTTAAATCTGCATCCAGACACCCTTACTCCCAACCTGACTTCCTATCACAAATAGCTCATGGCACTGGCCTGGTGGCTGAGGCAAAGGGTCCCCAACATGGGGGGACAGGAAAGGGTCAGCCATGGCTGTCCAGGATGGGAGGGAGGTGCTTCTCTCTGCCTCCTCTAAGACTTTCCCTCTGCATGGTCAGTCCTAACTGGTGGTTTAATTTGGAAAGACCCCCTTATCTTTATAGGCTTTATTTTGTCCTCCTCCCAAATGTGTGGTTTTGGGTTTTGAGGGGGAGAAAGCGCCCTTAGAAACACACATTGTCTTGTGCATCAGTGACAAGGGCAAGCAATGTGAGTTTGACGATGAGGTAGGTCCTTTTTGGGAACTTTAACTGACCATAAACAATGCCTTTTGAATACCTGTTCCTTGGCCAGGTGTCTTCCAAGCTTGACAGCAGCAGGCTCTGTCCCCCTAGATCAAGGAGGGAACGGATGCACAATCTTTTCAGATTGTGACCCCCACAATCTGAGGGCAGCTCTCACCCATCCCAAGTTCTTGTCTCCAGCCTGCATCCTGCAAGGTGAGAAGATGAACAAAAGGTGATACCTTCCAGAAGACTGCGATCTGTGCAGAGGAGCCCCGGAGTGGGGACGGGGATGGAGAAGATACTCACGTGTAAGTCCCCACAAACCCGCTAAAGATAGCGACAGAGAGACAGGTGCTTACTTCTGCTCCTGGGGTGGTTTGGGAGGCATCCTAGACCCTAGAGTTGGCTACAAAGTATGAGAAGATTTTCCTGGTGGTCAAGAGAATGTGCCAAGGTCCACTGAAGAAGGTGGGGACCGAGAAGTGAGTGTTCTTGGAGTACCTTGCCAACTGTAAAGCCCTGCGCCTGAGTGGTAGTGACATGGGGGAAAGCTGCCCACAGAGATGGCAGCATCTGTGAGGTGGACCTGGCTGGTGGGCTGAGAACACGTATGCCCGGACTCCCGCAAGGGGCATCTCAGAGCTTCTGGAAACTGAACTAGGAGAAGAGAGACCCAGGGGTGAACCTGACAGTCACTTTGGGAGGGAACACTCCATAGCTCCCTATCACCTTCCAAGCAAACCCTCAATGCTCCGTGCAGCTAACAAGGCACTGGCAGCCGTCCCAGCCTCGTGCAACCACGGGGGAGGAGGACGCCACATACATCCTGCTCTCACACCCCTGAACCTTTGCCTCTGCCAGGAGCCCTTCATGTTCTTCTCCACAAAGCTCACCCCTTCTCTGCACACGCCCTCATCCTGTCCCCTTGCCAGGCATAGGGCCTCCCCTGAGCTCCCACACACCTGGGGGCTGCCCTCTCAGAGTCGGACTCACCTTGGGTTTCCCGTCTGCCTCTTCCCAAACTGGGGGTTTCTGAAGGCGGGGCTCACACCCCATCTGCATCTGGGGCCATAGCGCTTACCCCCCCACCCCCCACGGGGCCTAGGAAATGATTGTTGAACGAATGAACAAAGAAACAAGACAGATATAACTTAACCAAGAATTCGCATCACTCCAGGGAGGGGTTAAAGATTCTTTGTCTACATGATGGGGTTTGGTGGAGTGAATCCAGCTGCCCACGTCCTCCCTGCCATCCCCATCCTCTCTGCCCTGTGGGGAAGCTGGGCAGGCTGGCACGACCGCCGTCCTCTGGGGTCTTTGGCTCCCCCTGGTGACACCTCGTAGAAGTCCCAGGAAGAAAGAAGGCAGAGGAAACTCCCTTCCAACATACACACAGCCTCTGCCCCCTGGGGTGTTCCTGCTGACCCCAGTCCTCACAGAAGGAATACCTTACTTTAAAAAGAAAATTTCCTCAAGAAGAAGTCTCTTGATTAATAACAGTTGTGAAAGCTCTTTAAGAAAATAATGTTCTCTGCAAGCATAAAATGTCATTCCAAGATGTTAGAGGCTTTTTTGTCCTTTCTTATTAAAAATGGGGTTTCGTGGGGCACCTGGGTGGCTCAGTGCGTTAAGCCTCTGCCTTCGGCTCAGGTCATGATCCCAGGGTCCTGGGATCCAGCCCCACATCGGGCTCTCTGCTCAGCGGGGAGCCTGCTTCCCTTCCCCCCTCTCTCTACCGGCTTCTCTGCCTACTCGTGATCTCTATCTGTCAAATAAATAAATAAAATCTTTTTTAAAAAATGGGGTTGCATAATAATCCTCCTTCATGTTGCACACTTTTTTTTTAATAAAGGGAAAGGGGGGAAGGGCAGCAGGAGAGGGAGAGAGAGAATCTTAAGCAGGCTCCATGCCCAGCACGGAGCCTGATGCAGGGCTCAATCTCACCACCCTGAGATCATGACCTGAGCTGAAATCAAGAGTCGAAAGCTTCACTGACTGAACCACCCAGGTGCCCCCATGTCACACACTTCTTTAGAGCTTCGAGGGGAATCTCCTTTGCTATCCTCCCATGACCGTGGGCCCCACAAGTTGGGTTTCTTGTAACAGCCCCAAATTCATGGGGCCGATTTTAAGTACCACCCAATTTTAAGCTCTCTCATCTTTCTAACGGGAGCAAAAGAATTTTTCCCCGTGTAGGAGAGTGGGACCTCACTTTTGGGAAGGGCTTGAGTAGAAGTGGAAAGCGAGGGGTCATAGGACTCACCTGCACACCCACATCCCATGCCAGTGAATCGTAGAGGTGGCCCAGCCCACACTCCTCATTTTACAGATGGGGAAACTGAGGCCCAGCCTCACAGATCTGCCACTCCCTCAAGCACCTCTGCCTGGGTCACGTCCCAGGTCATGTCCCCTCAGGTCCCGCTGCCTCTGGAGTGGCACCTCAGGCTTCTCTCCTCACCACCCACATCAAGTTCTGTCAGCTCTGTATTCATGACCTCTCCTCTCTGTCCCTTCAGCCCCTGGCTTTGTTGAGACAACACCAGCTCTCATCGGAATGACTCCACAGAGGCTCAGACTCATCGCTTCAGGCTCGCTGGCGTCAGCTTTCCAAAGGCCGACCTGACCTCTCCACTCCTTGCTGCCTACAGGACAGAGTTCACCCAAGACCCGGGAGGTGGGGCTCCGTAGATCTGTTCCTCCTCAACCCTCTGCTGGTAGACGTCCATGCTTCCTCTCCACTCCATGCTGCCTCACACCTCTGAGCCACAGCCTGCTCCCTTCCCTCTTCTCCCAATGCCGTTCCCACCCATGTGTTTGGCAGACCCAGACTCACAGCTTGGCTCAGATGCCCTGCCTTTGGAGCTTCCCTATCTGGCTCAGGGCTTTGGGGAGGGAATCCAGCTGCCCGCTTTCTCTGGCCATCTCCATCCTCTGTGCCCCATAGGGAAGTTGGCCTGGCCAGTTAGACCACTGTCCTCAGGGGCTCAGTGTGGGTGATCTGGGGCCCTTTGGCCCTCCATGATCCCCCACCATGGGTACCGGTTCAGCTTTGAAACCTGGAACGGACTGGTTAATAGCTTTGTCTTCTCTTTAGGTCAAGGTGAGCAGGTTAGTTAGACTTCCCGGTCATGTACTACCCTTTCCAGACCCCAAGGCCCAGTAGTGAACGGGTGACCCAGGGTGGGCCATTCCTTGTATCCCATGCCCCCAGGCACATAACTGGTCTGGGCAAGGATTTGTGACTAAACCAAGCCAATCAAATGACTTCCCTGGGAGTCTCTAAATGGGCTGGTGGGCATGACTACTTCCTATGGGGGCATGGAAAAAGGGTGGGGCTGATTCCCTGTCCAGGGTGACTGTGGATCTGCCACAGTCTAGACAACTGGACTGAGAGAATAGACCCACCAGTCAGAGAGAAGCAGAGGGGAGAGATGAGGAGGGAAAGGGAAGAGAGAGGGAGCAGAGGAGAAGGGAGGGGAAAGGAGGGACCTGACAGTGTTGAAGCCCTGGTTGAGTCATTCCTTTGCTCTTAAGACAATTGTTTCTGTCTCTTGAAGTCAAAAGGGTCCTGCTTAAATGCATGGGGTTGGGGAGTGTCTCCAAGAACTGACACTATTGACAAATGACACATCCAGGCCTTGTCCTGAACACTTGACCTATATTAATTCATGTAATTCCTCATCAGAGGAGATAGGTGCTATTATCCTCATTTATAGATGTGGAGTGTAGCCCAGAGAAGTTCAGTGACTTGCCCAAGGCCACACAGGAATAAATGAATGAATGAATGGGAAATGTTGTCCTTGGTCACCCAAGGAGAGGAGACTGTGGGCTCCTGATTCCCTGTCTGGGGTCCCTTGACCCTCCCTCTGACCTGTTGTTGTAGATGATCTGCAGTGGAGTAGAGGGAAAGAGCAGAGGGTTGGCGGATCAGGACCCGAATCCATGCACTGTCACTAACTTGCTGTGTGGCCTTGGGCAAGCCGCAGAAGCTCTCCACGACTCAGGATCCTCATTGGTAAAACCAGGAATGCTTGAGGATCTCCTAAGATCATGCTCGTAAAGTCCCGGGTACAGAGTCAGCACTGAATGCACAGTGGCCAGGTGGTCCAGTCATCCAAAGGATGTTTATTGATCACCTGCTTTGTATCGGACACTGTTCTAGGTCTTGGGGATACAGCAGCGAGCGGGCCAGGCTGGATTCCTGCCCTCACGGAGCTCAGGGTCCATTTGAGGGAGGCGGACAACAAGAAACTAGAAGTAAGAGAAGCCCAAGGTAGAGACGAGGGCTCTGCGGAGGGCTGAGGCTGGGTGGTGATATACTGATGGTGGGGTGGGGGTCCTGTAGGTGGGGGGCAGTCAGCAGAGCTCTTTCCCAGGAGCTGATACTTGTACCAGGACCCAGATCTCAAAAGCAGCCTCCATGCCAAGGTGAGAAATCTGTCTCAGACAGTCACAGAGTGGACTTGACCTTTAAATTATTTAAGAATCCCCCCCCTTTTTTTTAAACTACAGTGGACCCTGTGCTGCATCCCCCACTAGGATGACCCGTGCTGCCAACAGTATTTAAACAGCACTGTGGGAGAGGTGTGGGCTTGGGTGGGCTTCAAACGAGGGCACGAGTGTGTTCTCACCCCATGCCCGGCAAATGCTCATTTGTGCAAGAACATCTTTTGTGTAAAAGTCACACTTTTTCCATATTAAAAGTTCTATCTGCTCAATACAGGAAAGACCCAGAGAGGATGACAATGAACCTTTTCTTAGATTCCTTCCAGTTTTTTTTCTGTGAGCATATACATTTAAAAAATAAAATTAAGATCACATTACACACAGCATATTTTTCTGACCTCTGTGTTTATTTGTTTTAAATTTGTCGTCAAATTATTTTTATACAGGCATGCTTTACATAAAAGAAGATGCACCAGTTTAACTGCATGGTTTGTTGAGTTAAAAAATTTTTTTGTAGTAGGGGCTCCCGGGTGGCTCAGTGGGTTAAAGCCTCTGCCTTTGGCTCAGGTCATGATCCCAGGGTCCTGGGATCGAGCCCCACATCAGGCTCTCTGCTCAGCGGGGACCCTACTTCCCTGCCTCTCTGCCTACTTGTGATCTCTGTCTGTCAAATAAATAAATACAATTTTTTTAAAGATTTTATTTATTTATTTGAGAGAGAGACAGTGAGAGAGAGCATGAGCGAGGAGAAGGTCAGAGGGAGAAGCAGACCCCCAATGGAGCTGGGAGCCCGATGTGGGACTTGATCCCGGGACTCCGGGATCATGACCTGAGCCGAAGGCAGTCGTCCAACCAACTGAGCCACCCAGGCATCCCAATAAATAAAATTTTTAAAGTAAAAAAAATTTGTAGTAAAATATACGTAACAAAATTTACCATTTCAACCATTTTTAAGCATACAGTTCAGTGGCAGGAAGTACCTTTATGTTCTTGTGTCACTCTCCCCACCACCCATTTCCAGAACTTTTTCATCCTCCCAAACCCTGTCCCCATTAAACACTAACTCCCCACTCTCCCATCTCCCCGGAAGCTGGAACTCACCGTTCTGATTTCGGTCTCAATGATTTTGGTGCCTCATATAAATGGAATCATACAATGTTGGTCCTTTAGGTCTGGCTTGTTTTACTTGGCATAATTTTCCAAGATTCATCCGTGTTGTATTATCATCAGAATTTTACTCCTTTTCAAGACCAAAATGACATTTTTTTTCCCACATGGAGAGCATATTTTCTTTATCTGCTCACCTGTGGACGGGCATTTGGGATGTTTCCATTTTTGGTTACTGTGAATGACTCTGCTACGAACAAGGGTGTGCAAATATTGGCTTGAGTCCCTGTTTTCAATCCTTTTGGGGGATATGTAACTGAAAGTGGGATTGCGGGATCACACGGGAATTCTACGTTTAATTTTTGAGAAACTGCCCTGATGTTCCACAGACACTGCCTGTTCAGCGAGTTTTGATGGATATGCACACCTGTGTAATTTCCACCACAATCAAAATAAAGAACACTTACCACACTCCCCAAATCTCTGCTTGCCCTTCCCACCAATTGCCCTGACCCCCTGGCTCGAGCGACCACGGGTCTGATGTCTTGGACTATGGATTCGAGTCACCTATTCTAGAACTTTGTAAAAAATGACATCATGCCCGGTGAGCTACTCTTCTCATCTGACTTCTTTTCTGCAGCACGCTTTTCGAGTTTCATTCCACAGCAGCAGCTTTACCACCTGCTTTCTCTCATTTCATTCAGAACCATAAGCGTTAAATCTTATTTTCAAATGAAATTTTACAAACTGTCTATATAGTACTCCGTCGCAAGGATGCACCATAACCAGTCTAAGCTGATGCTAATTTTTTCCTGTTATAAACATCACCGAGTGGAGCATCCTTGTGCCTAAATCTTTGCCTGTGTCTCTGATCTTGGCTTCGAGATAAACCTGGAGGTAGAATAACTGGGCAGAAGGGAACCAACGGCTTTTGTCTCCTTGCATCGCTTGCCAAATTGCTTCTCAGGAAGGTGTTACCACAACGGGTCAATGTCACCTCCTTAGTGTTCCTTGAACCTGTGGACCCATAGCCTCAATGTCCTCTGTCCTTTGGGGTCACTCCCTGGCACTCTCCCCTGCGCTGCTGCCCAAGGTGCTATCTGCCTGAGTTGCAAGCCACCCTCAAAACCCAAGACCACATGGTCCTCTAAGGAGGCAGAACCATTGGGAAGCTAGGCAAGGGCCTCGCGGCGGCAGATGCAGCAGAAGCCTTGATACTCAGTCCAGAGCGAGGACCCTGTGAATGAATTAGGGGTCACTAGTCCCTTTCCCTGCCTTCTGATGCCAGTGCCCAGCAGTGGTCCAGCAGAGGAGGCACAGATAATGTAGGTGTGGCTCTGGAATCCCCTCAAACCTGTTGTTTAGGCTGATTCGTGGCTGAGGAGTTGCACAATCAGGAGGCACTGGTGCTGGTCAGCGACATCCCAGGATGGGTCTCCTATGGTCCAAAAGGAAGTCAAGGGCTCTCGGGCCAGAGACCCACTGTTTTCCCATCCTTGGGGCCCTTGCCCTGGGTGGCTATTTAATGGCAGGTGCTAGCCCTTCTCGGGTCCCAGGCCTGGTCTAGTTCAACTCAAGAATGTCCCTAACACAAAAGAGGAGGGGCTTGCGTGACCATGATAAAGGTCTCCCACAGCCGCCCACGCTGGGCTGCAGACTGACGGGGCTCCTGGTGTACAATGAGCCTTTATGGCATTCTTGCCTGCAGCCTTATCTCTCAGGAATGTTGGGGGAGTGAAGAAAACTGGCCTGAGAGGGCTTGAGCAGGGGACCTGGGCTCTCCGGCTCTGCCCCCAAGGTCAGCTGAGCTCTTTGGTAACTAGTATCACAGGGCAGGTCATGCTGATCGTGACAATGGGCATTTGTGCGGGACTTTCCAGCTTATCAGACTCACTCACACCCATCATCTTGTTTGATCCTCATAGTCAAAGGCTGACATCAGGCGTTTCATAGCCTCCATTTTGCAGATGGAGAAACAGAGTCCAGGAAAATTAAGTACCCCTCTCACCACCCCACACCCCCCAGGCTGTGCTGGTCCCACCTAAATTGTTAGAGAGAAAAAAGAGGTCCTCAGTTATGCTAGTGCCCAAGAGAGATGGAGGAAGTTGCCTTCCATTTGGAAAGAAAGGATGCCTGATGCTAAGAACACAGGAAGAGACGTGGTCCCTGCTCATGGTGAGCTCAGGCTGGAGAGGGAGACTCTGGCACATGAATTTGGCAGAAGCGGCCAAAACTCCAGCCAGAGGGTCCTGTTTCCCCAAATCCACCCTTGTTTCTTTTTGCTACACTGCAGGTCTCCTGCAACGGGCGTATGAACTGGTTTTAGACCCCTGGCGGACACAAGTACATATACGTAACTCCCTGTGTGCCCTCAAGAAAATGCCTTAGCCTCTCTGAACTTCAGCTTTGCTATATGTGAAATAAGAATGAAAAGCTCTCATCACAGGGGCTCAGGGAGGGAGAGACCAGATGACACATATAAAGTCCCTGGCATGGTCATTGGCATACAGATGGCACTCAATAATTACTGATCTAAATTTTAGATAAGCTAGAGTGCCAAGAAACAGATGTAAAGAACAATGGTGGGTGGGGGATGCCAGCCTGGGTGAGATGAGGAGCACGGCTTGCCGGCGAGGAGCACAATTGCAAGTGACAGAATGTGTCTTGGTAACTTCAAGTACACGAGACCTGTTGCAAGGAGGTGGGTATCTTTGGGGGAGAAAAAAAGGACAACCTAAAACACAGGCTTCAGAAAGAACAGGACAAGGCAGATTCAGAGTTCAGGCAGCAGAAACAAGGGCCACGCTCTCCGGGCCCAGGATGAATCGGCTTCAAAGATCTCTGTCCTCAAGTCAAGATTCAAGTTCCCAGGAGGGAGTCTTGTGGGTCAAGCCAGGGTCCCGTACCCATCTTGGCCAGGGTGGATTGGATGCCTTGCCTGACGAACCCACCAGAATGCAGGCTAGAGGAGGCTGGGGAGTTTCCAAAGGAGATGCCAGAGCCAGAAGGGGCATAGTAGATATCCGCTCTAGGAGAGGAGTAAGAAGAAAAAAACAAAACAAAACAAAACTCTGCTGAGAACCTGCTCTGTGCCTCCTGGAGGGCTTTTGGGAGGAAGCGGCACTGACACTAGACCTTGAAGTGTAGGGAGAATGCCATTCCCTAAGGGTGCTGGGGAGAGGAAAAAGGATGCTGTCCTCAGTCACCATCCTCAGGAAGGACTTAGTGAAGGATGTCACCTCCCTGGAGCCTAAGGGACAGTGGCATTTTTGGCAGTCCCTCTCCTGCTTTAACTTCCTTTTTGGGTTTTTGGTACTGGATAATCAATCCACAGAGCTTGGGGAGAAGAAAGTCACAGCATCCAACCACTACCATGAAACCATTGTGCTTTTGTTTGGGTCACATTCTGTTAGAGTGACATGCAGTCAGCCATTCAACAAACATTTACCAAGCACCCACCGTTCCTGCTGAGCTGAGTGTAACTGAGCTATGCTGAGCACTGCTCTTGGCATGGTTTCTGTCCTGCAGGAGTCTAGAGTCTCGTCAGGGATAGAAAGAAGTAGATAGTTATCTCTGAGAGAGATATTTGAGGCCAGCACAAGGTGCAGGTTAAGGTAAAGGAAGGAGGTGTCAAAGCAGCCGGCCTGGTGGGATGGGGAGGAGGGCATTTGTGAGGGTAAAATTTCATAGAAGAGGTAAGGCAGGTTTTGTTGGACGAATAGGAGTTCGACAGGTGGCTGTTAGCTGAAGGACATTCCAAGTGGAAGAACAGGTGCAAATCATCCTGAGAAACAGGGACAACTGCACATAGATTCCTCAGGCCTAGAGGCAAAGCCATGGACAGTGGAGGCCAGTCTGGTTCTCCAGGAGCTCTGGCTCTATCCTGAAGGTGGTGGGGAGCCGCGGGAGGACCCTAGGCAAGGGAATGACCTGGCAGATCTATGTTCTAGAAAGATCCCTCTGGCCTGGGTGGGACACTGTGAATGTGGTCAAGGCATTTGTTTAACTCTATCCTGAAGTCTTCTTTGCAGATGGTTCTCCCTGAGAGCAAAAGCCTGCTACTCTGGGGAGTCCAAGGTCAAATCCTCCCAGGAACAGCCTCACTTTATACGCACCTCATCCTCTTAGAGAATCGTCCCAGCTATCGGCCTTTATTAAGGGCGCTAGGAGAGCCTGCCGCAGAGACATCCTGTGTCTTGGCTTGGCTCCATGTGCTTCCCATTGGTTTGAACACAGTCCCTCACCTCCTTTATTTTAATCATGATACACCTATTAAGCTTCTTTGGAACATTCTTTGAAGAACAGCCTAGACCCTTTATGACCACAATGGCTTCAAAAAACTGGTCTCAAGTAAACTTTGGGGTCCTCACCACCGTGGACCCAGGAACCTCTAGATCCCCAGTCATTCCTCACCTTTTGGCCACAGGAATCCAATTCAGGGGGCTCCATTTTGAAACCGGAGAAAGGACTGGAAGAATCTGGTAAAGGTTGGGGCTGGTCATCTTTCCTGCTGCTACCATTCACCCAATTCTCAATACTCCCAGCTGGTCACAACCTCACTTCGTTCCCCAAAACAACCTTGCTTTAAGGTGTGACTATCTCTACTGTACAGATGGTGAACCTGAGGGCCAGAGAGGCTAAGTGACACATCCAAGGGTTTCAGGGTAAAAATACCACAAGGTGGGTACCCAGAAGCAAGCATAGGAGGACGCTTAAATTCTCCATAAACTAACAGTGTAAAGAACTTGGAAATGTGAAGCTGGATGCGGGGAGGAGGAAGGAGTTCAGACCCATCCCAAGCTTCCAGGTGGCCAAAAGAATGAATTCTTGAGGGACGGGAGTAAATGTGCAAAGGATGTGAATTGGCAATTTATGGGGGAGGAATTTCTAAAGCAGAGGGTCCTGCTGGAGAAAAAGAAGTCTGGCTCCACTCTCATCAAAGGGGTCACCTAGGTCAAGGGGATTGGCTAAAAGACAAAGGTCAATAACACGTAGTACTGAAGAGGTTTTTGGGAGACAGGCAGTCCCAGACACTGTTGCAGGAGGAAAATTGGAGCGGTACTTACGAGGGCTTATCTGTCAAAGCTTGAAAGTCCCCTTTCTCGCCTCTAGGGAGGAGGATAGACTGGGAGGGCGCACAAAGGAGACTTCTGGGGGTGCCGGAAGTGTTCTATGTCTTGGTCTGGGTGGGATTATGCAGATCTACACTTGCGGAAAATATTATGGAGCTGAACAGTGAAGATTGGCCTATATCATGCAAATCCATGCACACGTCCTATAAAAAAGGAAAAATAAAATAAAATGCAACAACCTTTGAGACAACAGTCACCCATCCAGGAATCTACAGGGTAGGTAGGTAAGGAACCCTGGGAGACATCCAGCTTTCAGCAGGGAAATGGCGCAGAGTCAGTCATGACAGGGATACACCAGAATCTTAACATGCGACCATTGAAGAGCTTCTGAAAAAAACGTTCCTGCTATATTGTGACAGAGGCAAGTTTAAAAGAGGATCGGTTTGTGAAGCTGTGTTTGCAAAAGCACAACCAAAAATCGCTCTCTGTGTGGGCCTGTGTTTGGATAAAGAAGCCTCAAAAAGCGACATCTGAATGTTAACATCATTTTCCTCCCTGGAGCGGGATTTGGAGGGCCCCGGTGGGAACTTTCTACCGTGTACCCATAGTGTATCATGGGCTAGCTTTGCAATCGGCATTCCCTGCTTTTGCAATGAACAACAACAACAAATCCGTGAAAATAAAATGAATCAGTAGAGATGCTTGGCACATAGTAGGTGCTCACGGAGTTTTTGCTGAAGACAAGGATTCAGCTGTCTGTGGGCTCCAGTGCCTTGTCCCTCAGTTGGGGTCTGCGTGGGCCGGCCACCCCTGATGCTGACTGGGTCCCCCATTCCCTCTTCCCCACCTCTCGAGGGGGCTCTCAGGGTCTCGGATGCCGCTGGAATGGATGTTAGGGAAGCTGGAAGCTGGCGGCCACATTTCCCTGGTGGGGGACTTGCTTTAAGGCCAGAGCTCTGTTTGGTTGGCCCCAATTTTTATTTGTGGGGAGATTAAGGGAAAATAAAATAAAACATTTAGAGCAACCAAGCCCTCCTTTCCGACCGCGGAGGGTGAGTGGTGGGGCCTGGGGCGGACGCAGCTGCCTGCGGCATCGCGCCGCAGGGGAACAGAGGCAGACTCCGCGCCCTGCGGTCCCCGCAGCCTCCGCGCCCTCCCCTCCCGGGCCGCCCCCGCCCTGGGCCCCGCCAAAGACTTTTTGAAGTTGATCAATGAAACATGTTTTATTTACGGGGGCCGTTGGTGCGCGGGGGCTCGGGGAGGCGAGGCCTTCGTTGCATAAAGGAAGAGTGGGCGGACTCGGGGCTGGGAGAGAAAGGAGGGAAAATCACAGTTCCGTCTGCTCCCTGGAAAATAAAGGGGGAGAGGGGAGGAGGAGGAGGGTCGAAATTGTGGATTTGCTCAATAAAGAGCCCGCGGGGAGAGAGGTCCGCTCAATCCTCTTAGTCTGGACAATGTAGGGCCCGGGGCGCGGATTCCACCCCGGGATCGAAGGGCCGTGGGCTGTTTAAATTGCTACTTAGGTTTCCAGCTGTTTTACCAGTGATTTGCCCAACTTAATAGCTCTTTAAGGCTTTAAACAAGAAAATAGCTCTTCTCACGATTCAAAGGAGCGGCCCTGGTTAGTTCAGTCGGCGCCCATTGTCTGAGGCTTAACCCTTCCCTGTGCCCAGTCCCCTCCCCCTGGGCCCAGACTTTGTCCTGCTGGAGACTGTTTATCCTTTTAACATGCTGGTTTTCCGGGCCTCCGTCCAGAGGACTTCTAAATAAGTACTTATTTGAGGGGACTGCCTGTCTGCGGCCTTTGCGCATCCCCCAGCAAATTCATAACAGATAGTAAGAATAATTATTAGGGCCAGAGTGCCTCCTTAGTGAGAACCTACTGTGTGCCAGACCTTGGGTCGACGTTTTTCTTCATGCATCCCGTTTCATTCTCAAACTCGTCTGCGGAGGAGGTGGGCACTCTGCTATGATGGCCATCGTATGGATGGGGAAACTGAGGCACAGAGGAAGGAATCATGTAGGGGTGTACAGCAAGGTCACGGCTGGCCTGATTTCCAGGGACCAGACTCCTAACAACCAGCCTGCTGTCAGTCAGCCGTGGAAGCTCGGGCTGGTTAGGAGAGGGGACTCTTGGGCTGTGGGGGTCCAGCATGGTACCTCTGACCATGGGCACTTAGAGGCAGCTGTGGGGCCCAGTTTCCAGGGAGGCTGGAAGTGGGGATAGGGGCTGGGAGGGGCAGGAGAGGAAGGGACCATCCAGAAGATGGGGGGAGGGGTCTGACTTCAAACCCCTGTATCCAGAACCTGCCTTTGATTGCATGAAACCAATTCTCCATCTACCACAATTTGACTTGAATGTGCTAAAAACAGCAGTTGCTTCTCCCATCATGAGAGTCAAACACATCAACTGTAAACGTGAGCTACCACCGTCATCATCGCTGTCCCTGTTATCACTACTTCTAGGTAAGAGCGCTTGGTCCTGCTGTATTTCCCTCAGTCTTATTTTTCACATATATCTACATACTCAGAGTGATTGTAATTACAGTACGCCCTGCTTCGCATATGTATGCGTTTATCTTTTCTCGAAGATTCACCAAGCCAGAAAGCTTTGGTGAAGGCTTGTCGATTTTCCCTGCCGACGCTATGCCCTTCGATTCTTAGACCAGATTACACACGTAGATTATATGCAAGGGCTTATCATCGTGCAAAGGAAGTCTTTAGAGATGGATGGGAGAACTTTGCAGGTGAACAAAACACGGAAGAGGAAAAGGTGCCAGATCAAGTGTGTGTTCAAGGCACAGTTTTTTGGGAGTGGTGACTGTGTATCTGGCCAGACCACAGAAGGAGGTGGGGCCAGAACCTGGAACCTCAGGGCTAGAATCAGTCCAAGGGTTTAGCTTTACTCCTCAGGTCATGGGGAGCCATGGGTGGTTTCTGAGCAAGGGCTGTGACCAGATCAGTGCTGGACAGTCCACAGCTGAGACTCCAAGAAAGACAGCCCTGGGGTCCAGCCTGCCTCCTGGCAGAATAACGTCCACTTCTCTAACAGAGTGGAAATTGGCTTCCCATCCTTCTTCCTTGGGCACAGCTGGGAAGTACAACCCAGCCCGGTCCTCCCCAGACTGGGCCACGCTGGAGCCGTTTGTGTGACTGTGTCTCTGGTGTATAGGAGAGAACAGAGATTACCTCTTATCTGCCCCTGCAGACTCTCACAAGTAAGATCGCTTCCTTGTCACTTGGTGAGTAGGTTTAAAAAGGGCCACTCTCTTTCAGTCCTCTTATTTTACAGATGGGGAAACTGAGGCCCAGAGTGGGGAAGGGGGCATGCCAAGAATATCATGGTGGGTAAGTGGCAAAGGCAGAACCGAGAAAAATTCCTTACATTTGTACCATGGTTTGTTATACCCATCCATTTCCATCCAGTTCCTCGCATCTTTTTTTTTTTTTTAGTAACACAATTAACAAAAAGATGGAAATGTTATAATTCTTGGTGTTGGCCAGAATATAAATTGCGGTAATGCTGTGGGAAGGCAATATGGTAATGTACATCAACATTTTAACACAAAGGTCCATTGACCGACCAGTTCCATTGCTGAGAATCGTTTCCTTGAATAGATTTACACGTGTATACAAAGATGTATGTGCAAGGACGTTCATCACAGTGCTGCTTTGTATACCCAAAACTTGGGGGGGGGGAACCCAGCAGCTCTAAATGTCTATAAATGTGGACTGGTTATATACATTTCACTATGGCGAACCATGGAGTATTACATAGCCATCTAAAGGAGTGGACTAGACCAATTTGTATCTCCACGAACAGTGTTTGAGAATGAGTATTTCTCCAGAAGCTTGGGGATTCTCAAACTTTAAAGTCTTTGCTCGTTTGACAGGTTAAACAAAGACCATCCAATAATTTTCGCTCACGTCTAGTAATTATGAGGAAGGTGGAACACTTTCCCATATAGCTATTGCTCACTTTAAATCATTTTCCTGGGGATTTCCTTTTCATATCCAGCCTTTGTCCCTTTTCCTGTTAGGTTTCGAGTCTTCCTCACTGGTGTGACTGTTTCCTAAATTAAAGCAATTAATCCCAGGGAATGTCACTCCCTGTGTAGCTTTCCTCATGGTATTGTTTATACTTTTTTCCTTCATTCAGAAACTTAAAATTTTTTATGTGGTCTTACTCTTTTAACTTTAATTTTTTGGGTTCAGAAGACGTTTTTAAGAAATAGTTCTCCTTACCCTTTTCTGATTTCCTCAATCGTTTTGAAGCCTGGCAAATTCTCATCCCTCCAGAGAGCTGGTCAATATTCACTTATATTTTTGGCCAGTCTTTTGAGGATTTGATTTGCCTTATAGACAATTTACTCATCCGTATATTTGAAAATGCAGTTAAACTTATATTTTCCCTTACATGGTCTCCCAACTGTCTTTGCTCAACATTCCTTCCATTGGTCATTAGCTGGAGAAGACAGTGTTATGCTTTGAGCTAGTTTTGTGTAGGAAAGACAATTCTGTTTTCCACTAATCAAGTATTTTAATATTGGAGAGGACTTATCCTTGTCTTTTTGAAAATAATCTCTGGATTTCTCACTCATTTGTTCCAGCAAATGAATTTTATTATGGCCTCTGTGTATCCTACTTAGAAAGATCTTCCCCCCCTAGAATCCCTAAGATTATAAATAACTTCACCTATGTTTTCTTTTAGAGTTTTTATGGTTTGATGTGTGTGTGTGTGTGTGTGTGTGTGTGTGTGTGTGTGTGTGTGTGTTTAAATCTTGGATCCGTCTGGAATTTATTTTGGTATAAGGGGTGAGGTAGGGATTCAACTTAATTTTTTCCAGATGGCTGACTACCAGTTATCTTAATGCCCTGCTTGGACTGGTACACCTCTTCTCTCTGATATGAAATGCCTCCTATTTCTTTCCCCCACATGCTGGATACCCACATATGTTTCCACAGATTTCTGTTCTCTGAGCTGGACTGGGTGTCTAGTTCTTTTCCAGTACTAAACTTTAAAAACTATTGTACTTTCATAATATGTTTTAACATCTGGTAAAGCCAGTCCTGCTTCATTAGTTTTGTTTTTCCTTAGAATTTCCCTGGCTAGTCTCACATGTTTATTTTTCCAGATGAAATTGGTATTATTTTGTCAAGTTCCACAAAATAGAAGAAAATAAAACCCAATTCGTTTAAGGGTTTTCTTATTAATGAGAATAGTCTTGTTGTAGATTATTTTTATTAACCTTTTGCCATTCGCTTGGTTGTCAGTCTGTTTTTTTCTCATTAATTCCTCCCCCACCACAATTTTTAAAAAAAAAATATAGTCAACCCTGTTCTCCTTTTCCTTTTAAAAAAAAATCTTACAAATTTTAAAGCTTGGAAACATCCCATTTCTCCAGCAATGTGGTCAATATTCACTTATATTTTTGGCCAGTATTCCTAAGATTTGATTTGCCTTATAAGCCACTTCTATTTTCAGCATGTGTGAAAGATGGGAAGCACGAGTCCAAGCTGGTTTTTTCTGTGCTGCCCCTTCATGGTTCCTTGTCTCCCAAAGACGACGCTATTGAATATTAAATTCTTCTACGTGAGAAGGCTCCTTGGCTCCCTATTCTGTCCCATCCAGGCCTGCTCTGCAGTTTGATCCAGGGTTTAATCATCAGTTCTAGCTTCCGAGAGGGGCTGATTGCTTGTGTTTCTTAAAATATTCTTTGGATTTCTCACCCTTCTATTTCCCAAAATACCCCAGCCTGCGTGATTCATTCGGCCCCACGAGAACCCTGTGAAATAAACAAGAACCATTAATTCTGCCAGCTGCGCGTCCGCCTGGGCTGCGGGGCTAAGCGACAGACCAGATGACACACGGCTGTCGTAGCTCTGGGGGAACAAAAGTGTTCCCTTACGATCTCACGTTCCCCCGCCAGGGAAGGACTCTGGTTAGCAGCAACTTTGGTTGTTGAGTTTGACACGAACAGGAAGAGAGTGGGGATGTGCGTGTAGCCCGCATCCGATCCTCAGCCTCAAACCGTCGGGGGCCTGGCACCTGGGGCTCTTCAGGAGAAGTTGACACCCACAACTGTGAGTCAGTGTGGGGCGCCAGGGAAGCGGCGCAGGGAGCCCCATCTGGGCTGGAGTGGGGGCGCGAGAAGGGATGAGGTCCCCGCATGCCTGAGGCAGGCCCTTGATGGATCCGACTTTGTCTCTGTGACCTCGGGGGCTGGGAGGATCTCTAGAGGGCACGGAGCTGACGTTAGCCTGTGCCCACGTCAGTAGCGTGTGTGTGGTGACAGCCCTTGGCAGTAGGGCTTAGGGAGCTGGGTTTTGGAATGAGGGGCCAGGCCTAGCATCCCTGGGAAGATCCCTCGTTAGCCACTGACCTCGATGTATTAGCAATCGACCCCGGTCCCCGAATTTAGGGGAAGGTCCATGCAGATGGGGTCTCAGCGGGCCATTCCCCGCCAGGATCTGCATCCAGTCTGGGGCCATTAACCCCCCGGGGGGTGGGGGAGATGGCCCTGATGATGCTGGAGGGCTAGAGGGGCTGCTACCCGGTCACCCGAGAGTCCTGGGGAAACGAGAAATAAAGTGACAAGCCCCGCCCCCGGCCCAGCTCCAGGCCCCGCCCCGGAGGGCCGTTTGGTGGAGGATCAGGGAGACGTTGTTTATTTCTCTTCTTTATTTGTAGCATTTATTTTGATCAAACGTATACAGGCAAGTAGTTCTACAAGGTTTGCTAAGAAAAACAGCAGTCTCTGCCTCTGTGCCCCCGCTCTCCCATATGCCCTCGCAGAGGCAACTGTCGCACCTCCTCTAATTATTTCCGTCTCACCTCCGTAGCTCTGGGGTTGCAGGTTGATCTTGGCAGCTGTCGGCCTTGGCGGCCGGCTTCTCCTTCCGGAAGGCGAGCATTTTGCTGTTCCCTGCCTCACCCCTCACCGCACACCTCTTCTCACGAACTTGTCCTCAGAGTCTTCGAGTCCTGCTCACCTGTGTCCGGTCGTGAAGGGCGTGTGGTCCTGAGCCTCCTTCCCGGGATCCAGTCCTCCTCCCGCCACTTACCAGCTGTGGGGTCCTGGACAGGTTACTCTACCTCTGGGCTGACCGCCTTACCCCCCCCCCCCCCCCAGCCTCGCTGGGCTGGAGCTTTCCAGGAGTAAATTCACCTAAAATGTTCGCTTCGTTTGAGTAGGGTCTGATAGACAAGGCACTCCACAGTGGTAAGAGGAAAAGGCTGTGGCTGTGACAACCTTCTTGCACAGTGGACCCCCTGCCCCAGCTAATAATTGTCTTGTTTCTCCTTTGCTTGGTTTTCTATGGAGTTCATTCCGTCTTGAGCTTTCCTCACAGGACTTTCTGGATGCTCCAGGCCTTCTCTCCTGGGGCTCCCCAGGCCTGGGCCCTACTGCTGTCCTGGGGTCTCCCTCCCCTAGCAGCAGGGTCATCCCCTTGCCTTTAACTATTTCCTGTATCCCAGGATTTGCCCCCTCATCCTGGTGAAGTATGTCCCCTAGTAATCTCCTGAGGAAGCCTATAAGGATAGTGGGGTTGATGCTCCTTTTCTGGAGTAGTTACGTTCCATAAAGTCACCAGGCAATTGACCCAGCCAACAGGGAACCCTCACTCGGATAAATACAGGGTCAGGGTCCTCCCTGTCTGTGGTCGCAGCATTTTCATCCACTGATCAGTGACTAACCTTATATTATGCATGTTTTATATGTACTTTCTATCTGAAGACCAATTAACCAATAGATGTTGTAATTCATTAACCTTGAACTTATGGCCAACAACGCTACGTTGTGTCGGAATAAAGCACGTCTAACACACCTGTTTTCTCTATAAGGCACGTCGCTGCCTTCCTATGCTTGGAAACACTGGACAGCTTTCTAGCACTATGCTTGGGATCATTTAAAATAGCAAGATCACCAACAAAAAGTCCCAAATGTGAAACATGCAGCATCAAACAGACGGCAAAGGGACACTTGCCTATGGGTTGACGCTGGGGCAGAGAGTCACTGAAGGCTGCTCATGGTTTTTGTTTTTGTTTTTGTTTTTGCCACTCTGTACATGTCTGCAAATGACCGTCGATGCACCGTGAGGGTCGATTTTGAGGTTACACATAATTTTTAGTGAGCAGATGAATTTGCACATAAGGAATCTGTGAATAACGAGGATTAACTGTAAATGTCTCAAGACCCCACATACTGAAAAGATCTTCATTCTATCCTCACCCAGGATTGATAGCTTGTCTGGGGAAGGAAATCCAGCTTGGAAATCCATTTCGCTCAGCACTTTCCAGGCCGTTCTCCCATGTCTGCTGGAAGCCGGTGCTGTGAAGAAGTCCACGGCTATTTCTGGCCCTCATGGTGGCCCTCCTCCCTGGAAGCTTGTGGGAGAGGGAAAGGACCTCTGCCCCAGCGTCTCAAGTTTTCATGATGATGAGCCTTGGCATGGGTTTCTTTTCATGCTTTGATGGGTCCTTGCAATCTATACATTTACGTTCTTTTGTTTTGAAAAGTTTCCCAAGTTGTTGATGAATTCTTCCCCTCCATCTTCTCTGGTCTGTCTTTCTGGAACTTATTTTAATTGGACATCATGTCTCTTGCTCCATTTTTTTTTTCCTTCCTGTGTTATTAGTTAGGATTCTCCAGAGAGGGAGAGCCTATCTGTATCTTATTGGTTCCCTATCTATCTAATCTATCTTTACGCACAAAATTATGGATGCTTGCCCCTTGGCTACCTGGAGTTGGGGAGAAGGTGCTGGGTTTTTAACTCTTCCTTGGGTGGATGACCAGTCAGTCTTCCTCCTCTTTTTAGGCAAGTCCCATTTACCTCCTGGTACAGCCTGTCCCCAAGCCTTTTGGGGATTGCTGAGTAAGTCCAGTTGGTCTTAATTTTCCTCACCATTGTCTGGAGAAGTCCCTTCATGGTTCTTTTTGGAGGGGTTTGGGAGAGAAAATGTGGATGTAGGAATTGTTGGATTTGCCATCTTTCCTGAAAGCCCCTGTTTATTTCTTTAAATGTCTGCCTGGCCCACTCGCCCATGAGTTCCCTCGGGATAAGGAATGCATCCAGCTCGTTTCCAGGTGCCCTGAGGGAGCACAGGACCGAGCCTCAGCTCAGAACAGTTGGATGTTTTTGTTTTTAAAGATTTTATTTATTTATTTGACAGTGAGAGATCACAAGTAGGCAGAGAGGCAGGCAGAGAGAGGGGGAAGCAGGCTCCCTGCTGAGCAGAGAGCCCAATGCAGGGCTTGACCCTAGGACCCTGGGATCATGACCTGAGCCAAAGGTAGAGGCTTAACCCACTGAGCCACCCAGCACCCCCAGTTTGATGTTCTAGAAGAGAAAAATAGGGCTGGCATCCCCATGAGATCTCAAGCCAGATCTGAGTACAAATCCCAGTTCTGCTACTGACTTGCTGGAATCGGACTAGTCATCTTATTTCTCTGTGCCTCAGTTTCTCCATCAGCAAAATGGGTATACCTAGACTACCTCATGAAGTTGATATGAAGGAGAAGCGAGAAGGTATGTGTGTGAGCACTGACGGAGCATCAGACCACTTTGGAGGTTTAGCTAATGGTGGGACTGAAGGTAGGACCGCAGCATTAGAAACGAGCCGCAGGGAGGGACTCTAGGATCGGAGGTCAGGAGAGCTGGGCTGAAATTCTGCTTTGGCTGCGGCTTTGTTTTCTTAAATGACTTTAATCATGTCTCTTGCTCATATTCGATTTCTTTTTTCTTTTTTTTTTTTAAATAAATATAAACTAGGAGAATTCATTGTGAGCTCTCCTGAACTAATTTTATTTTATTTTTTTAAAAGATTATTTGACAGGGAGAGAAAGATCACAAGTAGGCAGAGGCAGGTGGGGGTGGGGAGAGAAGGCTCCCCGCTGAGCAGAGAGCCCGAAAAACGGGGCTCCATCCCAGGACCCTGAGATCATGACCTGAGCCGAAGGCAGAGTCTTTAACCCACTGAGCCACCCAGGCGCCCCTCACATTTGATTTCTTCCCCTCCATCTTCATCATCATCATCTCATAAGTACTGATGCAACAACAATAACAAAAAAATGCAGTTTCTAAGGTGGTGGCTGGCTGGCTCTGTTGTTGGAGCGTGAGACTTTCTATCTCAGGGTTGTGAGTTCCAGCCTCCCATGGGAGGTCGAAGATACTACTTAAAAATGAAATCTCTGAAAAAGAGGCAGGTTCTATCATACAAGAAACACTACGCTGTAGGACCTTGCTAAACACTATGACTGTGTATGATGACATCTGATTTTATTTGATTGTTAGAACAACCTTGTGGGGGACGTTTATTAGCATCACTTCCGTTTTATGTTCAGAAGGTGGAGACTCTGGGTGAGCGAGTGGCCCAGGTCGGGGAGCTGTGCAGTTAGGGCCGTGCTTAGCTCCAGTGTCTCGGGACGCTTCCCCAGCCCTGAGGCCACACGTTCAGGGACCAAGAGGCCACCTCGGATTATAGCTCGGGAGAGTTTCCTTTCTGACCCTCCTTTTCACTGGTTTTAGCTCACAAGCATTTGAAGGTGTTTTTTTGTAAAGTTAAAATACACTTTCACGAGGTTGGCGGATCCAAGGCAGACTTTGAGACACTGTTTGGCTTGGCACGGCTTCCAAACGTCTCCCAGCCACTGTTGCTCCATATTTCTTTGCGCCGGGACCAAGATCAGAAATAACTCAACTGTGAAAAAAATATATAAGCTTGCCAACAGCCCCTGAAGAAGATGAATTGCTAGTGGGTTATTTCTCCCCCTTGAGTCAGAAGTGTGAAGGTAGGTGGGAGAAGGAGCAAGGTTTTGAAAGACCTGTGTATATTTAGGTACCAGAACGCGTTCCATTTTAAGAAAGATGAGCACCGTCAGACAGTCCGGCTCACTCCCTGCCAGGCTCTTGACGTCCGGCAGCCGAGCCTTCTGGTCAGGACTGTGGCGGTCCACAGGCCCCACATTTGGTTGGTGCAATTCCAACTGGCAAGGGGAATTTTCATTTTGTGGCATTAAAACTTGTTATTTTGCTGGTCAGTTTTGAAGCTCTCTGTGACCATATCCTGCGTGAACTTGGGGCCCCGGGACCGAGGCAGAACTGTGATGAGCAGTGGGTCACGTGCGGATACCTGTGCAACCGTCGTCCTTTCTCCCGGCACTCCAGGAGGCTGTAAGACAGGCCAAGGGCCCTGGCTGTGCCTGTGTGGCCAGAGCAGGGTAGATGTCATAATGAGGGTGCATTCATTCCTTGTCCAACTATCCGCACACATTTCTCAGGAGGCTTCATGGGTTCGTGTCCACATTAGGATGGAGAACTCTGAGCGTCCCTTCGTCCTGGCCTTCAAGGAGCCCACAGGCTTGTGCAGAACACAACCGCCACAAACCCACCAATAATGACAGGGTGCCGTCCGTTGTGTTAAAAGGGAAGAACAGACTGAAGGGGAGTTCTGGAAAGTTCTCACAGAGAACATCTGTTTCTGGCCCTCTGCCAGAGTGGATACCTTTTATAACTCCCCTGATGACAATTAACATGCTGGATAAAATACTGTTTAAAAGATTTTATTTATTCATTTATTTGAGAGAGAGAGAGAATGCACAAGTGGGGGATGGGAGATGGAGAGGGAGAGGGAGACTCCCCACGGAGCAGGGAGCCTGATGGGGTCTCCATTCCAAGACTCTGAGGTCGTGACCTGAGCTGAAAGTGGACACCTAACCAGTTGAGCTACTCAGGTGCCCCAAAATATTTTTTTAACTCTTTTTTCCTTTTTCTTTTAAAAAAAACATTGCTGAATTGATAGGAAAGTAAGTAAATGATAAATCTCCAAAATGAAGCGAGGTTGGCTGTGTGAGGTGCAAGGAACAGGAGGTAAACACCGAGCACCACCCAGGAGGAGGGTCCACCAGGAGACCCCTCGGAGCTGGAGTCCAGAAAGGCTACATCCAAAACGTAGGAAAGAATGTACTAGAAACTTCATCCTGCAGACAGGATGGAAAGGAAAACTACCTCTGCTGACCTTGACCTTGGGTTGAGAGAAAAAAATAGCTCTCTTGAGAATTTGTAATCACAAACTGGCCCTCCCGTGACTTCCAGTTTGAATTCATGCAACTTGTGTGGTTTGAACAAACCCAAGCAGAGAATTTCACTTGAGGTGACCCTGCCTGGTGGTGCCTCCAGTCAATGGGTGGGGACGTGCCCTAAAACTCTCTTGAGGAATTCAACGACAAGTCAGCCTTAGAGAATATCCACAAATAAGGCTCCAAAGGAAAGGAACAGCTCTCAGTGAAAAACAGGAGACTTCCCAAGGCGACGAAAACACCCAGAAGAAACAAGAGACAGTAGAAATAGAGACTTAAAGCCTTTAGATTTGAAATTATCATGTGAAAACTACAAACCAATTTAAAAGAACTATTTCTGTGTCCTTAAAGAAATAAAAGAGAAGTTTGGAAATATGAGCTGGGAATAAGAGACTGTAATGCACAGCCAGATTTGGAAAAAGAACCAAAGAAAACTTACGGAGATGAGAAATAGAATGCTTGGAATTTGAAACTCAACAGACAGATTGAAAAGCAGATGAGATACAGCCAAAAAGAGGATCAGTCCACTAGTGGAGCCAAGGGGACTATCCAGAAGAAGAGAGAGGGCCCGATGTACATCTCTTCAGAGTTCTAGAAGGAGATCGTACAATAGTGGAGCAGATGGTACATGGAGATAGTGCCCGATAACTTGGTGGGAACGGTGTAGATACCAAACCTCAGATCCAGAAGTCCACTGAATTCCAAGTAAGGTAAATAAAGAGAAATTCGTATGTAGACACACAACAGTAAATTTGGGGCATTTTGAGGAAAAAAGGGAAGATCTTAAAAGCAACAGAGAAAACAAGAGTCTCTCAAAAGGATCAATTGTTAGGTTTACAGCTGATTTCTCACTGTCATCAATGGAACCCAGGAGACAGTGGAATTGTATCTTCAATGTGCTGAGAAAAAGAATAACCATCATGTTAGAGCTCTTTACTGTCCTTTGGGAATAAGAGTACAATAAAGACATATTCCAACAAGTAAGAGCTGTGAGATTTTACCACTGAAGGATACTTCCAAGAGAAAATTCTAAATGTAATGGACTCCAGGCAGAATAAAAATTATTACAGAGGAAAGGCCAGATACGAAAGGAAAAACGAGCAAAGATATTGGCAAATATTTGGAGGGAAACTAAGAAAAATATGGATGGTATGACTCCACAATAATAAGGTCTAATTTATGGGAGGGAAAAACAGGCTAGTACTAAAATACTGGTTGATACCATATAATTTTGGAGGAAGTGGTCAAAGTTAAAGTTTTCAAATCCCTTCCATTATTTGGCAGGAGGGCAGCTATACTGATTAAATTTAGACTTTGTTAGTTAACTGCTCTGTGTTAAAATAGCTAGGGGAAGCATAAAAAATTAGTCATTGGATGTATAATTTTTAAAGAGAAAGAAAATGAGCATTAGAAAAATAAGATAAGGGGCGCCTGGATAGCTCAGTGAGTTAAAGCCTCTGCCTTTGGCTCAGGTCATGATCTCAGGGTCCTGGAATTGAGCCTCACATCGGGCTTTCTGCTCAGCAGGGAGCCCGCTTCCCTCTCTTTCTGCCTATCTCTCTGCCTACTTGTGATCTCTCTCTCTGTCAAATAAATAAATAAAATCTTAAAAAAAAGAAAAATAAGATAAAAATTGCAAATGATTGGCAGGAAGGCGAGGAAGGGGGCTGGGGACAGGGAACGTTAGAATGAATAGAGAGAATATTATGAGACCATAGAAATTAATCTAGATTTATATTATCAGTAATATACATCAAAAGACTAAACTCTTCAGCTAAGAAATGATGGTCAGACTGGGTTTGTAAAATATCTAGGTCATGTTCTGTTTCTAAGTGACAGGACTCAACCTTGGGGACCCAGAGCTGTTGAAGGTCCAAGTACAGAAGAAATATCCGAAACAAATACTAACTCAAAAAAAGTTGCTGTGGCTTTGTACTCAAAAGTAGAGTTGGGTGTCTGGTGGCTCAGTCGGTTGAGCATCTATCTGTTGATTTCGGCTCAGGTCATGATCTCAGGGTTGTGGGATCGAGCCCTGCATTGGGTTCTGAGCTCAGTGTAGAGTCTGCTGTCCCTCTCCCTCTGCTCCTCCCCCCTGCTCTCTCTCTCTCTCTCTCTCTCTCAAATAAATAAATAAGTAAATAGATAAAATCTTTAGAAAAAAAGGTAAAAGTAGACTTCTGGAGAGAAGAGCATTATTAGAGGTAAGATGGTACTACATAATGATTCAAGGTTCAGATTGACCCGGCAGCTGTAACAGTGCTTAATTCACATGGGACTACCATCACAGCTGCATGAAATAGGAACAAAAACGCAAACAATAAGAAGTAGGGACACATCCGCCTTCATGCTGGGATATCTTTAGGCCATCTCAGTGGAGATGCAGAAAGTCTGAAGAATACAACTGTGGGTTTAATGTGAACAGATGTAGATTATGGAATTCCAAACACAGGCTTCTCAGGCTCGCAGGGAACATTCAGAAAACACGCCATACTATACAGCTGACCTCAACACATTTCAAATATTAGGGTTGTAGACTGGATCTCCCAGTCTGACATGGAGATTGGGGAGTCAGAAGTTTGTGGGGGAACGGTCCTGGGCCTGGCAGCAGTAAGAGGGAGGGAAGGAAGCAGGCTGGGAAGCAGGAGATGCTGAGCTGAAATGCAACAGCAGCCTTAGCCAGCTCTGGGGAGAGGTCTGCAGTGGGGCTGTCCTTCGGAGGGGTCCTCAGGTGGGGTAAGAGCCCCCTGACTTAGAAGCAGGCCGCCATGTTGGAAACCCAGAGCTGGTGTGTTGCATTGAGAACATGTAGATTACGGCCTGCTGAATGAAGAGACACTAGCTGCCCACCTGGGGTCAGGAGGCAACTTCAGTGGCATCTGAGCTCCTACTCTGGGGAAGTGGAAACCCAGGGGTCGTTCTGGTTGAAGGTGCAGTTTCAGGGCACCCACACAAAGGAAGTAGAGTCACAAGATTTGTTACTTACCAGTCTCAGAATGGGAGCACAATGAGCCGGGGAAGGGAAGCCCTCCGTCCCAGATCTACAGCAAACAGGAGACAGAAAGAGGGTAGCAAGCCCCTATTATCTATAAGGTGGTTAGGGCAGAGGTCACTAGGATTCCCAGGCTCAGCTCTGAGTGGTCATTTTAAAAAGATGCCCTGGGAGAAGCAAGGTGGGAACTGAGGCAGCCCCAGTCTTTCTCTGAATGTCCAGACTCTGGGTGAGAGCAGGGTGGTCACACTGTTAAATGCCTGAGTATCAGATTGGCTGTGTTCTCATCACAGCTGCCCTTGGAACAAGGCACCGCCTTGTTTGGGCAAGGTCGTTTCTTCAGCCCAGGCAATCCCCAAAGGCTGACTGTGAAGGGCCACCTTGTGGGAGCTCCCCAGCAGCTGGGGGAGTAAGTCCTTCTCTCCCTCAGGGACACCTGGGCAGTAATCACAGAATCCAGCCCAGTTTGTACATGGACTGTATTCTCTGATCACAATCCAAAAAACTCAGAAGCAGACAACCAAAAAGATAACTAAAAAAAGCTCAGACTTCTGGGAACTTGAAAACAGACACCTAAAACAGACTCGCAGGCTGAAAAAGAACTCATAACCAAAATTAGAAAATACTTAGTATTGACCAATAACAAAAATATTTGTGTTAAGCCTTATGAAATGTAACTGAAGCAGTACTTAGAGACTTCAGAACTCGGAACGCTTGCATTGGCAAAAAAAGATGGTCGGAATTAACGCGCTGAGCATCCAAAAGTTAGAGTGAGAACCATCAAACCCAAAGGAATCAGATATTTAGGACAAGAACAGAAATTAATGAAATAGAAAACAAACACGTAGAGTGGGATGACTGGAAGCAAAAGACGATTCTTGGAGAAGATTAAGATATTAGATTTCTTACAAGATTGATTAAAAGAGCACAGATGCATAATACCAGGCATGAAAGAAGAGACATCATTATAGATTCAGCACAGACTACGTGGATAATGTAAAGATATTGTCAATTACTTTTATGCCATAAATGTCTTGAAGAAACAGTCAGATTCCTAGAAAAATACAATGTGTCAAAATTGACTCAAGAAGTAATAGAAAACCTGAACGGTCCTATAATTATTCAATAAATTAAATTAGTAGGTTAAAATCTTCCTTCCCTATAAAGAAAATTTCAGTGCCAGCTGGGTTCATAGGTGAATTCTGCTAAATCTTCAAAGCCCAGATCATGTCAAGCTTACCCAAATTTCTACCCCACAGTAGAGAAACGTAGCCAGTGAATGTACTTTATTCTGATCGTTAGGTAGACAGTATACTAAAGAAAACTTCCTGGTTAATTTTACTCATGAACATAGATGGAAAACTTCTTTTAACATATTAGCACAGTGAGGGCGCCTGGGTGGCTCAGTGGGTTAAGCCTCTGCCTTGGGCTCAGGTCATGGTCTCAGGGTCCTGGGATCGAGCCCCGCATCGGGCTCTCCGCCTGCTGCCCCCTCTCTCTCTGGCTGCCTCTCTGCCTACTTGTGCTCTCTCTCTCTCTCTCAATGTGTAAAATAAATAAATAAAATCTTAAAAAAAACCCCAACATATTAGCACAGTGAACCAAGATACAGACTTAGCTATAGAGAACAAACGATGGTTACAGGGGAGAGGTGGGGAGGGAGAAGTGGGGGGGGAGGGGAAGGGGTAAACAGGTGATGGGGATTAAGGGGTGCATTTGTGCTGAGCTCCAGGTGTTTCACCAGGAGGAAGTGCTGAATTACTATACTGCACGCCTGAAACTAATGTTACACTGTATGTTAATTGGAACTTAAGTAAAAACTTTAAAAAAACCGGAATATCAGCACAGTGAATTCAACAATAATAATTGAAAAAATATAGTACATCATGATTAAATTGTGTTTATGTTACGAATGCAAGTTTGCCTAATTGTCAAGGAATTACTTAACGTAATTCTTTGCATTAACAGTTTTTTAAAAAAATATTTTATTTATTTATTTGACAGACAGAGATCACAAGTAGGCAGAGAAGCAGGCAGAGAGAGAGGAGGAAGCAGGCTCCCTGCCGAGCAGAGGACCTGATGTGGAGCTTGATCCCAGGACCCCAGGATCATGTCCTGAGCCGAAGGCAGAGGCTTTAACCCACTGAGCCACCCAGGTGCCCCTGTATTAACAGTTTTAAGGAAAAAACACAGTCATCTCATTAGATTATAAAGTTCAGTACAATTCAACATTCATTCATTATAAATATTTCATATAAGCCAGGAATTACAAGGAACATCCTTAACTTGATAAAGAGAAACATATCTATTTAGATATATAGAGATAGATAGAGATGCTATCATACCTACGAACGAAGTCTTAACGTATTAACTTTAAAATCAGAAACAAATCAATGATGCTAATTCTTTTCAATGATGTGCTTAGGTTCTAGCCAGAGCTGTAATACAACAACAACAACAAAAAATAAATAAAAGACATAATGTTGGGAAGAGAGAAATAAAACTAATACTATAGATAAATGGTAGGATCATCTATACAGAAAACCCCCCCAAAAAATCTCCCAATAAATTATTAGAATCAAGCATCTAGCAATTTTGTTAAATATATAAAAACACAAAAAGTCAATTATATTTTTGTATATCTCCAATTTTAGTTAAAAATGTAATTTAGAAAGAGTACCATTTAACAATGCTAACAAAAATATAAAGTACCTAGGAATAAATCTAACCAAGAATGTGAGAACTCCGTATAGGGAAAATTATAAACTCTAGAGTGAGATTTTAAGGAAAATCTACAAAAATACAGAAAGACACCCTGTTCTTGGATTGGAGGACTCAATATTTTAAAAACTCAATTCTCCTCAAATTAGTATGGGCAGATTCAATGCAATTTCGAAGAAAATCCCGAGAAATTTTTATAGTATTGAAAAGCTGAGTTTAAAATGTGTGTAGAAGAGAAAATGTCTAAGGGTAGCCAAGACTTTCTTGAAGAACAGGGGAAAGACTTGTTCTATGAGATATTATAAAGTTATAAACCTCGAGACAATTAAGGTGTTGTTTCATAGACAAATAAATCATCCATACGTGGAAACTTGCTTTATGGCAGAGCTGGTATTTCGGATCATTGAAGAAATGGCACCAGGACAAATGGGTATCCGTATGGAAAAAGTAGATCCTTTCCTCACACCATACCAGATCTGATGTGTTATATTGACACATAGCAGGCAACTTACATTAGAGGACAATAAAAGAGAGTATCTTTATGACTTTGAGTAGAAAGGTAAAGGAAGGGTTGACAAAATTTCACTACATTAAGATTTTTTGAAAATCAGAAGTCCATCAGTAGATGGCAGAGACCAGCCACAGAGCTGGAGATGCCACAACTTGAATAACCAGCAAAGGGTTATTATCCAGAATGGACCCAGAATTCTCGGGAACCAATAAGAAAAAGTAAGCAGTAAACAATCCGATAGAAGAATGGTCAAAAAATAAACAGCATTTCACAGAAGTAGAAACCCAGATGGCCTGTAAACACATGAAGAGAGGACCGACTTCATCAGAAATTAGGCAAATGAAAATCAGAGCCCCAGGAAAATCACTACATACTCAGCACTTCGACAAGATTTAAGACCTGTGACAGAACCACGGATTGGGAGAGATTTGGAATAATAAGAATTTTCCCACACACTAATAATGGTACAGTCACTTTGGAGGACATCTTGGCATTATCTCAAAAAGCTGAAGGGACCCAACAAAAAATCCTCTGTCACCCAACAGTTCTGCTCCTAGGTGTGTATAGGAGTGGGGAAGAGACGAAATGAGATTTGAGCTTTAAGTAGGAGTGAGGTCCCGTTGCAGGAGGAGCATGGAATCAAAGGTTTAGTCTAGATGCAGCCTTTTACCCGCCACGGATAACAAAGAGAGGTGGCATTAAAGTGGATACAGCTCTGGGATTCTGAAAGATTCCCCAGCAGAGAGGGTGAGAGCTCACACAGCTCCGGTATGACAGTGGGCAACAGGGAACTGGAAGGGTCATCGACTCTATGGTCCAGACACTTTCGTTCTTCATGAGAGTTTAGACCAAACCACAAATACTGTCCACCTGTAAGGGGCCAGCCTCAAATGCAGGAACAGGCAGCCCCGTGTTTTGGTGGGGTGAACTCCAAAATGTAAGCAGGTCCTAGAGGTCCACGCCCGCTCTGAGTCATCTCCCTTTCGCCAAAGCTGGTCCCTGCAATTGGCAGACTGGGTGGCACTAGGCACCACCACCCAGATGGCTGAAGCAGAGGGGCCAGGCAGTGGGAACCGGATGGGGAGACCAAGAAGGGGGTGCATGGGAGTGGCCATGATCGTGCATCAGGTTGGGATTGGAACTATGCCCACGCCCCCTACTAGGGACTGGAGAGGAAACCCAAGTAACTCTCCTCTGTGACTGCTCCACCCCGAGGGCTCCAAAGACTGTAGTGACCAGACAGGTGTCAAAGAAGGGCATCGTGACCCAAGTGTAAGAAATGGCATGCAAACCCACGGTGACTATACACCAACACCTAGAATTTGCCTTCTCTCCCATGAAGGAGGTTGTCTGATTTTTTTCTTCAAATAGGCAGCCTGCTCTGCCCAGCTGTCTCTCCCATGCTGTCAGGAGCCCATGAGGGCAACCCAATGCTCGATCGAAGGTGATATGGGGGCCTGACCTCAGAGATGCGGCAGGGAGTGGCATGGCTGGTGTGCGTTCCAAAGGGACAGGATGACACCTGTCATCCTGAAAGGTGGGCCTGGGGAGAGCTGACAGGGCATGGTGAGAGTCTGGGTGTGGGGTTAGAGGGACACAGAAAAGTTGAGTTCCAGGTTTGAGGGACTCTGTGCAGTGGGGCTACTCGCCAAGGGGGGAGACAGGAGAGGGGCTTTGGATAGGTTGTGTCTATGATAGGCTGTGGGACACCCCGGAGGCGATCGTTGGTGGGTCTTGGTAGCAAGCAACCCAGCTCTCTCAGGACGATGGTGGGACTTTAGAAATGAGGGACAGGAACCAATATGGTCTCCCAGTCTTGGCTCTGTTCCTACCTTACCCCGATGTGAGACCTTGGACAAGTCACGGCAGCCTTCTCCAATCTACTCATCATCGTGGAGACAGAGACACCCACCAGGCTTCCACTTCTTCCACAAAATGAAAATTTGAACACTCGGTGGATCAAGGATCAGTCCCTGATTGTCCTGCCTTCCCAGCCAGACCCCACGGTGCGAACGGTCTGTGTTGTCTAAAGGCCGGGCAGAGGGTGTGATGTCTGGAGCCTGGGCTGCCTCATTGGGGTTGCACGCCCCAGACCCAGAAGACCTTGTGAAAGCTTCAGACTGATGTGAACACCCCTCCCACAACTTCCCTTATGGGCTCACAGCTCACCGTGTGGGGGGATCCTAGGGACCAGAGGGTCAGATGTCCCCTGCTCTCGGAGGTCTCCTCATCTGCTGTCCCAGAGTCTGTGTTTATGTACTTGGGGGTGTCGCTGACCATCCTTTAAAGCTTGGGACAGCCCTCAGACAATAAAGAATGATCTGACCCATAATGTCACTAGCGAGGTTGAGAAAGCTGCCGTATAGGACATCACTGCTGGGGAGCCCCCAGTTGTCTCAAACGCAAGTGCCTCCTGAAACTCAAGGGCCGCAGGAATGAGTGTACGTGTGTGGGGAGGGGAGGGAGGACAGTGGTGCCAAAAGGGACAGAGATGTCCAGCCCAGCTTGTCACTTCATGCAGGTAGGCTGGGCACCCTGTGTTGCCAGATTTATTTTTTTTTCCAAAAAAGCCTAGAAATCTGAATTTGGGTATGAAAGCTGGTTTTTAAATGCTGGCAGCCAATTATAATTTTGGAAAAACTCTGTGTAGGTTGAATAAAACCATAGACTTCTCCCTCTGTGCCTGGTCCTGCCACGACCCGACCCCTTCCTCCCGCCAGCCTCCCAGTTCCAGGCTGAGCTCAGCGGGGAACAGACACGCTCACGGAGAGGCCCCGTGATGGCCGGGATGCTGCTGCCCCCCTGTGGCCACGGCGGGGAGGTGCCGGCTGTGATGGGGATAAAGGGGTGTGGACTTTCCACAAGGACCCAGGGCCCAGGGTCCAGGCTCCTCCCTTGCCCAGTGGACGCTGACAGTCCCCTAGACCAGGCTCTATTCCAGAGCTGCCCGCTTAAATCCAGCTCCAGCCCAGAACAGTGTGACGCTGGGAGGTCGCCCTGGGCAGCTCTCCCCGTCAGGGTTGGCTCCCCTGAGCGCTAACCATGCCCCCCTGCCCCGCCCTCTTTGTAGAGATCCGACCCTCCCACCACCTGGGGGACACGCGCGACCGTCATCCTCATTTCACCAGAGATGAGACTGGACGTGAATGGACAAGTTAGGTGGATTCCAACCTGCCCTTTCTTCCGCCACGTTTATAGAAAAGTGCATTAACTTGCCCACTAGGGGGCTTGGGATGCCCGCTCTGGGAGCGTCTGCAGGTACAGCGGGCGAGCGGCCACAACTCAGAGAGGGAAGGGGCTCGGCCTGGAGGTCTGGTCTAAGGAGCCCTGCTGGTGCCCTAGGGTTGCATCACTGTCCCAAAGGGAGGCAGAGCTGTCCCGGCAGCGGCAGCCAGGTTTGCCTTTACAGTCCAAATCATTTTGTCTTTGGTCTCCCAAAGATGGGCCACCTTGGGGAAACTGAGGACGCCCAGCCCTGCTAAGGGGGTCTGTACGTCTCTGCACTCACTGACGAAGGGAGGTGGGGGATTGTAACACTCTGGTCAACCTAGGTCTTGAGAATGTCCAGCCTGATCCCTTGCTAGGCAGAAGAGGAAACAGGCCGGGGAGGAGACAGCGAGTCCCAGCCAGCCCAGGAACCGCCACTCTGGTGGGCTCATGCGATGAAAATGGGATGGGGTGGGCAGAGCGGAAGCTGGTCTCTGGGGGACCATGTTTGGGGACTTTACATTCTGTCTGATTATCCCTTTATGTTTTAAAAAAATTATTTATTTGATAGCGCAAGAGAGAGAGAGAGAGAGCACAAGTGGAGGGAGAGGGAGAGGACTCCCCGCTCATCAGGGAGCCCAAAGCAGGGCTCGATCCTGGAACTCTGGGGTCGTGACCTGAGCCAAAGGCAGACACTTAACTGACTGAGCCACCCAGGCGCCCCTGCTCATCCCTTTAGATGGGAGAAGAGCACAGCTCCCTGCCTGCAGGGCGTACGGGGACCGTGGTGATCTTGTTGGTCACCATGTCAGCAGTGCCTAGCATTTGGTGATTGACACACCTATAGAGTGACACACCTCTGACATGTAAAAACGTCACATCTGCGAAAGGCACTTGAAACAGCTGTTGTGAGAAACTTCTGGAAAGGAGGAGGCTGCGCTCCCCACCCCGCTCCCCACTCGGGCCCCCTCAGGACACACCTGTCTAGGGCATCAGAGTCCTGAGCGTGGGCTCAGGCGCAAGGACCAAAGCCGGTGCACGTCTCCCCTGCGCCCGGCAGGTGGCGCTCGTCCCCGCCGGCCTGGCGGTGGGCGCCCCGCGGTCGCCCTGGGCTGTAGTTGGGGCGTCCCATCCCAGGGTTGCAGGGCACGTGTGCTCACAGCTTCCCGACGGCGCAGCGGACTTTTGCTCCTCTTCAAGGCCCAGTCGAGGGGCAGCTGCACGTGGGGGTGACTCTTACTCGGAGCCTGCCTGGCATTTGTCTGGGGAAGGTGCTCACATGGGACCTGAGGGCAGGAGGGAGGCTGGGAAGCCAGAAAGGAGGGCCCTGGCGGAGGGGGGGGGGGATCCCTGGGTCTCGTGTTTCATTTGTTAACAATGAACAGATGTGTAAATATATAAAATCTTGTTTTTGAATAGGTAATGTGGGAGGGAGGTAAGGAGAGAGAGAAAAAGGAAGAGAGCAAAGAAATGAAGCAGTAAAAAAGGGCATTAAGTGAGAACTCGGTCTCTCTGTTCCCCTCCCTCTCAGCTCCCTACCTAGAGGCCCCCGTGGCCCTGGCTTCTGAGCACTCCTCCCGAGGCATCTATCCAGACCTGTGTGTGTTTGTGCGGTATGTGTGCATGGGGGTGTGTGTGCGCACGCGCGCACGCGCAGAGCCACGACTGTGTGGGAAGAAATGGTCTTCTCTCAAAAAACCCCGTTTTAGCCAGACAGACTTGGGTTTGACTCGAGAAAGATCTTCTTGGCAGCTGTGGGAGTGGGGAGCAGGTTGGAAATTTGACCCGGAGCTGGTGCTTCAGGGCCTGACTCCCAATCCTGCGGACAGTTTGCAAAGCACCCTTCCCCCTCCCTCCCCCCACCGCTTTTTATTTTATGCTCCACATTGTGTTTGGGGCTCCCAAAGCTCAGTGGGAGAGTATTACGATTTCCTCATTTTACAAATGGGGGCCAGGGCCGGAAGGACAAAGGGACACCTCCGTGTCACATTGCCGGTGGCAGAAAAGCTGGAGAGCAGAGGTGGGTGTCCTGATAGCCTCCCCATCCCCCACAATTTTCTAGCTCCCAGTGGTGAGGGAAAGGGCAGAGGACTTGGGGGCTCTGACCTCTGTGACAGTCAGGGTCCCAGGGATGGGCAGGTACGTGGGCACTAAACCAGCCCCCCCATAGCCAGGCCCTTCCAATTCCAGGGATCCTAAAGCCACTTAGCGACCAGCCTTCAAAATATTTTCCTCTTCTCCTTCCTCCTCCTTCTCCCTCCTCCCTCTTCCCCGCCTTGTCAGGAATCTCTAAGAAGAGTGGAGAGCGGATGATAATTGCCCCCCACAGAACTCACCTGCCATGAAAGGGTGTTAAATAACACGCAATTTACATGTCTTCCCTGTAGGAAATTATAGAATCAGAGCTTTCAAATTAGCAATAGATTTTTCTAATTGAATCTATTTCCCGGACGGCAGGTGAAGTGAGAAATGATCAGGTAGTTCAGTTTCCCCTGCAAATGGACCACCAGACAATTGAAGGAATTAAATGCTTATTAAAAGTGCAGGTAAAATTGATATTATATTTCTGGGAAATATGTCTGCAGAATGATGGTGCAGGTGCATTTGTGTCCTTAGGATCACTTGTGTGACAAGACAAAGGGTGTCTGTGCTCAAGGGGGAGAGAGGATGGATCTCGGGGTGGGGGGGGGATGGGAACTGGCTGGTCACCCCAGGCTCCCTCCCCTCTCTCCAGCCAGTTCTTAGCACACAGCCAGGCTCCGGGATTTGGGCCTTGCTCTGGTGTGTCTTTCTGAGCTTGTTTTCTTCATCTCTGCGTGGTAACCACAGATGGTTATGGCGAGTGTCAGGAATAAGTGAGACAATGCACATGAAGCCCTTAAGATGGTCCTTGGTGCATGGTAGGTTCTTGATAACATCAATATGTCTTCCTAGTATTACTACTTGTCATATGATGTTTGCCTTGTGTCTTGGTTGTGTGTTACTGCATTAACTATCACAGTATCAGTGGCTTAAAACAACATGCATTTATGATCTCACGGTTTCTATGGGGCAGGAGGCTGTGGAGGGCTTAGCTGGGCCCTCCCAGCTTCAGGGGCTCCCCCAGATTAAAATCAAGGAGTTGACCCAACGTCTGCAGTCTGACCTGGAGGCTCGAGCAGGGAAGGCTTCATTTCCGAGCACACGTGGGTGTGGGGGGCATTCAGCTGCTTGCTGGCTGTTGGCTGGCGGCTGCCCTTTGGCCCCCTGCCATGTGGGCCTCTTCCAAGATGGCGGCTCAAAACATGGCAGCATGCTTCTCGAAGCCAGCAAGGGAGGGAGGCTGCTAGCAAGACAGAAGTCATAACCTTGTGTGACCTCATCACAGAAGTGAGATCCATCACCTTCACCATAGTTCCTGGTTAGAATCAAGTCACAGCCCCTGCTCAGACCCAAGGGAATCGGCAGGAGCCTTCTTAGAAGCTGTCCACCACAGCAATACTCAGGGCCCTGGACATACATTTGGGTACCGAGGGCTGGCACCCAGCTGGCTGTGGTTCCTTGCCCATAGGATGACCCAAACCCACATTCTTCTTCTTCTTTTTTTTTTTTTTTTAAGATTTTATTTATTTATTTGAGAGACAGAGAGCATGAGCAGGGGGAGGGGCAGAGGAAGAGGAAGAGGGACAAGCAGACTCACCACGGAGCAGGGAGCCATCCATGGGGCTCGATCCCAGGACCCTGAGACTATGACCTGAACCGAAGTCAGATGCTCGACTGCCTGAGCCACCCAGGCACCCCTCAAACCCATATTCTTAAAGGGTCTGGGCTGTTGGTGGTACCGCTGGACTGGGTCATTGTCACTTCCCTTGGATGTTTGTCTAGTCCTGGGCCACCTGCAGGCACCTCCCGGGCTGTGTCCACCCCACCACGTGCCCTGATCTCTCAAGCTCTTCGAGGCCAGGAGTCAGCACAGCCCTCGAGTCTTTTACTCGGCGTGGGATAAATCTCACCAGGGGAATCACCCACCCCAAATCAAACTCCCGCACCTTATTCATTTAGGGGTTCAAAGAAGGATCAGACCTTCTCAACAAATTTGGAGTTTGCAACATCAGTTCGTGAAACCTTGGCCTTGGCCCAGAAGAACTATCACCCAAGGAATTGTCACCGCGGCAGAAGCCTGGACGGGCGAGATGCTGACATGGCGGAAAGAGCGTATGAAAGGAGAAACCCTCAGTGAAAATGCCTAGGGCAAAATACGGATCCTGTGAAAATAAGCTCAGGAAAGTGAAAACGAAAATAAAAATAATAAACGAGAAACAGTTTAGCCACACTTGAGAAGATCAGCCAGGAGGCTAAATAATCTGGAAAATCTTACCCTTGAAAATTACACAATGTCGATGAAATTCTGAAAACGTTTTGATTCAGAAACAAGAGGTCAGAAGGCTGGGCCGGGCGTCCTGTTGTCCATCATGTCTCATACCATGTCCCCACCAGGCCCCACGTGGATCGCCCGCACGAGGGGCTCACAGAGCTGGGCGCAGGCTGTTTCCAGCATCCAACAGCGGTGCTGACGCAGGCCCTATGCCCCTTCCTTGAGAGAGGAACCTGAGGACAAGGACAGGTACACCCCTCCTCAGGGACCCTTCAGGAAGGGGACGGAGTGTGGTGCTCCATGCGACAGCAGTAACCAGGCGCTCAAGGCAGAGTTTCTGGTGCAGAGACTAGGTCCAGAGTCTGCCCTGGGCTCACGCTCGAGAATGAAGGTCCTCCTCGGTCCACCCGGTCCTGAGCCCAGGAGCCCAGAGCAGGAGGCATGCTGGAGGCCTGGGGCCCAGGGGACACAGGGGGAGGGGACCCTGCCATGCTCTGGGCTCCTGGGGTCAGCCCTGGGGTGGGCAGCTGCAGCTGGGAGATGGGAGGGTTTAGAGTGAAGGAAGTCTAGGCAAGAGAGTGGGGAGAAATGACTCTTTATTGAGCACTTACTGTGTGCATGGCCCTGACGTCTGTTACCTAATAGAGACTCATAACGAGCCCATGGGGAAGGCATGATTATTATTTGTCCACTTTACACATGAGAATACAGGCTCAGGGCAAGGAAGTCCCTGGTGTAATGCTGCACGATGGGCCGGTTTCTAGCCCGTGTCTGTCTGTCTGTCTTCTGTGTCTCCAAAGTCCCCCTCAGGCACGTGGCCTCCTAGTCCAATCTTCCTTTGGGATCCTTTCTTGTGGATTAGTCCCCTCCCCCCACGCCCCCCAATTTCCCCTCTAATGAAAAGCACCCTTGTCTTCCCCTTGGAAACTCTCCCTCTTGGGAAGGGCTTTGCTCCCCTCTGGCCCTTTGTCCTAGACCTCAGCCTCAAAGCTTTCCCAACCTGGGCCTGGCCAACCCCCACCCCTTTTCCCCTCCTGGGCCCCATCTCAGGAGGCCCCGGTGAGGTCATCCCTGTGTCAGCAGGAGCTGCACAATAGGGGCCAGGGTCTGCTTTCTGCTGAAGAGGGAGACTCGGGAGTGGGGGTGAGAGGCAGGGGCCTGCAATTATGGGTTCCACAATGGGGCGCTGTCAAGGGGGCCTCTGCCAATTAGAGCTGCTGCAGGGAGCTGGGGGAGGGGGAGGATGCAGGGGGCCAGGCAGGCCTCGAGGATCAGGTCAGGTAGGCTCCAGCACTCACTGTTCGCCCGTGCGTGCATTCAATCGTTTATCCACATGCACACATGCGCACGCGCGCACACACACATTCATTCATTCATTCTGCTAGTACAGTCTGGGCACTTACTACATGCCAGGCGGTGTGCTATAAACAACAGGGACCCAGCAGAATACAGGCGTAGGCAAGACAATCAAGAAAGAGATAGATATACGTGACAAATAAACGTGAGTCACATTTATGAGACAAGTGCCACAATGGAAAGAAGACAGCGTGAGATCACCGAAAGCAGCAGGCAAGTGGGTGAGGGGCAATATTACTGAGGTGGTCAGGGCAGGCTTCTTGGAGGAGGTGGTATCTGAGCTGAGACCTGGTCAGCCATGCCGCAACCAGAGGAGGAGAGTTCCAGGCAGAGGACATGATAAATACACAGGCCCTGAGTTCGGAACCTGCCTGCCTGTGTCGGGGGCCAGAAACATGGCCTGTGTGGTTGGAGGGCGGGGTGGGGGGCAGGGGAGGGGAGAAGAAGGGGGGCTGTAGGGTATTGGAGCTGGCTTTCATTGGGTCCCGAGAGCTACCACACACCGCTGTTCCCAGCTCAGCGTGTAGACTGGTAGCTTGAAATGGACCATACTGGGAGAGTTTACACCCTGGAAATCAGCAAATGCCACAAATCAGGGCTTTCTCCCTGGGGAGCCCACTGTTAAAGGTTCACAGCACACACTGGAGGGGGTGTGAGGGGTCCCCTTATTGCTATGGAGAGCCAGGATTTTATTCCCGTGTATTTAACCTGATAACCACCGCTGGAGGCAACCAGGGGGCTTCTGCCCATTGCACATAAAGAAGACTGAGGCCCAGAGAGGGAAAGATGTAGTCACGGTTATCCACCGTGCTAGCCGCATGGCCACTGGCGGTGGGGTGCCTCCTGGAGCCCAGGCTTTTCTTTTCCAGGAACTGAGCACCTCACCCCCCTCCCTTCTGAACTCAGGCTCTCCAGGGACTCCCAGGGCAGGGGTGTCCCTGCCCCTCCTGCTCAGTGGATCCAGGCACCTGTGGTCTCGCAGTGCCTTGGTGATGGGGGCCACTCAATGCTCATTGACCGCGGTCTTCCCCAGCAGTGGAGGGACTACGTGTGCAGGGGGCTGTGTGCAGGGGTGCGTAGGAGAGAGAATGCACAAGCAGGTGAACGAGTGGGCATCTTTTCCAAACTCTTCGCGAGTTCAAGGTGTGAAGTCTTACTAAAACAGGCATCCATTTAGCTCCTGCTGTTTACAGGTACTCCCTCGACCACTTCATGCACCTTTCCCCATCGAGTCCTTGCAGAGAGCTCTAGCAAGGTTAAACGACATGAGCAAGGGCACCCGGCTCTTGCCTGATGGACCCATGTCTGCCTGACCCCTCCCTGGGGCTCCTCCCACTTTGCCAGGCTTCGGTCCCCACACCCACCCTTCTTTGTGACCCCTGTACACACTGCCCATGACTATGCCTCATGACCATAGCCCTCTACAAGCTTTTTCCCAGGAGGGCTCAGGGGACGGACGGCAGCAGTCAGAGTGTGTTTTGGCTGAGTACTTGCGGTATACTATGAACCGTCACCTGTTGGTCCCGGTCTTGGGCATTTCTCTCTACAGTCCCATAGCATGGACCTGATGTCACCAGCCCCGTTTGACAGAAGGGGCTCATGGTGGTTCGTTGGGCCCTGGGCCTCCCTGGGCTGCTGTGTCTCTCAGGAGGCTGGGGCCCAGCTGCTCCCGGAGTGGGGGTTTCTGCTTATCCTGAGATATCATCCCGTCAGGTCCTGGGGCTCAAGACATTGACGAGGACGTGAAATGGGCCTCAAGGGAATTCCGTGCAGCAGACACTGGCAGGGGCCTCAGAGAGGACAGAAATTCCCCGTGGCCTCTTCCCACCCATCTGCTCTGCGTGATGGACAGACGGGACTTTGGACTGCATTTTGCCAGCCTGGAAGGAAGGCCCCAGAGGGTGCGAGGGCCCCATCGGAGCCGGAGCCCTGGGGAGCTTGAAGACCCCTATGAGAAAGAAGGAACCGTTAGGCCAGGATCCACTGCCCAGTGAGAGGGATGGCCGCCCTGGCCCCACCCGAGATGTGGCCACAGGGCTGCTGGCCTCCTAGGGCACACGGACTCTGGGATCAGCTCCCGGGGAGCCCCTGACAAGGCACTGTGCCCCCCTCCCTCTCCCAGTTGTTTCCAGCTGCCTGGAGGATATGGGGTGACCTCCATGGTCTCCTCTATGAGTCTGACCCAGGCCAGTCAGCAGGGTTTGCAGGTGACAAGGAGAGGCACCATTGCCCTTCCTCTGGACCCACAGGTCCCAGCATGGACGATGACAGCCATAGCACAACCAGTGACATCTGCTGAGTTCCCACGCTGTGCCGGGCGCTTTTGAAACTTCACCTGCCCTGCCTCATGCTCGTGATGGCCCTCCGAGGGGTGGCTTCTGATGAACGTCAGCCCATTTCACAGGTGAAGAAATAAAGCCAGGACAGTGCAGAGACTTGTGCAAGGTCGCCCAGCCGGAGAGTGGCAGGCCTGGGGGGCCAGCTCCTGGATTCTTCTCACAGCTTCTGTTTCTCCCATGGGCAGGAGCCCGGCTCCCTCGCTTTGCCCGCTGGCTTGAGGACAGGGCTTGGCATGAGGGCATCTTGGTGAAGGGAGGAGGGACGGAAATGAGCGGCCGGGGCAGAGTGTGGACAGTGGGTGAGGATGGGGGACACACAGCACTGGGGATAGGGAGTGGGGGCCGAGGAGGCAGGGCAGGGTAGGGGGCCGGGAGCTGCCCAGCCCTGCATTTCTGCTCACAGGCGGACTGGGGCCCGGGCGCTGAGTGGGGAGGAGGCGAGCTCCCTAAGGGAGAGCCCACACAGGCTGCCCCCCAGCAATGTGTGTGTGGGGGTAAGGCGCATCCCTCCACCCCCACACAGCACACAGCGCTGTGCACCCTGGGATGATGATTGGAGCTTCTCAAGCTCTGAGGTGCCGGGCCAGGCAGCGAGAACCCCTGGGGACCCGGGCAAACACACCCTCCAGGCACCTCCCCTCCTGCTGCATCTCCAAAGCCTCTGTTTGCAGTGTAAACACTTAGCTTCCTGTGTGCCTGCATGTCGGGTTCTACCTGCCCTCCCTGGGTGCCAGCCAGAGCAGTGGGGGGTCCGCTGGGCCCAGGGGTGGCTGGTTGTTTTGAACAGGAGCTTCAAACCATCTGGGCCACACGATGACCTCTGTCAAAGAGAGGAGCTCGGTGAGGACTCAGCTGGGACAACGTGACCAGCTCCGTGTTGAGACATGTCAGCCAGGAGGACTCCCAGGAGGGGTGAGATGCAGCCACGGCACAGGCCAAGGCACGGGCCACGGCACGGGCCACGGCATGGAAGTGGGAAGTGCGAGATCACATTCCTAGGACATATGGGCACTCCGTGGGCCCCCCAGCCTGCTGGGCTGAGTCCCTGTCGCTCTGTCCCATCAGCTACCTGAGAGCTGACCCTTGATCTTTAATTCCCTTCCTATTCTTGTTGGTCAACACCCAGCTGAAACACGGCTCCTCCCTCTCTGGGCTGGGTAACTGTCCCAAGCATCACTTAAACCTACCAGCCCCGGGAGACAGACATAAAAACCTGTTTTACAAATGAAGACATCCAAGGCTCTGACAGCTGTTCCCGGCCTCATGGGTGGGCCTCCAGAGGCCCAGTTCAGGCTCCTGGATGGCAGGGCTGAGGCCCGGGAAGAGGGAGTCTAACCCCGGTCCCCTCGCTCCCACCCCGATCCCATCCCATGACCTTTACTCACAGTACCTCTTGGAGCAAGGACAGGGGCTGAAGGAGGCACCGCTGCATTGGGCACCAGGCTCTCTGGTCCCAGTTCTGACTCAGACTGCGTGTCCTTAGATGAGCAGCTTCTACCTGTTTTCCCATCTGTGAGATGGGAATAACCTTGGCTTTGCGAGGGGGCCCTGGGAATGGACTGCTGCTATCTCCCACACGTTTCAGACCCTGGCTCCTTCTAGCCAGAGATCTCTGCCCCGATGGGCACTGCGGTCCTTGTTCTCAACACGATGGAGAGCTGTTCCCAAGTGTGGAGAGTCAGGGGTACGGGAGTGTCTCTCTTCTCACTTCCAGCATTCCCGCCCCCTTGGGGACCCTCTCCTCAAGGTCTCCTCTGACCTTCTGGTTCTGAAGTCCAAGTTCTCTTACTGAGGCCCTCCAGGACTGGGGGTCGCCCCTCCCTTCTCCTTTGGCTTCCTCCCCCACTCTTTCCTGACTGCCTCTCCAGAAGCTGGCCCTGACCGCTCTTCTTTCCTAGGCCTCCCCCAGGCCTCCCCCATTCTCCTGACTTTTCAGGCCACCTCAGTCCAAATCCCTGATGGCAGCCCAGGCCTCTCTCCCCTGTGGCCACCCCTCTCTTGCCGTCCCTCCTTCAGGCTCAGGAGCTTTCCCACGGGCCTCCCGCCAGCAGCTTCCCCCCGGATTCCCCATCTCACCCAGCAAGTATGCTGCGCGTCCTGGAACCCTGGCCAGCCTTTCGCCCTCCCTCCATCTGCCCCCAGGGCTTTGGGTCGCAGTTTAACTTCCTGTTCCTGTCTGCATCCACTCCCCCTCCTCCTGGATCCCCTCCTGGCTTCTCATCACCAGCGTCATTGCTCAAAACAGGCACCTCGACATGTCTGTCCGGCCGCACTCCTGGAAGTCCGCCACCTGCTGTCGGTGTCCTCTCCACTGGGGCCTTGCCCCCACATCTTCTCCCTTAGCTTCCCCTGAAGCATATCGGGCTCTCTCCCATCGCGGCCCTTTGGGTTGGTCCAGTGATGCGGGGACACACTAGGGAGGGACATTGTAACCTGGCGGCCTGCCAGACTCCCAGGTGAAACTAGGATCCCTCTGTTCGCGGCTGCCCCGCCCACAGGTCCTCAGCTCTCTGGGACTGGCCAGACTCACCCTGCACTGAGGGCCCCGCCCCCTACCGTGGCTGATTGGTCCAGGCTAAGCACCTGACCCAAGAGCGGCCCAATGGGATTCTCGCTCACGAGTCTAAAGCAGGGACACGCGGACCTGGGGCCTGGAGTGGTCCAGTCGGTGGGCGCTGAAGGTGTCAGGGACAAGGGCGTCGGAGCTGTGTGGGACAGTCCCTCCCACACACTTGTTTCTCGACCTTTTGTCAACTCACTACCCTACTGGATAGCAGCCCCTCTCCCTGCATTCCTTGGATGCGGCTCCTGCGGCAGACCCTCTCCTCCCTCACTGTGGGGCCAAGCGGCCAGCCCTAGACCCCTGCCCCCAGCCAGCATCTGCGGCCTGTGCGGCCTGGGCTGTGCTTCTCTGCGGCAGCCCTGAAGTAGCAGACCGGGACCCCCGACAGGACCGGCCGTTGCCTTTGCCTCTTTCCCGCGGCCCTCCGTTGCGCACAGCGGTCTCTGACGGGAGGGCGGCCGGAGGACAGGCAGAGGCAGGGCCCTGCGTCTGCCGCCTCCCTTCAGCTGTCACCAGCCTGACCAGGAAGAATGTATCTGGCAGAGGAGCAAGTGAAGTGTCAGGGACTTGAAGGAGGTGATCCTGGAGCCAGAGCCGGGCTCTCGTCCAAACCTCACTGCCAAAAGTGTGGGTTACAGTTTCCTAAGGCTACTGGTGCCTCTGTGGGGTCAGGTGTCCCTGCCCAGACCTCAGCTGCCTCTGGGGGCTTGAGGTCAGGATGGGGACAGAGGTCCAGCCTCTAGGAGCCAAGAACAGCTGTCCAGAAAGGCCAGACTCGTGTCTGCACGTGGAGAGAAGCAGGGCTGCGTGTGGAGGGACAGTGGAGCCCAAAGAACTTCCTTGGTCCTGAGCTTCCCACCCTGGAGCTTTCTTAGCCATCAAGAGCCCCTTGGGCTGACAACCAGCAGGGGGTCTTCTGGGGGGATGCTATGAACACTGAGATGGAGCTTTGACATGGTTGAAGGGCGGGACCCTTTAAGGAAGTGCCCACCCTTACCGAGCTCTGAGCGGCTCCTGGGGGGTTGAATGGAGAGCATTTCAGCACAGGGGGGGGGGTGCCTTCCACAGACATCTAATTGTCACCCGGTGGGTCAATTTGACTAATTCAGACATTTCAAAGAGGCGGACTGATCCCCAGCCTCAGTTTTCTGATTTGTAATGGGGAGAGCTAGATCCCCCAGCCTGACCCTTTCCTCCTCCCACAGCCATGGGCCTGGGGCTGGGTGCCCACCCTGTGGGCCTGATGTCTGTGCCCGAGAACACATGGCGGGTGGCCAGAGGTGGGTGTGTGCCGGGGAAGCTGCTGGCACTCTCTCTGGCTGTTGGCAGGAGCTCCTGGGGACGCGGCAGCCAGGCTGGCGGCTAGGCGGTGGGGATGGGGGGGGGCTCCCAGGGAGGAGAACAAAGAGCTGCGGGTGCTGGGCTCCAGGGGCAACTGAGGGGGGAGGGGCGGGGCAGGCAGGATTCTGGGGTCCATTTGGAGTGGGTGGGCCCCCGGAGGCCATGGCATGTGGGGATAAGTGGGTGTAGGGTATAGAGTTTACCTCGTGGCTATGTGAGCCCAGGCAGGCCTCTTAGCCTCTCTGAGCCTCCGGGGCCACACCTGCACAATGGGGGTGATAATACCCACATCGCAGTTCAGGGTGGTGCCCTAGTGCTCACAAAAAGGCGTGGCACATAGTAGGTGCTCAATAAATATTTTTGGAGTCAACAAATAAAATAGAGTTGAGGGAGGGTGGGGTTAGCTGGTCTGTTTCAGCACGACGCCTGGCACATAGTAAGCCACTGCTTTGTCATGGCTGCTGTAAGTATTCACCGTGGGGGCAGAAGACTGAGCCGGAATGGAGTCCCAGAGCCAACCAGAAGGCACTGGGTCAGTCCGGAGCATAAGGTTGAGGGTGGGGTGTGGGGCTACCTTGGAGATGTCCCCAGGACCAGGACGTGTAGATTTCAGGGTCACAGCTGGAGGCTGGACTCTGTGCTGATGGCAGGGATGGTGGGAGGTCTACACAGCTGGGGGTGAGCTGGACATCGTGGGTACTGGAAAGCTGTTGGTGAGGGTGATGTGGGAGGGACAGAAGTCTTATTTCTTGGGTCAGGAGACATGAGCAGGTAAAAAGGCAGTCGGAGAGGAGTTGGTCCCCTGGGGATGCTCAGTGATGTGGAGAAGGGGTATTCGTTGTAGGGGGCCCAGAAATGGGAGGGGCAGTCTGCTAGGGGGCTTCAGCTTCGGGTTTAGGCTGGGGTTTCATGGCTCAGTGGTGCAGAAACATGGCCATCCTCAAGGTAGGGTTGGCTGGGGCCCTGGAGAGCTACAAGGAAGGGGACAATGTCTGGGAAGAGAAGGGGTTCTGTAAGGCTGGGGAGCTTGGCGACACTATGGTGAGCCCCTGGTCAGCTTCAGACCCAACCTGGCAGGGAAGTGACTGCGTCTGTTACACACAGCAGGGCAGAGAGCTGCCTGGTGAGGCCCTGTAGACAGGCAGGAGATCTGCAGGTCCAGCAGGTCCTTTGAGAGAGGCAAGTAGATGCTCTTAGGGTCAGTCCTTATCAGTGGCCACCTCAGGGCCCCCTGCGGAGATCTGAGGCTCTAGCCCCGGGAGCGCGTGAGAGTACTGTAACTGATGAGTGATGTCTGCTCTGGGCACCGGGGCAGCACCAGGGAGCCAGAGGCCAGGGATGGACTGGTACCACAACTGGGTGACATGGCAGCCCTCCCAGGGACTCAAGGTGTGAACTTGGGCAAGTCCCTTGTCTCTGTCCCAGCTTGTCCTCTGTAACCTGGAAACAAGAATGCCACCTTTCCGGGTGGCTAGAAGGATTAAGAGCTTAATGGGTGTGCTCAAACATAGAAGTTTCTGTACCCTCTGAACACACTGCAGGCAGCCGGGAGGGAGGCTGAATGAGTGAGGTTTCATTGGGGTGGTGGTCTGGGGACAGCACATGGGCACACATCTTTCCCTTCCCCTCAGCTGCCCGCTGAGCACTGTCAAGGATGGAAGCATGGGCCGGTTGAGGTCAGGAAGATCAGGGCAGTTGAAGTGCACCTTTGGTGAGTGACTCAAAGGCTCCGACCTCACTTACCTCATCTGTCAAATGGGTGACCATTTACAGTAAGGGTTATTAGCCACCCCTATGGGCTCAGGCGTCAACAATCCTGGATGGGGAAATCACAAAAGTCTGTCTTTAGCCCCCTCACCCCACTCTTGATGCTCCTTTTTAGGAACTGTTTATCCTTTAATCTGGGGACAGAATATTCCCTTTCCTATGTTTCTTTATAATTGGGACCTCAGTTTCCTATTTGTGCAGTGAGGAATTTAAGGTGAGATTGGAATAGAAGGGCACCGAGATCTCTCCCTACCTACCTTTGATGATTCTGACTCAGATACACTTAGGAAAGGGCTGGGAATATTCTGACTAGGGTGTGAATGACTGCCACAGTGCTGATCAGGATGTCATACCTTGAGGTGAGAGAGAAGCTGGGACTTATCTGGAGAGGAGAACCAAGATGGGCAGGGGGCATTTGGCCAGGTTAGCTGATGGACAGTTGCAGGATGGGGCTATGAATCTGGGAAGGAGCAGACTCAGGGAGTTCTGCTGGTGGCCTCAGGGCCCCTCATGGCTCTTGGAGGGAGACAAGGATGCTTGCAGCTCTGGAGGTGGGGTGGGGAGCAAGGCAGGGAAGAAGCTACAAGCTCAATGGAAGGAAAAACTTCGGACACGAAATACCCCAAAGATGGGACTGGCCCCTGGGGGAGCAGGGCAGGATGGGCATGGGATAAAGGCAAACAGGGATAGAGGATTCCCCGCAGGAATGTGGAGGCCCGAGGAGGCTGGCTTAGCCTCCTCCAGCTCGGCTGCTCCCCCATGTACTGTCATGCCGCGCTGGGATTTTGCCTTTCACCAGGATAACAGCTCCCCAGCCGGGAGATTTCAGGCATCACCAAGAGTGGGGCTGCTTCCTGGGGTTCCTGTGTCTAATACGTCTGGCGTGTAAGTGTCCGCTGAGAGGCTGCTGGTGGTAGGAATGGAGCTGGGGCCCAGCAGTGAATAGCTGAGCACAGGGACACCAGCGGGCAAGAAGGGCCTGGGGCAGGGGCCTGACAGCTCTCCCGGGGACTGTCACTGATTCGTACTCGCTGACAGTACAGCCAGCACTCGGCCGCCCATCATCCTTATCGCATGTGGTCAGCAGAGCCTAACAAGGCAGGTGGCTTTACCCTCATTTTACAAGTGAGGCAGCAGGTCAAGCGCCCTGCCTAGGACCCCCAGCCCTGGCCTTTGGGCATCTCAGACTATGCTCTTCCCTCCCCGCCGCCTTTATCAGGTGTGGGGTGCTGGGAGAGGGGAGCTATCAGCAGGAGAGAAATGGGGTGGGGCTTTGGGGTGGCTTAGGGTTTGGCTTCAGGGAGTACCTGGATGGTAGGAAGCCCCAGCCTCACCTCTGGCTGGACCCCAGGCCTGCCTGGCTGCCCCCTTAGCTCTTGATCCCACTCCTTGTCATGGGCTGAGGCAGAGGGTAGAGTAGTTCCAGTCCCATGGTGGGCTCAGGAGGGGTAGGGTGCCAGGACAGGTGTACCCTGGGGGGATGGCCAGGGTGCAGACTTAGGAGCTGTGGGGAGACACCGAGTGTTTCCACGCAAGGGAGGGGCAGCATGATGGCAGTGCGGGGAGCAGGGAGCCCCTGAAGGGCCATGGATATGGGAGGGCTTGGATTCGGGAGTGAGGGATGTGCAGTGGGGCACAGGGTTTCAGGTTTTATTGCATTTGCTGGAGGTGCCTGCTCTGAGCTACCTAGTGCCTTCCCCTCCCCACTCCCTGTTTTCTGGGCTGTTCATTCCAGGATCTGGCCCATCCTGGGGGCCCTCTTGTCTGTTGGGTCCTGGTTGGGAACCTGTGCAGAGACCCAGGCCCATGTCCTGGGCATCTTATCCAAGCCTCCCACAGGCTTCCTGGTGTGGTTGGGGGCAGCAGGTCTGGGTCTGAGCTCCCACAGCCAGAGCCAAGACCCCCCCTCACTCACCCTTTTCCTGGGTTCCAGGAGCACCCCTCCTCCCATTTGTTCCCTTCTCCGTGTTTGGCTCCAGCACCAACGCTGACCTGGCTCCTGGGTCAGACAGTCTGATTCCAACCCAGAGCTCCTGCGACTGGCTGCAGCCCCTGGGCCCTCCGTGAGATCCTCACAATGCTGGGGTCACCTGTGTCCCGTGCCCACAAATCTAAGCTGGTTTTGGACAGAGTAATTGGGGTGGGGCAGCTCCTAGGTGGCTGTCCCAGATAGAGATAGACACAGGGGACCCAGCAGATGCCAGAGCCACCCTGGGAGAATTCTGGTGAGCTCCAGCAGTAGAGTCAAATGTTCCCAAGGACAGAGAGCCTGATACTCAGGTCCGGTTGACAGATGACTCAGTCCTCACCAGGACTGAGCCAGACAGTACTTTCTCTTATTTTTCAGGTGAGGACACAGAGCTCGGGGACATGGAGGAAGTCCTAAGTTCAGCTGGAGGGGGATGTTGGCAGCCTTGTCCCATTATGTCCCGGTCCCTGCCCACCGCTCCACACTGGGCTGGTGTGGGGTCATGAGCATTGAAGGAGGAGACACACATAGAATGACTGGGACTAGCTACTATTACTAGATCTGAGTCATGGAGCTCTGGGCTTCCTCTCCCTGGGGTTGGGGGGTGGGTGTCTCTCCGCCATCTCTGTCCACACTTCACACCAACTACTGCCCTTGGGATCTGACCAGGTGCACCAGGCCTATCCTCCCCTGGGGCTGAGCTCTGGACTCTGGAGTTCCGGGGCCCCTCCCTCCTCTACCCCAGGCTCCCTTTGGACTCCTGCTTCCGGGTCTTTGCTTCTTCCATTTCTGCCCCAGAACACCCTCTTCCCTTCACCCTTGCCACCAGGCACTCCCCTGGCGCCTCCCCTTTTCTTGGGGGGTGGGAGGTCCCTTGTGCTCCCCCAGCCCGTGTCCCCCTCTGCTCTCCAGTGTGTGGTCATGGTTAGTTTCCAGGCCCCACACTCTCTGGACCCGTTGCTCAAGGGCAGGCCCAGGTCCAGTCTCTGCAGCTCTGGCTTTGCTGGGCCCCCGAGGACGGGGCTCTCGTATCTATGCAAGTTTACTGAATACGAGCCACCTTCTGGCCCAGCCCTGTGTTGCACCCATTCTTCAGAAAATGAAACCAACTGTGAGTTGAGTGTGGTATCTCAGGGTTCACAGGGAGCCCCAGGACAGACCCAAAGCCACATGTTCTCACTTCTTTGATATCCGGGAGGTGGGAAGAAGTAACAGCCCGGGGAGGGATCAGAGCAGGCTTGGGGCAGGGCTGGGCCTGGCCAGGACCCTGGACAGCTCAGCAGAGCCCAGCAGCCCCAGCCCGTGCGGGGACGGTACCTGAGATGTGTTGGGGCCTTTAGAGCAGTTGGAAGGAGCTGGCCTGGCACCTGATGGGGGGTGTGTGTGTGGAAGGGAGAGCAGGTGTCCTGAAGTCTGCAGACTGGCTTTACAGTCTCAACTTTAACATACACTGGCTGGACAGGTCTCCAAACCTCTTGGGGGCTCAGTTTCTTCATCTGTAAAATGGGCTTTATGGTCTTCCTTCACAGGGCAGATTGCCCCCAGCTGAGGTCCCAGCCAGGCTGTTGTGAGTCATAAATCAGCTACAAGGATTCTGGAAAAGCTCTCTAAAACCAACGAAGGGTTCACAGGCAGCATGCGAGGGGCTGGGCCATGGGACCTGGCAGCCCAGGCCACCCACAGGGGTATGCTCAGGAGTGGTGACAAGACGGTTAGCAGGGGTGTCGCCTCCCTTATTCTCCCTGCCCCAGGAGAGCCGTGAGCTACGGCACCCTCCTAGCTCCTGCCCAGGTGTGGCCTCTGTCCAGCTCCTGGAGACTCCCAGCCTGGAGCAGCGTCACATGGGGGCAGAGGACACCCATCCTGAGGCATCTCTTGGGCCAGTTTTCCAGTGACAAACACCTCCCCGTCCAGGTCCGTCTGCCTGGAGCCGCCCCCTGTGGCGTAATCAGCTAGCTAGTGTCCTGAGGCTCGCTGTACACTGGGCCCGTCTCTGTACCGGGCAGTCTGGGTGATGGCTCAAGGGTCATATGGGGGCAGTCTCCTGGAATGGGTGGCCTCATTTGGATAGCAGCCTGGCTGGAATCTCAGTCAACGGCAAGAAGGGGAGCTCCTGGGGTCCTTCCACGCTTTCTCATTTCATCTCTGACCAAACACAGGAGCGAGCGATTACATCATTTTTCTCCCGAAGCTGAGAAAATCGAGGCTCAGGGAAACATGAGAATGTGCCAAGGTCCCAAGCAAGTTGGCAGAACTGGGTTAGAATCCTGAACCCTAGACTTGGTGTCTGGAACAGTGACAGCAAACACCACTGGCTGAACGCCCGCTGCGTACCAGACCCTCCACGCGCACCGACCCCGGGCACGAGATTGTTGTCTCAGCTTTACAACAATGAAGACTGAGAGACCATGTTACAGAGTCATGATAGCCTAAGTGGCAGAGGCAGGATTTGAACCAATGGTCAGAGCCTGGCTCCGGAGTCGGGTGTTGTCATGGCGGGTCGCACCTGAGTCTGACCAGAGGTGGGCAGGGCCTGAGCTCCCTGCCAGGGCATGGCTTTTCCACTCTGGGCCCTGAGTCTGGATGAAGGTCCTGGCTGCGCTCTGGGTCAGACAGCTGCCTTGAACTTGACCTGCCTCTGGGCTGTGTCAGGATCCAGACAGACCTGGGCTGACAGGCAGAAACTGCGGCAGTTATAATGGAGGCAGAGGTGGGGGCGCAAACCTAGGCTTCATCCTTCCTGCCCCAGGGAGTTTCTCCCGACCCCTCCGGCACATACTCATGTCCCCTCCCTGAAATTCCCTGGTTTCCCCTGCCAGGGTGATAGCTGGGGCATGACACACTTCTGGCACATTGTAGGAGCCCAGGGACTCTGCGGAATATTCACCATACCCTGCATGCTGGTGGTGCGCCAGGCACCATGGAGGACCAAAGGAGGATACGAAAACCTAAGCTCCTTTGTCACTGAGGCACAAGAGGCCCTCCATGGCACAGGCCTCGCTGTCCAGCCCATCCCAGCTCCTGCCCTATGCGCACCCTCCGCTCTGAATGTCTCCCACTCCACTCCCCATTTTTCATGATATTCTGATGATCATAGAAAGGTTGGAGGCTGGGGCGCCTGGGTGGCTCAGTCATTGGGTGCCTGCCTTCGGCTCAGGTCATGGTCCTGGGGTCCTGGGATGGAGCCCTGCATCAGGCTCCCTGCTCAGTGAGGAGTCTGCTTCTCCCTCTCCCATTCCCCCTGCTTGTGTTCCCTCTCTCGCTGTCTCTCTCTCTCTCTGTCAAATAAATAAATAAAATCTTAAAAAAAAAAAAAAGGAAATGTTGGAGGCTACAAAGGGTTCCATCAGTAAAGTAAAACAAACAAACAAACAAACAAACAAACAAAAACACCCATCACCTTATGCCCGGGGTTATTTTGCTGGACATACTCCCTACCTTCTTTTTCCCCCTTTCTTTTTTCAAAGCACAGAATCAGGAGCATTCTTGTGTCAGCTCCTTCACTGGCTCACGGGATGTATGCCGAGCATGGAAATGATTTTCGTGCGACATCACATTTCAGCAGCATGATTCGGTTGCTTGGGAATCTGTGGGCATACCGGCATTTTTAAAAACCGATCCCCTCTTGCTGGGCATTTAGCTTGTGTCCGACTTGGGACTATACTTAAACATGGGCAGTTATTACCTCGGGACACCCTCCTAGGAGGTGAATTTCTTGGCCAGTGGATAGCCTACCGTGCTTCCGGGACTCTTGAGACTTTGTACAGGCTTGTCCCTCTGCTGGGCTGTCCCTTTCCTATTTATCCTCATCCTGAAATCATATTCCCCTGATGTGCACCCATAACCTTCTTCGGAAGTGTCTCTGGGCTGCACCTTCGGTCCTTCTCCCCACCCCCAGCTGCCTTTTTTTGTCCCCGGTGTCATAAGCACCTGTCAACCTCCTGCTTTTCTGAAGGCAGAAGGCCTGGCACCGTCTCCTTCTCTCCCCAACACATAGTAGGCTCCTGGGAAATGCTTCCCAGATGAACAAGCCGTCCCCTGGCTGGTTCAGCAGTATGGGATTGTGTGGTGTTTCTATTAGTCTCCATGAACAAGTGCCACTGTGTTATTAAATTTTTCCAAAAGCAGAATGTCTGCTGTGTTTGCCAGTTGGTTGCTCTTTTAGGAATGGGTCTACCCTGCCCATCCTGTACTCCTCAATCTGTCTTTCGGAGCCCATTCGCTGGATACCTGTGGCACCAGAAACGCTGTTGAAGCAAGAAGCAACCTAGACCAGGGCAGGTGTGGGTCAAGCTCAGAGCTCAGTGCCTGGGCCTGGGTGGGGGGTGGAGGTGTAGGTAATGGCAGCCTCTTTAGGTGAGGAGCTCATGCTTTCCTCCAAAAGAAGTGACACTCAAAAGAGCGTCAGGCATACAGTAAGTGCTCAATAAATGCATGTCCCAGCAAGGCAAGCGATGGTGTCTGGGAGTTGAAGGGAGGGCTGGTGGGACTAGAAGTGGTGAGGAAGCTGGTTTTAGAGGATGAGCATCACAGGAATTTCTCTGTTCTCTCCCCAGGGACCAAGAATGACAATTCTCCACCATCTCTGACCGTATGTCCTCCAGGGTCTCCTGAGGCCGCTACCAGGCTGTGGCTGTATCTTTGGCAGGCAGCAGGTGGACGGAGTCTGTTGGGCTGTTGAGCCCAAGACCTGTCTCTCGGGCAGGCATGACAGTCTTCCTTGGAGACGATGTGCGGAGAAGCCTGCAGCCTTAGGATGAGAAAGCCGCTCCCTGCTAGTCTGGGATGTGGGATGCTGCTTCGTTCATCCTCCAGGGAGTTGGGCGGCCCAGCTGGAGGAGCTGGGAGGCTCCATGTACCAAGAGGAGTTTGAGGTCAGAAGGATCTCATCCTTCACTTGCTCAGGAGACACTGGCCTTGCCCTGGGCACTGGTCACAAGACACCATAGGGCATTTCGTTCAAATGAGCTCAGGGACCCTGTGGTCTGCTGAGCATGGCACTCAAGGCCCTGCGTGGCCTGCCTTAGGGACTGCTCCTGTCCTTAGGGTGTCCACACCATCCTGTCCTCCCTGCATATCGCCTCCTGGGGATCTGCAGTTCCTACCATGGGGAATGTCCATCAGACCATCTCCCCTGTCCACCTTCTGTATCTTCTTCCAGGCCCAGCCCCCAGGCCCTCTTCTGGGAAGCCCTGCTCTGTCTCTCAGGGAGGGCATCTCTCCCTTTCCCAGCCCACGCTCGGTCCAGGATGGTCTCTGAGCACGTCTCCCCTCTGGCTTTTCACTGGCCATGGCTGGATGGCCGGAGCTGCCTCTGGGTGCCCCCTGCCCTGCATCCCTGGGCACCCAGGGATTCCCAGGATAACACGGGTGTCAAATGGGTGTTGCAGCCACCCGAGCAGTGGAGCAACTATGGATTTGGGCCACTGAGCAAACCTTCTCCTTGGCCTGTGTGTCTACCTGAGACTTCCTTCCCAAGTTCCCACGTGACTGCTCTCACACTCCTTACTTCCTGACTTGGGAAGAGCCTGCCTTGGGGCCCTGACCTTCACGGGGCAGGCACACTTGAGCTGGGCACCTGCAAAGGTCAGCGTGGACCTGAGGGACGGAGCAAGTGATCATGGGGGGTTGGTCCTGCCTGGTGGCACGAGGGCCCTGGGGACCCTGGGGGGAGACCATGGGGCAGCTCCCCGCTCCCAAGGGGAAGTGTAGGGACGGCTAGCTGGGGGTTTCACTGTCCTGCCCACTTGCCTGGCTGAGATCACACTTATAGTCTGGCCTGTTCACTCTGCGCCAGGATCACCCTGGGCCAGGGTGAGAGAATCCAGGTCCACAGACGAGGAAGAGGAGGCAGATGCCCGCCTGCAGTCCCCTCAGCCACTCTCTGCCCCCCTTGCTGGCCTCAGGTCCCCCAGCCAGGCCTCCTTCATCTTCTGGAGCAGTCCCTCCTGCTGCTCTGGCAGAGCAAACTCTAACAGATAAATCTGACCAAGGCATGCCCCTGCCCCAAGCCTGCTATGGCTCCCATGGCCCTTGCTAAAGTCCACCCCCTTAGGCAGGCATCCAAGGCTCTTCCTGAGCTGGCTCCTATCCCTCCCCCTCTCCCACCCCATCTTCCCCTCTCCCCCCACTTCCTCTTTCTCTAGCCCCATTGAAGCTGCCATTCCAAACATGCCAAGGCCTTTGCATGCACTGTTCCCTTTGCCTGGAATGCCTTTTCCATACCTTTTCTCCTTGGCACACACTTTTTCAGCTGGGGTGTGTCCACCTCCAAGAAGCCACACCAGGTAGCCGGCCTGGCTTCTGCGCCAGCACTTGTGCGGGGAATTCTCCTGGGTCCCTGTCTGCCTCCTTACCAGACTGGGCTGTCCCCAAGGGCAGGCCAGGCCTGAGGCGCCCACGCAGGGTGTCCTCATATTGAGTCGGAAGCAGCGAAGAATGCAGGAGTGGGAGCCACCGTGTGATGTGAGTGTTGGGGGAGGGGACCCAGAAATATTGTTGAGGAGCCTTAGATGGGCCTCCGAGGGGCCACACCCCCTCCTCACTTCCCTCTCAGTCTGGGAGGCCCAGGCTTGACCTGTGCCCCGGCTGCAAGCCTGTGGACATGGCCCTCCACTGTGGCGGGGGCTGGAGGTCATACGGGGCCCCTCACACTCCCCCGGGTGGGACTACCGCCTCTAGGGGTGCCGCTCTCCTCTCTGCTCAACAAGGCAGGACCTTCTTCAAACCAGGGGCCAGGTTCTCTGTGGCCCTGCCCGGCTTACCTGCCCTGCTCTGGGTCAGGCCTCTGCTGGCCACCCGCTGTACCCTGGGATCTGGGACCTGGGACCCCACGGGAGCAAGAGATGTGGGCGCAGGAGGCGGAACCGGGGCCTATGCAGCCTCCGGGCTGGGGTCCGCTTCTCCGCGGAAGATGGGGGTTTAGGGGTCCGGGGCAGGGTGCCCTCGCGGTCCCGGGAGGGGGTCCAGGCCGGAGGCGGGGGCCGCGGCGCCCCGGAAGGAGCCGCGCACGCCCCAGCACACGGTGCCCGCCGCGGCGGCCGCGGATCCGGAGGTGAGAGCGCCCCCGCCCCGCTCCCCGCCCACCCCGCGCGCCGCCGGGACCGGGGCTGGAGGGCGGGCCGGAGAGGGGCGCGGGGCGCGGAGGGGCGGCCGCCTGCTCTTTTCCGCAGCGCAGGCCCGCTGCTGCTCCCCGCGTCCGGCCCGCTCCCCGCTCCCTTCCCCGCGGCGGCGGGATGCGGGCCCCGGGCCCGGGCGGGGGCCGAGGGCCGAGGCCTGGCCGGCGCCGCGGGGGCCCCGGCGGGCGGCCGG
>NW_019154139.1:5615583-5634564 GCF_002288905.1 Enhydra lutris kenyoni | reverse complement strand
CCCCGCGTCCGGCCCGCTCCCCGCTCCCTGGGGGAGGCGGGGGAGGCGGGGGAGGCGGGCGGGCGGGCGGGAGCGAGCGAGGGAGGAGGGCGGCGGCGGGAGGGGGAGCCGGGGAGGCTCGGAGCCGCGCGGCGGGCGAGGGAGGGGGCGGCGGGGAGCCCCCCGCCCCCCGAAGGAGGAGTCTGGCTCCCACTTGCTGCCTCGGACGCGCGGCGAGGCGGCCGCCACCGGAGGAGCCCCCGCCCCTGCGCGCCTCCCTCCCGGGAGCCGGGCCCCTGCCTCCCTCCGTGCGCGCTGCTGCTCGCGGCCGCCGCGGCCGCCGAAGAGGAGCCCGGGGCCAGGTAGGGCCGGGGGCGGCCGGGGGCGCGGGCCGGGGCGCCGCGGGGGCGCGGGAGCGGGCGCGGCCGGGACCCTCTCCAAGGCGCCGGTGACGCTCGCGGCGCGGCGCAGGGGCGCCGGCAAAGTTACTTTGGCCGCCTTTGCCGGGTGCCGGCGCCCCGGCCGGGCACCCCCGCCGCCCAGCCGGCCGAGCGGGTGACGCCGGGAGGGGCCTCGGCCGGGGCGCTGGACTCTGACTGGGGCCGAAGGGTCAGCGAAACTTTTCCCCGGCTCGCGGGTCTGTGCCGGCTGCCGGCGGAGTTGCTGGTGGAGGAGGCGGACTGGCGGGACGCAAGGGACGATGACGGTTCTAACAATAGCAGCCCCTGGTCGCTGAGAGCCTACTGTGCGCCCCGGAGCCCCTGCGGGCACTTGGGGGCAAGGGAGGGGGTTACGAATGCTGGTCTAGTGGCCACTTTCGCTGGGCGCTGCTGGAAACTTCATCCACCCATGCGGCCGTGCCTGCACGCGTCCATCCATCCGGTCACTCATTCCACGCGTATTTGGTACTATCTGCTGTGTGCCCGGCCCAGAGGATTCACTGGCTAACCAGGCAGGTCCCAGCCCTCGCAGGTCCCATTTCCATTCTAAGGAGCGGTCCTGTCTCTTGTGTCTTTATTCTGGGACTTTTTATAGGACAGTGAATTCCCTCACAGCCTCCCCTGATCCAAGTGGAGACAGAGGAGGGTCGGTCTGAGAGCTGATGTGTCCAGGAGTGTGTGGCAGACCTTGGCTTGGGGTCCTAGACCCACCATTCTGCGTTCCCTCCCATCCCCTCTCTGCTCAGGCGGGAGGGCCAGAGGCCTGGCCCTGGCTCCCAAGTGTGTCCCATTGACCTCTCAGAGATGCGTATCCCCCAGCACTGGGTCAGACCTCTCCCAGTTCCCCTCCAGTAGCTTGGTTGCCTCCCCTTCCCATTTCCAAGGCCCCTATTAAACAGAGCAGAGCAGAGCAGAGCTGGGTAAGCGGGAAACAATTATGAAATTAAACTGGGGAACAAAAGTGGGTGGGCTGGTGGGTGTTTGAGCTGGCTGGACGGGCCATGCATGGTGGAGAGAGACTTGTTAGTAGGAACCGGCCATGCAGGGAGCTCAGGCCAGGCACTCCCATCCTCAACACCCTGGTTGGTCTTTGCAGGGGGGAAAAAAAAATTACACCAACTTCATGAATAATTAGGTTGGCTAAAATGCTCGGGGCAGGGAAGAGGGGATGTCGGCGAGGCCACCGTGGACTGCCACAGCCAGGTTGAAAGCCAGGCCTTGGTCCACGGGAGCCGAGGCACTTGGAGACCATTTGGGGAGGGGGTGGTGGTTTTGGCCGGGCTGAGGCAGGGTTCCGGTGGCGGAGAGCACACGGGGCTTGAGAGCCAACTGGTGGTGATCAGGAGGCATTCTGTAGCTGGGCACGGTGCACCGGGGACAGTGGTGCGGGAGCCATGCTTGCTAATTCGTGCTTCACGAGGCTCAGCTCCGCGCAAATTGGCTTTCCAAGGGGTAGCCCCACAACACTTGTAAAATCTTTTTTCTCAAGATGGGTTTCTGCGAAATGGTTACATCTGTTTGAGTCCTCACTCGGAGGTATATTAATTGGCTGATGGCTAGTCGAAAGGCGATAATCCCGTCACAGAGGTTTCATCATGCTTTCAGAAGTGGTTCAACGTGGGGCTGCCTTTCTATTTATTTCTCTACCCCAGAAATTTCGCGAGACCTGGGTTGAGGTAAATCCCTTTCATGTTTGACGGGGAGGCTCAGAGTATCACCTGCGTGTGGGGAGCCCTCGTTCTGATGTGACAGCTGTGGGCGCACTTAGGATCACCCCCCCCACCCCCCCAGATGAGGCCCCGTGGACTGATGGACAGAACAACTCTGAGTTTGGGTAAAAGCCCTGGGCTTCTGGGTCTTTCTACTAGTGTCTACACTGTGTCAAGAATGTATAGGCCAATAAATAGAATAACCTTTCAAGAGAAGCCTGCTTTTAAAAAATTTCCCAGACCACCCTCGAGACTATGAAATCTTCATCTGATAAAAGCAATTCAAGTTCATTTGTTTTCCTTGAACTTCCTACATTCCCTGGCAGGGATGGCCCCTCGTGTGCTCACCTAACCCGGGACATGTCTTTTTGCCCCGAGGAATTAAGGACGGTAGTAGGATTTCACTCAAGGGCAGCACTCAAGAAGAAAAACCAGCATTCCTGGTTCAGACTAGTGGAAAAAAGAACCCCCCCTCCCCCTGCAAAGTGCCCTCATCTTTTAATCTATCGAAATGATTCTGTTGTTCCAGCTTCAGGCCTGTGAACTGAGCATGAATAGTGGGGCAGGGGAAAACAATCGGCCAGGCAAAGACTTTTAACAAGTAAATATGATGCACAGAAAAAACATGCAATTAGCGGAGGTTAGTTAATGCCTTTCAAGTTGCGGCCGAGCTGCAGTGAAGGATAGAATTTCTGCGTTATCCCTGAATTGTCTGTCAAAATCTTTAATGTGACAACGTGACATGTCTCTCCCAACGCCCCTCCTTCGCTGTGAGCAGAAAAAGGGTCTTTTCAAGCATCCCCCCTCCGCATTCTTCTTCTCCCTGAGATCTCTCTTTTGGCAGTTGGTACCTTTGTTTGCCTGCACCTCTGGAATCAGGGACCCTGGGGGAAAGGGGCTCTCCAGATGCATGAGCCAGGGAATGGGTCCTCAGGTTCGCCCTGACGGGCTGCTTGTGGGGTCTCCCTTCTGGCCAAACGTCTCACCTTCTGGGATCAGGCATGCCAGATGTTTGGGGGGCAGGGAAGAGGGAGCAAAGGGCATGATTCGCACCAGAAGAGCTGTCTAGACGGTGCTGGGTCACTCTGAGAGCAGATCCCTGTAGCTGGGCGTCCTGGGGGGTGGCCGTCTCCACGGAAGGAGACCACCAGCTATCATCCTCTGAGACTGTTCGCCTCGAATCCGAAGAAGCAAAGAAAACGTTAAAGCAAAAGCAACCCCAAGGGAAAGAAAAAAGAGAGATCCCTTTTTGGGGGTGGTGTCGGAGCGAAGGTATAAATAGTTCCTTGGTGAATTTGATTCACTGTGGCTCTCCCCGGTGATCTGGCTACTCTGCTGTCAAAAGGAAATGTTTTACTTTATTTTGACTTTTTCTGGTCCTAATGAGATGAAATTTAGTTCTATCTTCTTTCCATTGGAAGGATCTATGGTGGAGGAGGACAGCCCCAACCTCACAAAAAAAATCTCAGCAATTTGAGATTATAGGTTTTTGTTTTGAACTCGGATGCAAACTTGAGGTATTCTTTGGTCTTTTCATGGCTTTCCATCGATCACTCTTTGGGGGTTTCTTGGACATGAATTGGGTGGCTTGATGTCACAATCTGGTCACACACGATAAATAAATGCAGCTACAATGAAAACAAGAAGTCTCCCCTCTGGTTGATGGTGATGCTCCTGGAGTTCAGAGACAGGGATGGAGTAGATCCCTCTCTCCGCCACCCAAACCTGGGCCGGAGAGTTTGCTTCTATCGAATGCCTTCCCATTTCCGTCCCCTCCTTCCAGGAAGGATTTGAGACTCAGCATTGGTGCACATCAAAAGACTCTTGGCATGGCCCATGCTAATTTCATCACTTTAAGGAGCAAATGATGCCTACTTCCAATTTCTAGCGTACCAGTCACTTCCCCTTCATTTCGTTCCTTTGCATTTTCTGACGGTGCTGCAGCCCACAAGACCGCAAAATACATTGCTCCAGCTACCTGAGAAGTGTGAGTGCCCGAGCCCTGTCTTTCCCCCTTCACAACCAAGTGCTTTTGGCATTGCGGCATTGCAGTGCTGGTGGAAAAGGCAAATGTTCCCTCCCCCAAGGTGTGGAGGGTGGAGAGTTGAGTTTTGCTGTTTTGTTTTTGTTTTTGTTTTTTTCCTGGTCATTCAGACACATGAGTTAATTGACCATACTTCGGAGGTTTCATCCATAGTTGCGGATTCCCCACAATCACCGAAAATGCACTTGCGCTGATCATAAAAATGGCAAAACCTCGATCTTAGACTTAAGTATTAAAATTTACCATAGTGCCGATTTGATTACGCTTCAGTGACATCTGTGTAATAGATTTCCGTGAGAACTGTAAATTGACGTTCACTTTCTTTGCAAATTTTACTTGAATGCTGAAGAGCCCAGACCCTCTTCCTCGCCCCCCCACTTCCCCAACCATGTGGGTCCCAAACCCCATGACCTTTGAGTGTGACTTGACATGAATGTGGAAAGGAGATTCAAAATGCTGATTTTTTTTCTTTTTTTTACACATTTACCTCTCGTCTCCTTTTGTGTGTGTGCGTGTCTGTGTGCCTGTTTGAGACGGATCTGTGCAGCTTCCTATTTCAACTCCGCGGCTCCGTGAATCTCCAAATGCTTTATTTTGAAAACTAGGACATAGCACTTTGCAGAAGAAAAATCATTCCACTCGTTATTATTTATGTGATTGCTGATGTACTAGATGGATAGAGAAAGCACCAAGAATTATACTAATTTATGGAGCTGAGCGCTGGTTTACAAACATATATCCCAGCCTGAGCTTTGTGGGTTTCTCCGCGTCTTGGGCCTCGTTGGGTGCTGTGGGATTGGAGAATATTCGGAATTTGAAGACCAGCCGGGTGAACTGACTGTCTAAAATTAAAGGAATAAGTGAGCAGCTATTTGTGGTAGAGAAGACATGATCCACTAAGCAGCGCTCTCCATCATTCTGAAATAAAAGTACATAATTGGAAAATGAAGCGGCAGCCAGTGCTCGGGGGGTGGGCGGCGAGGAATTAGAAAGTGTAATTTAAAATCATGTAGTCATAATTCAAAATGGGCCCAGCTAAAAGGTTTTTAAGTGGTAAATGCTTTAAAGTCACTCGTGGTTGATCCTTTTTCAAGGAAGATGTCTAATTTTCACGATATGTGTGCCCTCCTTCGTCAGCTTGGCCCATCACTCATCCGGCGAGGCTGCCGACCCCAGCTGCAGGGGGCCGTGCTCCGTCCTGGGGACCCGCGGCCGAGATCGGGCCGGGCATACCAGAGGGCTGGCCTCTTCGGGATGCTGTGGATTGGGCTTGATTCCCCCCACCCCTGCCATGGGCTATTTGTTTGTTTTTCCTTTCCTTTATGTTTCTCTCTCTCTCTTTTTTCTTTTTTACACCTTGATGACTTTTTTTTTTAAAGATTTTATTTATTTATTTGACAGACAGAGATCACAAGCAGGCAGAGAGGCAGGCAGAGAGAGAAGGGGAAGCAGGCTCCCTGCTGAGCAGAGAGCCCGATGCGGGGCTCGATCCCAGGACCCTGGGATCATGACCTGAGCAGAAAGCAGAGGCTTAACCCTCTGAGCCACCCAGGTGCCACCCAGGTGCCCCCCACCCCATGACATTTTTAACTACTGACTGATCAATTGCAGATTTTCAGGCACAAGCAAAGCAAGGAAAGACAAAACCATTTAAAAATGATTTTTGAACTTGAGTGGAAGCGTGGCTTAAAGAATTAGTCTCCCCCCGTCCCTTGCATCTTGGTGTTTTTCTGTGAAATATTATTTCTCCTGCCTTTGGCTTTGGGAGGACTACTTAGGTGTTCGCGTGGCTTCTCTGTGACCCTTTGCCACGTGGCAGTAAATATTGGACAAAAGCCCCAGGGAGCAATGACTTGCGCTGAGCTGGCTTTCTCTCCGCGAGTCGCTCTGGGTGATCGGTGGGGACAGTCGCCGGCAGGCTGGGCTGACTTGGAGAGCTGCCCCCACTCGCCATTAGAGAAGACGAGGAGAGGGATAGAGAAGCCCTTAGGTTCCCGGAGAAAGCTGTCCAGGCATCGGTCTTTGTCACCACCCCGCCTTGGGGAGACTGTTGGGGCGGGTGTTTCTCTGGGGCTTCTTCTCTGTTGTGGACAATCCTGTGTGGTCATTGCTCTCTGAGTTCCCGACCCAGCACAGCACAGTATTGTCCTAGCCTCACTGTCCTGGGTGCAAAGATGCCAAGAAGAGAAACATGGGTGCCTTTTGAGGGGTGGTTGCCTTGATGGCCTTGGGTTGGCTTTATTGATGGAGACCTTTGCTCTTTATGACATTTCCAACTGTCTTTGAGATGGGGACGCTTTGGAAAGCCGGAGAAGATGCCGGCAATAATGCCTGGCAGGGGACTATGAGCCAGGACCATCCTGGGCCTGCCCTGGCTTTGAGGAGCCCGTGTCAGGTGGAAGGGGATGCCTCAAGCCTTATGGCAAAGGAAATCTATCTTTGATGTTCATATCAGCAACCCCTGGTGGCGCACGTGCTCGTGGCTTTCCCTCCCGAATCTGCTGGGCGTATTTGAGCTGCCGGCATGACCCAAGTGTCTCCTTTGCAAAGATGCTCCGTGTAAGCCCAGGCCTCTTACAGTCTCTCCTTTCTGGGCCGTTGGCTCATGCTGGCTGGTCTCGCAGCTGGGTGGGAGCCTTCCGGGGCCCAGAGACCCCATTCCCTCCCCCTCATCCTAATGGGGTTCTGAGCTGCACGTTCCATCTGCCTGGCTGCTCCCTGGTCCCCAAGCCCTTTGCGGGTCAGTTACACATCTGAGTCATGTGGGTTGCAGAACAGACCCCCGGAGTGGGGACCGTGGGTGTTTGGGGCTGACCTGCAGTATGTTGGGTGAGGTGGGCGGTGAGGATCTTGCCTCGGAAAGGTAGTAAGGGTCCAGGGCAGGCTGTTCTGTCTGTGTCCGATTACAGTGTCCCGGGAAGTGTGAATTAACGGGATGGGGGTGGTCGCCCAGTAATGGGATGGGTGGGAAGAGGCTGGGAGTCCGGCTTCCAGGTGAGGGAGGAGGGTTCCTTGATTATCTGAAAATCTCTGCTCGATTCTCAGAAGCTCCCTGCAGAGCTTCCGGGTTTCACCGGAACTTTCTAACCACAGTGGAAGAGACCTTTAGTGAGTGCCTACTGCGTGCTGGGTCCTCAGCCAGAGCCTTTTGCAGGTCCCACGTCCTGGTGTCTGCCCAGGGGTTCTGGGAAGGAGGTCTGAGCGTCCGCAGCCTTACAGGGCGGAGACCTGAGTTTCGGGAGGTGAAAGCTGCTTTGAACCCAGGCTGTGAGTTGTGAGCGCCTGTGCGTTTCCTCTCGTTCATTCCCTCGTTCACCTGCGGTTTGATTCTTGGCCTCTCATTCAGCTCAGACACAGGGGATGTGGTGAGAGAAGCCCTTGGGGGTTTGTGGCTGGAGCCTGCCTGCCTGGCCCAGCCTGGGGAGGTCAGGGAGATGCCCAGGAACCAGGTCTGTGCGCCCGTTCATGCGGGGTGCGCAGAGCCTTTCAGCGGAGGGAACAGTGCGTGTGAAGGCTCAGAGGCAGGATTGCCGGTGTGCTGCGGGGAACCTGGGGGTGGGGAGCTTCACCTGAGCCGTGAGAGGGTGCCTGGGTATCCAGTGTGGCCTCCTGAGCTGATTGAAGGATCTGGAGCTTTAGCCCAGAGCAGCAGGATGGCCTTGGGGACATTTGGTGAGCAGGAGGGAGTGGCTTTAGTCAAATGTGCATTTTAGGATCTTTGTTCAGGAGGCTGGCTTGGGCTGGCCTTGGTGATGTAGTCGGAGGAGGCCGGACAAGGCTGTGGGGACAGTCAGAGAGCACAGGGCCTGGAGCCGGCCTCTTCCCAACTTATGACCTTTCCATACAGCTGGTGCCTAATTGCTCCTTACCGCTTGATGCCTCGGCTGATGCCCAGGTTCCTCATGGCATGCGAGGACCAGCAACGAAATGTCTTTGGGGGGAACCAGAAAGATAAATCACCTTGTGAGAGAATCTGACTCGAAAAGCGGGCCCTACAAATTAGAGGCAATATTTCAACAAGAAGTTTTCAACCCAGAAATTTCAAGAATTTTCGGCCCATCCGAGCAGGTTGATTGGGCTTCTCTGGAGAGGCAGGCACAAGGCTTACTTCTCCTCTGTTTCCCTGAGAGGGGCCTAATGAGGCAGCGGAAACAGCACAGAGAGGTTAAGTGACTTGCTCAGGTTCCACAGCTAAGTAGTGCTGGAGACTGAATTTGAACCCACTGCCTGGGACTGCGAAGTTCAGGCCATTCTCCACTGTGGTAGCACACCAGGGGTCAAGAACAAAAACAATAAGAGGGAGACCATTTTTTTTTTATTTTATTTGTTTGAAGATTATTTATTTATTAGACAGAGAGAGAGATAGCAGTAGAGACAGCAGAAGCACGGGGAGCAGCAGGCAGAGGCAGAGAGAGAAGTGTCTCCCTGTGGAGCAGGAGCAGGAGGAAAGACACAAGGCTCATGCTTTACTGACTGAGCCACACAGGTGCCCTGAGAGAGACCATTTATTGGTGCCTCAGGGCCTTTGCACTTCCTTCTGTCTTGGTTCTCTTTCCCCAGGTCTGGGTCTGGCTGGCTCCCTCTCAGCACTCACCTTTGAGGTGACATCCCTTCTTCAGACAGGCCTTTCTCGATCCCCCAATTTCAAGGAACAACCCCCCTTCCCCCACTACTCATTCCGTTACTCTGCTCTTTTTCCAGGCACATATCATTATCTGAAAGTGTCTTTTCTATTTACATTGTTGCCTCCTCCATCCCTTCCCTTGTGGGCAGTGACCGGAATGCTTTCTCTCTGCTCTTTCTGGCTCTCAGAACAGTGCCGGTGTGTAGGGCTGTGGTTAAATGTTGGGTTGCATAAATAAATGCATTAATTAATTCGTTCTACGCTCCTCCTCCTGGTTTCATTGTCTTCCCACCCGCTGGCCCAGAGGAGGCACCTGCCACCTGGCCATGATGCATGCCTTGCTCAAGGTCACTCTGCTGGCCCTGGGACCGGAGCCCAGGCGGTCTCTGCACACGCCGGGGGCCCAGTGGGTCCCAGCGGCCCTGTTGCACAGCCAGCTCGCTGCTGCTTGTTATATGGACCAGGTGGAAACGCTTCCCAGCTAGAAGCCGTTTGTTTGGGCAACGCTGCTCCCCCTCCGCGGATGGACTGCGTTCTCCACACGGCGGCTGACGCGCTGCTGCGGCTCCATAAATATTAAATGGGTATTAAAAGAAGGCTCTGCCTTCCCAGTTTCCCTGATTTCTTCAAGCAGGGCCCAATGCAAACCCCCTTTATGTGAAACGCAGCATTTCGCTGCAGAGTGCCTCCCGGGACGCCTTGCCGCCTGCCTTTCCTGGCCGCGTCCCTGGGTGCAGAGCCGTCCTCCCTGCCCCAGCTGCAGGCTGAAGGCTGGGCGTGCTGGCTCGTGTCCTTGGGGCAGGGACAGGTGGAAGCCCCTGAGACCTCCCCTTTCAGAGGGTTGTGCTCCACCCAGCCAGCATCTCTGCAGGGGTGTGTGGTGGGTAAGCAGGGGAGGGACCAGGAGTCTTCAACCTTCAGCTGAGGCCTCTTGGCACCCACCCTCTGGCAGGCCGGTGCTGGGCGTGAGGGAAAGAGACTGTCAAGACACGTACTCTGTTCCTCCACCCATCCCTGCCTCCTTTCATCCCTCGGTCCTCTATCTGTCCATCCCTCCCCTCATCTATTCATCTATCCATCATCCATCTATCTGTCCGTCTGTCCATCCATCCATTCATAGATCCCTCCCTCGAGCCACTCATTCACTAATGTGATGTGTATGCAAGTGTCTGCAGTGGCCCTGGGGATGACAGTAATAATGTCGGGATAATCGCTAACATTTATTGGGCACTTACTACGTGCTGGGCCCGTTGACAAGCGGTTTCCATGCGTCCCCTCGTTTCATCTCCATGACTGAATGAGGAAGCCAGTATTTCCCCTGCATTCCGTGGATGAGGAGACGGAGCCGCCTGGAGGCGAAGCCACTTGTTCAGGATTGCAGAGCTGGGGGTGGGGGGAGAGTGGCTGGCACTGCCTGGGAGGAGGGGAGTGAGCGAGACCCAGGCCCCGCCTCCAGGAGACGTCTGGCTCCTCATGCCACCCTGGAATGGGGACCCCGATTCCCAACTCCAAGGAAATGCTGGCTTTGTCGAGGGGTAAAGGGCGAGTCAGCGTTTGTCCCCTGGAGAGGAAGGCAACCCTTTGGGAGCCCTGGTGTCAGGCCACCTGCCACGCGAGCTAGGTGGCACACGCCGTCTGTGCTGGCCCAGCAAGAGTCTTCCCAGCTCCGAGGGGCACTTCTCCCCTCTGTAGGATGGGAGGGTAGGGGTGTCCATTGGAGGAGCCGGGGCAGGGATTTCCAGCAGGGCTGCGTTCCGGTCTGTTGGCATTTGTGAACATTCGGGTTCTCCAGGCCCTTCTGCTCACCGTCGACACTCCGTTCCACAGATACCCCCGTACGTGGGCAGCAGCTGCTCACAACGGCCCCTTGATTCGCAGGTGTTACATTGAACGGAAGAACGATCGTAATAGGAACAGGGAGTCTTCGCTGGGTACTTGGTACCTGCCAGGCGCTGTGCCCAGGATCCCCATTTGTTTCACCTGCGCAGCTGCCCTGGGAGGGAGTGTTGCTGTTATCAAACCGATCTCGGAAGAGGAAGCTGAGACTCAGAGAGGTTAGGACATTGGCCTAAGATCACACAGTGAGTCAGTGCAATGCTGGGGCTCAAACCCCCACCCAGATCTGGATCTTTGGCGGTGTGGGCCTCAGCGTCTGTGGCCCCCAGTCCTCTCACAGGGTTACAAAGGGGCACGGGCCAGCTCCCACGGAGATTTTGTGAGTCCCGAGGCCAGGACACCCTGATTTGGGCACCTCAGAGGCCTGCCAGGTCATCTCTGCCGGGAGAGGGGAATCACAGTGAAACAATTAACAGGAAAAAGGACAGAAGCAAGTGTATCCTGGGGGAAAGCAGATTTTTTTTCTTGTCTTCCCAAGTGGAGGAAAGGGAGGGATATGTGTTGTGAATCAGGGTAAGTTTTTTGTCTTTTTTTTTTTTCTTTTTGGGGGTGGGGATGGGGGAAGAGGAAGACGCTGCCATTTTTTACACCTTCTATGGGCCCGATTGTTGAGATTTTTTAAAAAAATTAATAACCCACTTCTCCTTCGCACATAATTAAAATGTTCACCAGTCTCTAATTTTTGTCATTTTCCTAATCTAATTTGTTTTCTGATGGTGTCGATTCTTCTTCCATGCGCGAAGCAAAGGGAATTTTTCTTCCTTTAACACAACTGGGTTATGACTGACCAGAAGGAGTTTAAATTATGTTATTTTCTCCTTGGTTAAATGCAGTGCACATGGAATCGGAGGGTCTTAATGACCCCAAATTGAAACAAAACACAACAAAACATCTTTAAGGCCTTATGTATTTACACAGTTAAAAAAAAAAATTATGGGAACGCATGAGAAAGCTAGCTGGTCTTAGAAAGGAGGCATTGGCGGTGGTGGGAAGCGTGTGAGCCTGGTGGGATGGGATGGAGACGGAGCTTGGGGCCCTGTCCGAGTCAGTCAGAAGGGCCAGTCAGAGGATGTTAAAATCCAGTCGCGGCAAATGCAGACGGCGCTTCCCGAGGGAAGACAGGGTAAAGGGAAGGATGGCATTTGCAGGCTGTGGTTCTGTGTGGACTGGATTTGGGAAGGTTTTTTTTTTTTTTTTTTTTTTTTTTTAAAGTAATTCCCCCCCCCCCCCCCCCCCCCAGGGCCACCCCCTGAGCTGAGTTGGTGGATGGCAATCTGTCTGGGAAAATCCCTTCTCCAGGCACTGCTCAGAGATATCTTTAGGCGACACTGATGTTGAGGAAGGAATTTGCGCCCGTGCTCTCCACCTGCTCGGGCTTGCAGGGCTGTGGGTGTGGCGTGTTTGGGGGTCTGTGGGGAGGGGGCGGGGATGCAGGGGAATCCTCCCTAGTCCCCCATTCGGATAAGTGAAACTTCCTTACCTGTTTCCAGAATACCAGCCATTGTCCTGCCCCATGTCCCGGTCACCCTGTGGGCTCCGGAGGATTTTGTGGAAGAACAACAACAACAAAAAATATCTTAAGTATTTAAACATGTTGGACCACGCAGGCATCCGTCCCCGGCGTTGTGGGTTTCTTTTCTTTTCTTTTCTCTCTCTCTCTCTCTCTTTTTTTTTTTTTTTTTTTGGTCCCCTCCCTTCCTCTCCTTTTCTTTTTACCAAAGTATATTCATCAAACTGCTGAGTTGGAAAGCTCTGTAATGAGTTTTTGAGCTGTACGACTGTGTTTTTTTCCTCTCCCCCCTTCGTCTTTCTAAATCTTCATCTGACATTAAATAAAGCAAATCCCAAACAGATTAACTGTCGTACGGTTCTGCTCCGTCTCCCCAGTCTGTTCCCAGGTCTGGCTCGGGGCCGGGCGGCGGCAGCGGGCGATGCCCGGGCGGCCCGCAGAGGTCCATGTGGCGCGCTAGGTGGGATCCCGGCGTCCTGAAGGCCGAGGCCCTGGCCCTCCTGCCCTGTGGCCTGGGCATGGCGTTCTCCCAGTCGCACGTGATGGCCGCCCGGAGGCACCAGCACAGCCGGCTCATCATTGAGGTGGACGAGTACAGCTCCAACCCCACCCAGGCCTTCACCTTCTACAACATCAACCAGGGACGCTTCCAGCCGCCGCACGTGCAGATGTAAGTGGGCAGCTCTGGGTGGGACCGGCTGCTGGGGCGGGCTCGTGGGCGCGGGTGGCCTCCCGGCCTCTGGGCCCAGGGGCTTCATGCTCGTTGGTCTGCATGATTCTGGAGGCTCCGAGCTGGGAGGGATGTGTGAGACGTGGCTGGGACAGCCTGGGGGCCGGTTCTGGCTCCCGGCCCTGTTTCCGCCGGCCAGGAGATGTTTCACAGATATTTAACAATGAGGTGACTGCACGTAAAAATCCAGACTTCTGGCTTCGCTTTATGAAACCACAAGGCCTGGCGACTGGGGGCCCACAGTGTCTCATGGGCGATGTCTGGGGGGCTGAGCTCCAGCTGCCCCCACTTGGTATTCGCGTTGGTGACTCCTGGTCTGATTCATGTTCCTCGTTGTACAGCCAGGGAGACCGAGGCCCTGAGAAGGAAGGGCCTTGCTCCAGGCTCCAGGCAGGCTGGGAACCTAGTTTTGGACTGGGGGGTCCTCCCTGAGTTCTACCCCTCTCTTTTGTCTGGACCCATTTTGCTTCTATAGGGAAAGCAAAAATGCTTTCCTAAAGGACTGGGGAGTCCTGCCACCTGCCCCTTGGGGCTGATGGAGCATTCCAGGGATGTCCTAGCGGAAGGCCAAGGCAAAGGCATAGCCTCGGGATCCCCTGGGACTGAGGGAAAACTCTCTACCCCCTGGGTGGTTTTCTGAGGTCTGGGGAGGCAGGGGAGGCCCAGCGAGGAGATGGCTAAACTCCCAGCTCCGGCCTAGGTGGCTCCTCTGGTTCCTAGAAGACACTCCCCCTCCTTTATCCTTGACTTCTTCCAGGGCCTTGAGCACCAACTCTGGGGAGCCATAATGTGGGGGCCTAGTGGCTGTTCCTTTGGGGAGACGGCGCATCCAGCCCGTGGACCCCTTTGGAAAAGGAGGCTAGGGGTGTCCAATCCCAGGGCAGGAGCTTGGGTGCGGGCAGGTTGCTGCCTCTGGTTCCTGTGTGGCTCCCCCTAGAGCTATCCTCTGTCGTCGAGCTTTGGGTGTGGAGAGATTCCTCATGGGAGGAAGGCCCTGGGAGGCTGGCCGGCACCAGGCCTGGGGTGCGCTCCAGCGCTGGGAACACGCCCATCCCTCCATGCTCGCTTGGGAAATGCTCATTTCGGAGGGGACTGAGGCCTGGTGTCTGCAGCTGCCTACTTTATTTTTTGGTGCGTTTCTACTTGGGGAACTAACTGCCTCCTATTTCCATCCTGGGGCCAGATTGGCAGATTGGGTCAGGAAGGAAGGCCCAGGCTCTCAGCATTCGATTTCTTAGTGGGGGGGACGTTGAGGCCTGTCAGGGCCACCTTCCCCAGGCTGGGTTTTCTCTTTTGTCCATGGGGTTCGTCCTCCGGGGCTGGAAGTGACCATGCCTGGGGTCCCTGGATGCTGGCTGGACTCCTGCCCCAGCGGGAACAGGCAGGAGCACCTGGGTGGCAGGCAGAGCAGGTGGGGTTCCTGGGCCTGGACCCTTGTGCACCCCCACTTCAAAGGGTCCCCAGACACCAGAGATAATGTCGTGTAGAGCCGTGCGGAGCTGTGGCTTACCGGGCCCGACAGACACTCAGGCAGGCCCCAGCCCTGGAACAGAGCCAGTGGAACAGGAGGTCGGAGGGGAGGAGGGCTGGGGAGCAGAGGAAGGACTCTGTGGAGAAGATGACTTCTAGGCTGAGACCCAGAGGAGGATGGGTGGGGGAGCAGGCTGGGAGGGCCAGGGCGCTGGAGGACGGCTCAGCTGGTGGGGAGCTTCCCGAGCAGGCCCCTGCAGGCCCAGCTGGGTCCTGACGAAGCACAGTCAGTGACCACAGGAGAGAGGGGTGGCCGCTCCCATTTAACCCATGAGCCACTGTGGGTTCGGGATGTTTGTGAGCAGGAAATCCACACCCGGGATGGGGCTAGTAGTGAATGTTCTGTCTTGTTAGTGCACACTGGGCTGGGCTAGGTGCTTGGACCATGGCAGTGGTCAGAGATGGAGCCCTGCCCCGTGCTGAGCTGACCTTCCCGTGGGGGGGCAGACGGGCGACACCCGTGTCATCCAAGTGGGTAACAGTGTGTGATACAGGTGTTGTGGTGAGCGTGCTTCCTGGCTCTTCCGTGGCCTCTCAGCTAGAGTGGGCACAGCAGAACCCCCATGGCCTGCCCCATGGCTCATGACTATCTCTCCTGGCCTGCTCTGCGCGGCCCGCTCCCGCGGCAGGAGTTCCAGGCTGCCGTTGGCAGTGGGGCTCAGGGGCTGGGGCAGTGAGTGGCCCGGGAAGAGCACGCACTGAGCCCGGGGTCTGGGCTCCTTCTCCAGGGCTCCCTTGTCGCCTGCTCCGGCCAGCCCAGCTCTGAAATGCAACTTGGCATAAAGCCGGGCGATGCCAGGGCCAGGCAGGGACTTGGGAGGGCTGCTGCCTTCTTTGAGACCGCAGGCCCCCAGTGCAAGGGAAGCGGGCGGCTGCTGATGGTATCTGTGCAGGTTTCCATGGCGAGTCTCCATTGAGGGAGAGACAGGGAGGATGGATGCCGCTTCCCGCCCCGTGATTTATCACTGCCCTGGGCTTTGTCTCCGGGGGGAGGGAGTGAGGGGGCCATATTTAATAAATCCACAATTTATATTTAATAATGGCAGCGACAACCCAAACATGGCCCGCGATTGAGCCGTTTGATTTATGTGGTTGCCCCCAGAGACCCTGGCGGTGAGGAGGCTGCCTTTGCCTGAGTAATGAGTCTCCGGACAGACGGGGCTTCTGGCTTCAGGGCCCCGAGACCAATGATCCCTCACCCTGAGGGCCCAGAAACCCTGTGCCTGGCCTCCTGCCCTGGGGGGCTGGGTAGATGTGTGCTGGGCGTGGACCAGGTTATCCTGACGGTCTGCTGGAGAGGTGCCTTGGGGGCTGGTGTCCGGCAGTGACTCTTCTCACTGGCCTTTAAAAGGCATCCTGTGGGTGGAGACTCTAGCCGTCCCGTTGAAAGACCCCCTAAGCACATCTTGAAGAATATAGCCGAGTGGCAGGAGCATGGCTGTGTGCCTGGCCTGGGGGTGCCCCTGTGTCCCTGGACCCCGGACCTCCCAGCCGGGCTGGGTCACAGTGTCTGTCCCCTCTCTGACGCGTGAGGCTTCGGAGGGGACCCTGTGGTCTCAGCCCATCCACGCACCGAGAGTTCCCCAGGAGATAGTGAGAGCCAGCCTGGAGCCCAGAGAGGGCAGAGGGGCAAGGAGGAGGACAGGCGAGGCCTGGAAGCTTCTGTGTCCCCTCCTGCCTCAGGTCCCTGCATGTGCTGTCACTTTCTCCTCCCCAACGCTTTGCCCTGCTAATGCAGACTCACTCTTCAGATATCACCCAGCTGTCACTTCCTTGGGAAGGCTCTCTGATGGTTCGACAGACAAGGTTGTCCCTTCCCTCGAAGTCAGCCCCACCTCCAGGGTCCCTCCCTGCCACCAGCATGGGGCTGGGCCCTGGAGCCTACCACAGTAGACTGATGGGAAGAAGGAAGCAGAGGGAATGAGGATAAGGCAGGACTATGCATGTATGGCCCCGGAAGAGTCGGGGAGATCCAGGAGGGCTTCCTGGCGGCAACAGCATAACCCTTGGGCTTGAAGGACCCCCAAAAGCAAAGGCCCAGAGGTGGGAAGGAAGGGCGGGCACGGGGCTCAGGAGGGCAGCATGGTGGGGGTCACCTCAGAAGAAGGGCCTCGTGGAAAGAGCAGAGGGGGTTTGCGTGACACTGAGCCAACTATCCAGTCACTGTCACTCTTCTGGGTCTAGTTTCCCCACTGTTGAATGAGGGGCGGGGCTGGCAGGTTCTCCCACTCGGAAACACCATGGGGGATGATTGTGCACGTGTCTGGACATATAGTTAGAACCTCACTGAAGGGAGGGGCCCTCTGCCCCCCACTACCCCCATCCTTCAGAGCTCCCCATTGCTCCAGAAACAGAGATGTTGGAGGGGGCGGCCTTTCCGTCTGATGTCCTTGCGGGTTCCTGCACTTCCAGGGAGCCACTGGCTCACGGGAGAAGGAGCCCCGAGAAGTGGGCCCCGGGCCCAGGAAGCAGCTGCGGAGGGCACTCACGTCCAGCTTTCGAGCACTCACACCTTCTCCCAGAGTGAGCAGGCTGTCCTCACCTTACAGAGCTTGCCTGCAGGGGGGGAGGGTCCAGGGCACAGCCAGGAAGTGGCCCAGCTGGGGTGCTGGCCTAGGTCTTGGTCCCTGAGGCCATGTTCTCTCTTCTGCACCCTTCCTGCCACCATGTTCCCTGTGGGAATGTCCCTTGTTATGTGGGGGAGAGGAGGCGACAGGTTTCAGGTCTTGGAGAGAGAGCCTCAGCTGTCACCTTGTCTCTGGCCCCTACAGAATGTCATTGGAAAATAACCATTTTGCCTTGTTTTCTCTTGGCACAGAAGGTTTTGAGGTTAGATGCCCAAATTCCTGTTGTGAAGACCCAGGTTCGAATGTACTCTTTAACTTGTTAGCTGGGCCCTTGGATACGGGACTAGTGTTTCCAACCTCAGTAACTCCCCAGGGCTGCTGTGACTCAGGTGTTAGTCAGCATTTGGCATTAAAAGTGTCAGAAACTTAAGGTAAATTGTCTTAAGGATAAAAGAGAGTTTACTGGCTCACCTAGTTAGTGAGAAAATCCATGTTTTCCAGCTTCAGGTATAGCTGGATCTAGGGGTCTAATTATGCTGTCAAGGTGTTCCACTTTCTGTTACGCTCCCTCTCTTTCTCTCTCTTTCTCTTTCTCTGTATCTTGGACTCTGCTTGTTCTTTTCCTCACTTTTGAATTTCCAGTCTGGGTTTCTGGGAGCTCCATGAGGTGACCTCTGTGGGTATCTTCTCTACAGGTATAGCCCTTGTGCCTACCAGGTGCCTGGCTTTTGCGAGGCACCCAATACACATTTGTCCACAGATTGACTGAATGAAATGAGCTGAGCCTGGAAACAGTCCAGCTTGGTGTGAGTTCTGGAACAACAAAAAAAATAGCTTCAAATTGCAGCTGCTCTGACCTCCAGGGCTGAGATCCTGGGCAAGTGTTTTCTGAGCCTCAGTGTCTTTGTCTGTAAAATGGGCCCACACAGAGTACCCTGCCCACACAGTCATCGTGAACGTGAGGAGAGCGAGTGCGTGTCCTGTGCTTAGCAGATGACCAGCTCTCGATCTGGGAGAGGCGTCAAGCACCCACCTCATTACTGTTATTTCAAGGTTGAGCATTTGCTACAAGCCAGACAGCTAGAGGACGGTGCAGGGAAGTAAGTCTTTATTTTTTTCTCTGGGGATTATTAGGTTTGCATCCTCACTGAGCTCGGTAGCCTCGGGGTGGAGGGAAATAAGCATGCAGTTAATTAAGGAGCCCGGGCTCCCGCAGCAGGCCAGCCCGACTGGGGCCCTCGGAATTCCCATTGCTCTTGGCTGGCTGGTGGTGGATGGGGCTGAGGCTGACTCAGGTGCCTTGCTAAGGGGCTCGGGGAAGAGAGCTTGTTGGGACCAGAGGTGGCTCTGGAGGTGGCATCTCGCTCCCTGTCTCTCCCTTCTTCCTCTCTCTTGTCTCTTTGACTTGGCCTCTGTCATCTTGGGACACGCCCACAACCTCAGTATGTGTAGGGGTGAATAATAAATGAATGAGTGAATCTGATTGACTCACTCATGTTCCTATGCCTGGACGAGAGCCCAGTAGTGATCGGCCGCACTCGGTCCAGCCAGCTGTGCTGGGGCCGCAGAATGTACCGGTGATCCACAGGCCTGCCACCTGCCAGACGGTCTGTCAGAGGGTTGGGGTGGGGGAGGGGAGAGAGGAGGGAAGGGACTCAGAGGACAGAGCAGTGGGAGGAGAGATTTTAGCTCCCAGACCAGCTCAGGTCTTACCCCCTCCTGGAAGCTTCCAGGGAGCCCCTTGCTGGGTTAGAGCCTTTTCTGGCCCCCAGCTTCTCTGTTGTCCCATCAAAGCTGGTGGTCTTACTGTTGCTGCCCAGCCAAGTCTGTCTCTGCCATCAGTCTGGGATCTCTTGGCCTGGGATCAGGCTTGGTGAGTCCCTGTGGCCCCAGCATTGAGCTAAGGGCCGGCCCACAGTGGGTGGGCAGAATGTGCTGGGCTGAATGAATGA
>NW_019154139.1:5570876-5615573 GCF_002288905.1 Enhydra lutris kenyoni | reverse complement strand
ATGGATGGATGGATGGATGGATGGACGGACAGACGGGTAGATGGATGGATGGATGGATGGATGGATGGATGGACGGACAGACAGGTAGATGGATGGATGGATGGATGGATGGACGGACAGACGGGTAGATGGATGGATGGATGGATAGATGGATGGGTATTTGGATGCAGAGGGAAGAGGAAGAGTCCCCAGTGCCTTCTTGCTGGTTGCCATCAGACTGGGACTCAGGGAATCTTCCTCTTCTCCTTGGTCACACCTTGCTCGGACCTGTTGGGTTTTAAGTCGGCTTGACCATGCCCCTCAAGCACCAAGGGGGCTCCCTCCCGCCCTGGCACTGTGATGCCCTGCAGAGAGGCTGGCTCAGTGCCTCCGACTGGGGTAAGTAGAGCCTGCTAATGCTCCCTCGCACATTAGCATGCCGAACCCACGTCTCTCGTAAGGTGTTAATTAAATTTCTTCGAAGTATATTGTCTGAAAAAAAAAAAAAGGATAATTAGAAAGATGTCTTTAAAAGTATTTATGTAACTGATATGGTACCGCTTTTGGTTTGCCGCATAATTAGATTTAAACACAACTCCTCGAGCGGCATACTCATTTGGAGAGAGCTGCTCATTGAAATGTCATTGCGTTGTTTTTAAGAGTTTTGAGCCTGGCAGAATCATTCAGCTGAGGAGGCTGAACGAGGTGGGGGGAGCACTGAACGGGGAGCACAGTGCTGGTTTGTGTCCTGCAGTCCGCCTTTATTCCCTGGGACGCCGGGGGCCACTCGCTCACCGTTGTTGTCTGCGGAACCAGGGGACTGTGACGGGCTTCCCAGAACAGGAAGTTACATCCCTGCAGCTGTTTTAATTTTCTGATAATTTTTGCTCAGTGACATAGCTCCATTTTACGGTCAAGCAAAGCAAGGCCAAGCTGAAGGTCACACATTGGTGATAAGGGGCCGAGCTGGCGTTTGGAGCCTGGTCTTCTAATTCCAGCACCCTTTTCCTTCACACCTCTGGAAAGCTCTTGTTTTTGTTTTGTTTTTAAAGATTTTATTTATTCATTTGGAAGAGAGAGAGGGAGGGAGAGAGAGAGAGAGCACGAGCTGGGGGAGGGGTGGAGGGAGAGGGGCAAGCAGACTCCCTGCTAGGGCTCGATCCCAGGACCCCAAGATCCCAACCCGAGCTGAAGTCAGACACTAAACCACCTGAGCCTCCCAGGCGCTGCTGGAAAGCCCTTGTTTAAAAAAAAAAAAAAAAAAAAAATGATGGGGCGCCTGGGTGGCTCAGTGGGTTAAACCTCTGCCTTCAGCTCAGGTCGTGATCTCGGGGTCCTGGGATTGAGCCCCATATCGGGCTGTCTGCTCAGCAGAGAGTCTGCTTCCCCCTCTCTCTCTGCCTGCCTCTCTGCCTACTTGTGATCTCTTTCTCTGTGTGTCAAATAAATAAATAGAATCTTAAAAAAAAAATGATGGGACCATCTCAGAGTTTAGAAAAACTGTCTGGGTTTCATACGCTCCCGTGAAATCCCCACTTTCCCACCGGCTCTCCCTGGACGCCGTGTGTTCCGAGGGGCCCTGGAGGGAGACAACTCTTTCTCCAGGAACAGAGACTGTGGCCTTTGCATTCTTGGGGTGGCTGATGGCGCGCCCGAGGGGTGAAACTGGTTCTTAGGGGGTGAAGAAGAAGCTTATTTTTCTTATTATAAAGCCCAGATACAGCAGGAGCACATATACATGCTTCTGTGGTAGTGAAATCTCATGGGAAGGGAGTGAGCAGGGAAGAAACATCAAAAAGGCCCCACAGGGGTGATGGGGGAGAGGGTTAGTGCTGGCCAAGCAGCGGGTTAGCTGTCATAATCACGCCGTGCCCACCAGTACTCCCCACTCCTTACCGCCTTCGACCCCCGTGTTACAGAAGGGAACTGAGGCCCGGGGGAACACACAGTTTTGCCGGGCTAGCGAGCAGGAGAGTCAGGACTCGAACCCCCGAGGGCCCATTGGGAAGGCCAGGCACACTGTCCGTGTTCGGGGTGGGTGTGGTCTCAGTGGACAGGGCCTTGAACAGCAGCTTCAGCCTGGGGCTGGACACACCCCACCTGCGGTGTCTTCTCTTCCCCCAGGGTGGACCCTGTGCCTCACGATGCCCCCAAGCCACCTGGCTACACCCGCTTCGTCTGTGTGTCGGACACCCACTCGAGAACCGACCCCATCCAGATGCCCTACGGCGACGTGCTCATCCACGCCGGGGACTTCACGGAGCTGGGGCTCCCGAGCGAGGTCAAGAAGTTCAACGAGTGGCTTGGTAGGTGCTGGGCAGGAGGTGGCCTTGTTCTGCTCCCTGGGGAAGCCCTTCCTGACCTTCCACTGTCTGTCACACCTCCACGTCGCCTACCCCAGCCCTTGTCTCAGCTGTGACTTGTGTGTGTGATTCTTTTGGCCTGGGAGACGCCCTCCCGAAGGGATTTTGCCCGGGTATGTTTATGCCCCCTGGCGTGTCCGGCCCCTGGTGCCTGGTACAGGTAGGTGTTTAGTAAATAATCGGTGCATGAATGAATGAATGAATGAATGGGGAAATGAATGAATGCCTCTCTGGGAATGGCACTCAGCTGACTGGACCGCCCACCGCCCTTGCGACAGCTGTCCCCGGGGCGCCCGTGCCGTCCCCTCCTGGGCACAGCTGTGGGGAGGGCGCTGGAGCGCTGTCCCCACGGTGGGCGATGGTGGGCGGATTTATAAGCATACCCTCAGGGATTTGTCTTCAGCTTTTTGCTTCCTTCCCAAACAAAAAAGACATAAATATGGAGCGCCCCTGGGAAAAGCTGCTTGCCTGGAATCCGGAGAAACCTCAGAGGAGGTTGTCTCTGCCATGGCCTGGGGGACAGATGGAGAGCCCTTGGGCGGCCTAGCTTGGAGGTGTGGGTGCAGAGACGGCCCAGCCCCGCTCCCTGGACTGCTGGCGGGTCCTACCCCCTGGGGCTTTCCCTCTGCACCATTGGCCGTTGGCTGGGAGCTCCGAGAGCCGAGGGCCAGAAGTGACCCTAGGAGGCTGCAGGGAGCGAGAAGCCTGGCTCTACCAGTCGAGACAAATATTTACAAGCAAGGCCTTCCCCTCCACTTGGCAGGCTTGGAGCTTTAAATACTGATTTTTGGAATGGGAAGTTCTGTCCAAATGCCCTGTTTGGGCTGCACCGTGGGGAGGCCAGGGCGGGAGAGAGCTCCCGCGGGGTGGGCCGGCCACTGGCTTCTACCCGGCCCGTGCTGCCTGCTGGCCCTGGCCGCCCCCTGGGAGGGGGGTCCTTGCTGGCTTCTTGTCCCCCTTGCTGTGGGTCTCCACAGCTGTGAGGCTGCTCTTGGCTGAGCCAAGGGTGTGTGTCCAAAGCAGACGCCAGGCTCCCACCGCAGGCCAGACGCCATGTGTCAATTTATTGTTTCTGTCCACTTGTGCGAATGAATGAATGAATGAATGGGGGAATGAACGAATGCCTCTCTGGAATGGCGATGCGGGGGGCAGACACACAGCTGTGTGTCCCGGCATACGAGACTTTTGGGAACTGGGTGAACTTGGGGACGGTGCCGTGTGTGTCCTGATGGCACAGCAGAGGACGCCAGCCTAGGTTCTCACGCTGAGGTTCTCCAGGGTGGGGACAGTTTCCGACGAGCCGTGGCCCATGGTGAGGCCCCATCCCTGGGGAGTGGACAAATAACCCAACCAGGTGGGCCATGTGCTGCTGGTGCAGGGAAAGGGGGCTGTTTCAGGCCGAGGGGACAGGGGAGGCCAGACGTGCTGGCGGACACTGGAGAGGAGCGGCTGTGTGCTGTGGCCCGTGTAAGGGGCTTTGGGACTTTGGGGGTGAGGATCCTGGAAGAGAGGGCTGGGTGACCACGGCTTGGAGCCTCAGGATCGCTGGGGGCTCGGGGAGCCGGCACGGTGAGGTGGGCATTTCAGCGACGTTGTTCTACCTGCCCCTTCGCAGAAGTCAGAACAACCATGGGCATTTGGGGGTCTTCCTAATTCGCACATGGAGCTGCCTTGACTTATTTGCCCGAGTTGTTGCTGGGCGGGGGGTGTGAACTTACAGAGGGCGTCTTCCTTTTAGGAAGGTTCCTTTCCCCCAGGTTTCTCCCCTTGGCTGTCTCGGAGTGTTTGCTGATGCCATTCAAGTGGGGTGCGGTGGGGTCGGGGGGCTTTAGGCCCAAGAACGAGGAGCCCTTTCCTACTTGACCGAGTGGCAAGGAATTTGCACATGAATGAATGTTTAAATGGAAGTGGCTTCTAGGAGTCCATTTGCAGTGGGCTTTTTGGAAACCTGTTTGTTGTACAAGACTCATCCCCCGGGGGCTGACAGTTCAGGTCCGCTGGGGGGTGGCGGTCATGGCTGAGAGGCGGGTGGCGCACTCGTTGACCCGTGTAGCTTCATCCTTCGGGCACGGGCGCATCCGTAGATAGCTAGTGTTTCATGAGTGGTGATATGTGCCGGGCCCTCCTCTATGCCCTTGGTGTGTGCGATCAAATCACTGAATCCTCCCGACAACAGAATGAAGAGGGAGCTGTCGTCATCCCCATTTTGCAGAGGAAAAAACTGAGGCCCAGAGAAGCAAAGTGACTCACCCAAGGCCACACAGATAGGAAGGGGCAGAGCTAGGATTCTAGGCCAGGCCGTTGGACTCTGGAACGGGGCTCTTCCTCACCCGTATCTCCTTTCTTGATCTTCTTAGAGTGAAATCTCTGATCCCATGTAAACATGAGGACTTTGCTATCTGGGACCAAATGTCCTGGGTCTGCTTCCTGCCCCACGAGTTACAGAAGCCACGTGACCGCTCTGAGCCTCAGTGGATTCATTTTAGAGATGGGTGGTCAGACTCTCCTTGCCCCGCCTCCCTCTTTGGGGGTGGGCTGTTTGCAGGCTCCGTTGGGCTGGATGAATTGACTTAGTTTTATAAACTGTGAAGAGCTGCGGACATCATGCTCTTGCCTCCAGGAGCTGGCGTTTGCCAGATCAGGCCTTGCCTTGGGGTAGAGTCAGGGGTCATGGCTGGGTCCCCCAGGACTTGGGGGGACATCTGATCATGAGGTCCTGAGGCTGAGCAGCGGGGAGAAGGCCTAGAACAGTTTGTGTGCAAAAAGGTGTGGAATTTCCAAGAAATCTTGATGTATGATCTCAGCTATGTTCACAGTTGACACACACACACACACACACCTGGAGAAAAGACTGGAAGGAGTCTGTCTCGGCCACGTGTGTCCCAGGCGCTGGGGTGACAGTGGGGTGGGAGGAGCAGGGCACGCTCATATTCTGTTGATGGGGACATGGTGCCTCTGGGGAGGTGGGCTCGTGTTTGCATAGGCCTGTGGGCCGGGGACCGGGATTTGGGGTTGACTCTGTGTGCAGTGGGGATTTGCGGGAAGCTCATGGCTTGGAGTGATCTTTAAAAAAGTGTTTGAAGGCCTGGATTGTGGAATTAGAGTGGAAGCAAGGAGACCCGTGAGGGCAGAGTCTCTGGAATGTTCCAGAACCGATGTCTGAGTGGGAGGATCTTGGGGGATTTTCTTCTTTATGGTTTTCTCTCTCCTCCACCTCAATTTTCTGTAGGGAGCATGGTTATTCTGGTGGCATCATGTAAACACAACAGTAAAATCTTATTTTTTAAAAAATATATAATTTATTTACTTGAGAGGGGGAGCAGCAGGCAGAGGGAGAAGCAGAATTCCCACCGAGCAGGGAGCCCGATTCGGGACTCAATCCTGGGATTGCGACCTGAACCAAAGGCAGATGTTTAACCAACTGAGCTACCCGGGTGTCCCCAAATCTTATTTTTTTTAAAGAAATCTTGGCCTCTCTGGTATGTGGGGCAGAGTATGTCCCAGGGTGGGGGTGAGGGCAGCACTGGCCTCAGGCCAGTCCTGGTGTCCTGCAGCCGCTCAGGAGGTCACCTGGAGCCCTTCCCAAGGCCAGCAGAGCCCCGCCCGCCTCTCACCCAGGCTTTTCTCCTCGGATAAGAAGGTTACGGATTTGAGATTCACAGCCGGCTTCCTCCCTGTTCAGGGACGTCATGGAAAGCATTTAAAATCATATTCCAGGGGCCACCTCCAGACAGACAAGAGGAGATTTAAGAAATTAGTAAAGGCCTTCTTTATAAGTTAAGATTAGGCAACCAGCTGGGTGTGTGTGGCTAAATTTGAGCCAACTCTAATTTGCTGACAGGTGCATTGCTCTGGGCTTGGCCGTGAGTGGTGACCACATTCTGCCCCTTTACAGGGTTCTTTCTGGGTCTGAGTTTGGTGAAGGGGGCGTGGTTCGGGGAGTGACGGTTCTCCTGAGAACACCGTTAATGTCTTTCCCGTTGGTCGTTAATATCCCAAATATATTCATGAAATAGAAATGCCAGCTTGATTCATAAATGTTCTAGTGACAGCTAAAAAATTGCTAGGGACAAGCTTTTTAGCCATAGGGAGCAAAAGGGACAACAAAACTTGCTGAAAATGGAAAAGAATGTGCCAGAAGCTCCTTGCTCCTCCACAGCTAATGACCCCAATGTCACCCGAGCCACACTGGCTGACTGCAGTCCCTGTTCTCCACTCTGGGCCTTGGCTCATGCTCTCCTCCCAGTGGGGAACATGCCTCCTCCTCCAGCCCACGGAGTCCTGCCCCACCCCGTTGGGCGGCACTGGTCTCCTTCCCTCTGTGTACTCAGGGCTCCCCATTCAGGCCCTAGGGGTGGCCCTCAGCTCATGGCTGGGAATTATCTGTGTCTTCATGCCCTGTACCCCACCTAGGCCGTCAGCCCCTGGAGGGCAGGGCTGGACCTCATTCCCAGCAGCAGCCAGCTCTCGACCCCAGGAGGTCTGGGACAGAGGCTGTGGGCTCAGGACGGCCAGGAGTGAGTGGCGTGCTGGTGCAGTGTGAGCCGGTCGCTGCGTACCCAGCCCGCATACACAGCCAGTTGTCGTGGTGGGGGGGGGGGCAGCAGCAGCAAGAGGGGGCTCTGAGGAGGGCAGGCTGCTGCAACATGGAACTTGGGGTGGGTCTGAGAAGACCCAGGGTTGGAGGCCGAGTTGGGGTCTCCACGATGAGGCCAGGAGCTGAGGCCAGCAGGGATCTGGACCCAAGCAAGGGGGTGTCAGGTGTTCCAGGTGGGCGTGTGGGGTCCCCCTTGGAGGCCGGGGCTGCTGAGGGGCAGGAGGAGAGGCTGAGCCCCAGAAGCACCCACCTCCCAGGACACCGGCTGGCCCAAGGGGTCGACGCCACGCACATCTGACCCCAGGCGAGGACACCAGGCTGTGGGCTCTGAGTGCCGGCCATGCCATCGAGAACTGTGAGTGTATGAGCTGATTTGCAGAGCGCCACCAGGTTTGCTGTCTGTGACCAGTGGGTGCCGGGCTGGCCTCCTCAAGCCCCCACCAGGAGAGATCTGCAGCCTCTGTACCCCCGCCACCTCGCCCCAGCTCCCATGGCCTCAGACCCTGCATGGGCCCTGAGAGTGACAGCCCGGAGGCCACTGGTGGCTTGTCCTCACCTCGTCTCTCCTCTCCTTGCTTCTCGGTGGGGCTAGACGTTGCCCCGTCCAACTCGGGTTAGCCTTCCGTGGTTCCCACACCACCGTCCTCTCGGCGCTGGTCCACGTCCATCCCCTGTGTTCCTTGTTTTGTTCCGGCCTGTTGAAGGGGGCTCCCCCTGGGGGGTCAACCTCGGTCTTTCCAGGTGACCATCAAGGGCCCCCAGCACTTGCTCCAACCCAGACACGCAGACACCTCCCCCTCTCTCTGCGGTCAGCTTTCTCTTTGAGATCAGCTGACGTATTGTTCAGTCTTCCCAAGATACCTCTCCTGGCTGGTCACCGGGATTTCAGGCTCATTCTGTCCCAGACCTGTGACCCGTTGCCATCGGCCCCCATCCACAGCTCCTCTGCCCTCTCCCTCCCCTCAGAGGCTGGCGTCAGCTGTCATCGTTATTCCGACTCTGCTGCTGCTGCTTGTCCCCTCCACCTGTGTCTGTCACTTGCTGAGCGGCGATGGGCACCCTGCCAGGCTCGCCTTCCTCTTGTAGGATCCTGTGAGCCCCTGGAGGGTGGAGATGGTGGCCTGTGCGGACCGCAGGGCCCTGTGTGGCCCTGAGGGTACTCGGTGGGAGGGTGTTTGTTGAATAACGCATGGCAAGGCTGTGAAGCGCGCGGCACGCCACTTAATTAAGTGGAGCTTTACCCTCCTCGGAATCAGGCAGGGGAGGAAGATGAGGGCCTGGTAATGGAGTATTTGGAAGTTATAATTAACTTTTTACTGGTGCCCTAGCATGAAGCGATGTATAAGACAATATAAAAGGGGTCCGAGGATTTAGTTAAATAGAGCTGGGTCTTCTGCAAGTGAACCCTTAATTAAAATCGGGGAGGGAAGGGAGGGAGGGGAGGGAGGGGAAGGGAAACGGAGAAATCGCTCCGAGGTGGAGTCTGGTTCTTGCTGCCTCTGCTACCGCACTGAGGCCCGAGGGCTGCAGAAACGGGGCCGCCCATAGTCCTTCGGCCTCTCTGTGATGCAGTCCAGGAGCCAATGGAGTGGGCTTGGCGGGGGGCGGTGCGGGACCCTGGAGAGGGGCAGGGCGCTGGCCCCCCCAACTCAGGAGCTGTAGGCACAGGGACTGTTAGAATTTGTGGGGAATGACTGTCTTCACTGTGGCCAGAGGTGACCACCCCCTCAGCCACTTCTCTTCCCGTGGCAGCTTCAGTTCTGGCTGTCCCTGCTCTCCGGTCCACCCTTCCTGTGGGACGGCCACCCTCCCCTCTCTGTCACCTTCTGCTCTGTCCCCAGCAGCATGTGCGAGGCCCCGCTTTTGTCTTATTCCTTTTGCTGTAACTTTCTGACCCCCCTGGTTCCCTCCTTGTCTCATCACACTTGACTGTGACCTCACCCCTACGTACACCGCTTCGTGCTCTGTACTTGCCACGTGACATGCCTCCCGACCGCTGCCGTGGCGTGGCGTGGCGTGGCGTGGGGGGCATCCCCCATTTTCGGTACCAGGTGCAGAGACAGTACCTGGCTGGCCCCACTGGTGCAGAACAGGACAGTAGCTGGCTTCCCCCAGGCATCACCAGCGTGCTCACCATGCCACAGAGTCTTCCCACTGTGGGGCAGCCCGGGGTCGGGGCAGAGGGGGGCTCCTGGCCATGGCTGACCTCCCCAAGGCTATAAGCGGCTCAGGCTCTGCAGGGACAGGCCTCACCCCGATCCGTGGTCAGGACCGCAGCCTCTTTGCTAGAGCAGGGCACGGAGCACCGAAGTCAGGTTTCCTGGGCCCCACTTCTGGCTCAGCCCCTCACCCGCCAGCAGACCTCACTTTCACCCCACTGAGTGTCCAAATGCCAGAAAGCGTGAAGTGTGCACCGTGCGTTACCTAAGACCCTTCTGGTGCCCCAGGTCCCCATTCTTCCTGGCCTCTCGACTCTGGGTGGGTGGGTGAGGGTCTGCCTCTCCTGCTGGGCTGTGACCGTGGGAGGACGGGGAGGGCTCCACACTCACCCCAGTCCATCCATGTCTTAGGAGCCCCCTACGTTCTCCGGTTCGGTGTTGCAGGCTCAGGGATGACCACAACAGGTGCAGTCCCTGCCCGAGGGGCCTGGGGACGGATGCAGGGCAGGTTATAAAGATTAAGTACAGAGGATCATTTTGGTGATTAGATCAGTAAATCAGGTGAACAAACGGGGGAGGTGATAGTGACTGGGGCAGGGGTTTATCTGACATCTCCCGCTGAGGCGGGAGAGGGATACAGTCTGACTCAGTGTTTTGAAAGTCTCCTTTGGCTGCTGGGTGGAGCTGGGCTGTGGCAGGCAGGGAGGACTCTGGGCACTGGGAGAGGCTGCACAGGTGCAGGGAGCTGGGACTGGCCCTGGGGGCGGCCACGGACACAGAGCTCGGGGCAGGCTTTGGCTGCAATTTGGAGGCGACAGCAACAGCATTTGCTGCTGGGAGGTATGTGTGGAGAGTGCCGGAGATCGCATGGTCCTCACTGAGTATGTCCAGTAGGATCTAAAGTGGATCCTGGTTCATTGGCTCCTTAGTTGGACATCATGGCCTGATTCAGACCTTTCCAGAAACGTGCAATTCTCGCAAAGACTTGAGATGGAGTATTTAATACAAAAATTTTCTTGGACTTCGGTCCCCATGTCATGACTGGCAACTTTCTGCTCAGGAGCTGGTCGGCATTCAAGGATTTTGGTTGCAGGTAGCACAGGGGCCAACGAGATAGGCAGGTGCTCGCCTAGGTGTAAGTGACAAATGGGCGAGCGGTACTGCCGAGATTGGGTGTTCACTTAAAAAATTAAATTTCTACATTCATAAACAAATTCTTCACACATCCAAAGTGTGTTTTAGGGGCTAAAGGAGAGAAAATTACTTTCTAATAAAGATGGAAAAAAAGTCTAGATTCTAAGTTGTGGTCCAATGACTTTGGCGAGCTGTAATTACGGGAGCTTCATATTAATGTGTACGCCTCTTGAAAGGTGTGTTTAAGTGCTGATTACCCTTTTTTAAAAAAAGATTTTATTTATTTATTTATTTTAGAGAGAGGGAAAGAGCAAGGGAAGGGCAGAGGAGGAGGGAGAGGGAGAGAGAGAATCTCAAGCAGACTCTGGGCTGATATTATCTCACGACCCTGAGATCATGACTTGAGCCATGACGCTCAACCAGCTGAGCCATCCAGGCGCCAAGTACTAATTATTTATTTACAACAGAATGATTTTGGAGATGAATGAGACCCACTGGCATGTGTATTTTTGCGTGAGTGTTTTAAACAAGTTTTGCAAGATTATCATCCTAAAAATTTCTGCCTTAAGTTAAAAACAAAAACAACAGGGGCATCTGATTGGCTCAGTGGGTTAAAGTCTCTGCCTTTGGCTCAGGTCATGATCCCAGGGTCCTGGGATCGAGCCCTGCATTGGGCTCTCTGCTTAGCTGGGAGCCTGCTTCCCCCTCTCTCTCTGCCTGACTCTCTGCCTACTTGTGATCTCTGTCAAATAAATAAATAAAATACTTAAAAACAAAAACAAAAACAACAAAATTTATGTTTACACAAGGTTCAGATGCCTATCTCTGAAAGGCCTGGGCTCTCTGAAAGTTCTTCCTTTGTTTTATTTTGTTATTTTGGAGGATTTTTTCCTTGCTTATCTATATCCCATTTTATGCTGGAACATTTGAGGTGCTTTATAAAAAGAATAAGAATAATAAAATGGTAGAATGTAAAGGATAAATGAAAAGCCGAGATTTAAAAAAAGAAAAGAAAGAAATTAAGATGGAAGGCCCCGGGCTACCTGGACCCTGTGAACTGGAAATCAGAGTCTGAGCTTCCTGGGGGCCAAAGTGAAAAGGGAGATGCATTTGACAAATGGATTTTGCATTTGGGGGGAGGAAATGTGTAAGTCCCTCTGACTGATCTATCCCGTGTGTCGTGTTGGGTATCTATCTCATTTGGCTGTGAGTGTCTTGAAGACCAGATTGTGCCCCTGTCATTGCTATGCAAGACTATCTTGGTAAAGATTTTTGTATTTGGACAATAACAAGGAATATTCGTTTGACGTTTCCCAATATTAAACCTGTCCATTTCTCGCATTCACTGTGTGCTCACCCCCCTTTGGATTGATTGAAGTTTCTTCTTTTCCCCTCTACTGGTTTGGAAATTTTACATTCTTTTTCAATTTGTTTAGTGGTTACTCATCAATTTTTAATATGCATCTGAGTTAACTCAGTCTAAAATTAATCAACACCTCCATTCTTCCCCGAAGGTCCCTGGAACGCACCCACCCCACCCACTTGATGCCGTCTTATATATCTTTGCTGCCTGGTGTCTCACTTCGAATTTGGTTTTAAGCCTGCCCTGAAGTAGGCATCATCATGATTATTAATAATAATTGTTTCCAGTTTGTACTTCATTGTTTACTCAACATAGGTTTGCTGGGCACTTGTTACGGTGCTGGGCATGATTCTGGGCACTGGGGATACAGTAGTGCTTAAACAGAAGACGGTCCAAGGACAAAGAGAACTTTCGGTGTTGGACAATCAGGATAAGGGGTCAAGACAGGACCTTCTGATGAAGTCACATTTGAGCAAAGACCTGAATTGGGGGGAGCCAGTTAGGGAGGACATGCTGGGCAGAGGCAACAGCTCTGAGTCAGCGGTGCTGGTGACACCTTTGAGGACCCCCGGACAGGCACCCAGTTGGATTGCCATGGAGGGCTTGAGCGAGTGAGTGGGGGAACCAGAGGCTAGATGGGGTAATGGGAACCAAGTAAGGAAGGTCAGGTGGCTTCATGTAGAAGTGGCTCTTGAGGGAGACCTTGACATTTGGGCAATGTTTGGTGAAGTGAAGGGTGGTTCAGGTCTTCTAGCTCGAAGGGGCAGGCTAACCAAGGGTCTGAAGCTGGAGCTCTGCCTTGCCATTGGTTTGCAATCATTCACTCACTCTGCAAACATTTATCGAGGACCTGTCTTGTCCTAGCCCTGTGCTAGGTGCTGAGGGTATAGTGGGTAGCAAAACAAATAAGACTTTTACTAAAGAGACATATACATAAGGAAACACCATGGCATGATGGAGACAAGGTGAAATGGTTGCCTGTGACCAAGTTAGACCCATCTAGGTTTAACTCAGAGCTCACCTGCCTCCCAGGTGTGAGACCATGGGCAGGTGACTTACCTTTCCTGGGTCTCAAGTCCCCATCTGTACAGTGGATGACCCCAGGCTGGTGGTTTTGTAGAGGAGGGATGTCATGGGCTCAGAGCCTTTGCTGGGCTTCCCTCCATGACCATCCTCTTCACCCTGTAGGGCATCTTCTCTTGTTAGTGCTTATTCGAGGCTGTGGAACCATTGGAGGAAATGGTTGGTTGGTAGAGAAATACTGGCTTGATCCTTCAAGAGCTGGGAAAGCAAGATTTTCTTGCTGGTGTGCTTTTTCTTCTTCTTCTTCTTTTTTTTTTTCTACCAACGTGGAGAGATGTGTTCGGATGTGAAATAAGCCTGTGGGTTTTTTTTTTAAATGTCATTTCCACACTGGACTTCATTCCAAAACAGGAATAGTCAACAGCCAGAACATCCTGGCTAGCACAGCAATGAAATATTCTGTCCCCGTGTGCACACAAACTTCTGAAATGTCTGGAAGATCCCACCATTTCCCTGTCCACATCTTCCCCCGCCTGCCTCCTGCACCTGGACTCGGCACAGACTTTATCAGAAGCTCTGTGTCTGGTTTGCTTTGGAGATTGTGGTCACCACTTAAAGAGGGTGTGGATACCGCTCTGTCCCACTGCTGCTGTTTTACCGAGCTGCCTCTGCTTAGTGGGTTGTCTTCCCTCCTGGTCTCTTGCATCATCCTCACAGCTGGCCCTTCTCAGACCTCAGGTGCATGAGAAGCCCCTGGAGGGGGAGTCTTGTTAAAATCTGGATCCTAGTTTGGCAGGTCTGGGATGGGCTGGAGATTTTACATTTCTTACAAGCTCCCAGGTGGCTAGTAGAAGCCCTAGACCAGTGCTGTCCAGACCAGTAGCCACCTGCCTCATGTGGGTATCGAGCACTTAAAATGTGGTCAGTGTGACCAAGAAGCTGACTTTTGTGTTTTATTTCACTGTAATTAATTTTGAAATTAAAGAGCTACAGGGGGTTAATCACTCTTATATGGGATGACACAGCTAGATAATCCCTTGAGATGTCTGCCGTTAATGTCTCTGCAGATGAAGAAGCCAAGCTCAGTCTGGTGAAAAGCTTGCCCAAGATCGTACAGTAAATAAAAGTGGAATCAGGATTATAATCCAAGGTCTATGCTCTTTCTTAAATTTTTATTATTTTTTAATACCTAAGAAGATTTTTTTAAAATGTGGAAACTTCCCCTGTGTATCCAGAAAATCCTGGCCTTTGTGAATAGCAAATTTATGACCAGGAGTACAGGGCCAACCAAACAAAGTGATGGGTAAGATGCTGACAAGATGGGAGAATTTGTCCAACACCCTACATTTCATTTTCAAAAAAACACGTCTTGCTACAAAGCCTCATTTCCAAGTGTCGGGGCTTAACAACAATAATGACTTCCTCTGGATGGTCATTTACAGTTAAAAAGCACTTTCCAGTTTAAAGGTGCTTTCATGTTGTTTCCTTATTTCTCCCTCGCAACAAGAAGCCTGGGTTCTTTGTAACGTTGTCCCCACTTTACAGATGAGAAGACTGAGACCCAGTGCAGGGATGTGGTTTCCTGGAGGTTACCTAGTTCCTGGCTTTCAGATGTCACCGTCTCAGAGAGACGTTCTCTGGATTGGTCAGCTGTCCCACCCTGAAGCTTCCTGTCGGGCTCACCGGCTTTATTTGTTCCATATCCATTATCCCCATCTGACCTGGTATGTAATTGTTTATTCCTTTATTGCCAATATCCCACAAAGGTCTCCTTCTCTGAGGTAGGGATGCTGTTGGTTTCGTGCATGCCTGAGCTTCAGCACCACGGACAGCGCCAGCCCCCAGGAGGCACTCTTCTTTGCTTATTACTTATAAATTAAATCAAATTTCTTACATGAGAGAGGAGCCAGTGGGAAGGAAGCCGCCTTTGGAGCAGCAGGTGGACCCCCTTCCCAGCCCTGCCTGTCCACATGCCAAGGCTGCTGGGCGGCCTTGAGATAATCATTACTCTTATGCCTCAGTGTTATCATCTACAAGTGGGGTACCAAGTGGAGTAATACACTTTCTTTGTGGAACTATCGTGAGGGACTGCATAAGACATTGCTGTTGGGATCCTACTTAACTAAGCATGTGGGTCTGGAGAGACTGGCCTCGGTTTTCTCATCTGTAAAAGAGATCCAATATTGACAGAGCTCAATGAGGCAGGGGGAGATCTGGGCTCAGCATGGGGCCAGGCACGGGATACAAATATAATAAATTCAGCTACTATTTCTGTTGTGGCTGTTTTATGAATGCATCTAAAGTGCCCAGCACAAAGTGGATGCCAAGCTGATGGCAGCTTTAATTATTATTATTAATATCATCCGAAGATGTCTTCCTTTTTTTTTTTTTAAGTGTATAGGTTTGCTTTTTTGATTTCTCTTAAGAAGAGGATGTATTTCACACCTTTCCGAGTGTACACGATGCAAATGAAGATCTGAGACTCACCGAAGGCCGTTTGGAGCTAATTCTGGGCTGGTTTGACAACTACAACACTGAAGGGGAAGCATTGAGCTGACAGAGCGGGGCTTTCTTGGGTAATGTCCCAACCTCTCAAAATAGTCACTTTCCAGACTACCATTGTCGTATTGGAATTCTAAAGAATTTTTCGTTCATTGATCCAACTGTGGCCCCTCCCCACCTTAGCACTCTTCATTCTTTCCTTGCTGTGTTCGGGGTGAAGTCCAGACCTTTGCCTGATAGCTGGGGCCCCCTGGGTGTGATCCCAACTGTCCCTCCCAGGCCTGCTTCCACCCTCCTTCCTCGGCCCTGGGCTTCTAAGCAATTCCCAAATACCTAGCAGGTGAATTTTTCCACCTCCGAGCCTTTGCTTGCACGGGGTGCGTGCTAGGAGGATGGACTTACCTTGTCTGCCTGGGAGTTCTACTCATCCCTGATACCTAGTTCTATGATTGTATCTCTCATCCACCGTTTCAGAGTCCTCCCTTAATCCTGGTCAGGGAAAGGGAAGCTAGTGTTGTATCTTCCGTAGGACATTGTGCACCCCCACTACAGATCCCAAACTGCTGGCTTGTGTCTATCACACACTAGAGGGCAGGAGAAGGGGCTGTGTCGGGACCTCTCTGTTCCCAGTTCTCAGCACTTATTAGAGGCAAGGAAAAGGACTGTGGAATAAAGGGATGGTTACACAGGGGTGCAAGATGATTTTACTTCAGTGGATCCTAACATCTAAAATGTCTTTTTAGCTTTGAAATGGTGGGCTTTACAAAGAAACATTTTAAAAATAGGAAGCCTTGGTCTTAATCATTTTTGAATACTTATTTCAGTGGCTACTCCAAAAAACATCACTTTGGGCTATATTTTCTCCTCTTTAAAAGAGTTGTTTGTAGCCAGAAGACACCTGTGAAACCTTTTGGAACAATATTCAGTAACACAAGGGCTAGGTATCTGACCCTGTAACCCTGCCTTTTATCCAGGGCTGTCAAACCCCAGGAGAAATCCATGCTGGGAGTTTTCTGGGGAGGTAGGAACAGGTGTGGGCTTCCTGTCTGAAGCTTCTCAGCTGGGACCTTTTGATGTGGGGGTGGGGAATGGGAGTTGGTCAAGGAGCCGAGGCTCTAGATGGCCACTTAGTGTCTTTCCACCTCAAAACCATGATGACCTGTGAAGTTCTAAAATCATTTGCCTCCACGATTAGGAAGATTGGTCTCCAGGGTTCTAAGATTTTAAAAGAGCATTTCTAGGATTCTAAGGTCCCAGGAACCTATGGTTCCACGAGCTCACAATTCTAGTCGTCTGGGAGTCAGGTCCTTAGTTTTCTTTTTCTGAGATTTTTAAAAAATTTAAATTGTGGTAAAATATACATGACATTTATCATTTTAACTTCTTGTAAAATGTACATTTCAGTGGCATCAAGCACATTCACAGTGTAGTGCAACCATCACCACCCCCCGTCTCCAGAACTTTTTCATCTTGTAAAACCAAAGCTCCATACCTATTAAACCATACATCCCTATATCCTCTCCCCCCACCTGTAGGCAACCATCATCTTACTTCCTGTCTCTATGAATTCAATTACTCTAAGGACCTCATGGAAGTAGAATCGTATAGTATTTGTTCTTTAGTGACTGGTTTATTTCACTGAGTGTATCTTCACGGTGCACACATGTTTGAGAACGAATGTCCTTTTTTAAGGCTGAGTAATATTCCATCGTATAGATGTACCGCATTGTGTTTATCTGGTCTTCTGTTGCTGGATGCTTGAGATGCTTCCATCTTTTAGCTGTTGTGAATAATGCTGCTGTGAACATGGGTGGACAAATTTCTCTTGGAGACCTTGCTTTCAGTTCTTTGGGGCATATACCCAGAAGTGGAACTGCTGGATTGTATGCCGGTTTTATGTTTAATTTTTCAAGGAGTTTTTCCATAGCGGCTATTTCATTTGACATTTCTACCAACAGCACACAAGGATTCACATTTCTCCACATCCTTGCCAACACTCGTTGTTTTTTGGGTTTTTGATAACAGCCATTTTAATGGGTGTGAGATGGTATCTGGCCGTGTTTTGATTTGCATTTCTGTGATGATGAGTGATGTTTGAATATCTTATGTGCTTATTGGCTATTTGTATATCTTCCTTGGAGAAGTGTTTATTTAAGTCCTTCATCTACATTTTCCTTGTTGAATTGCAGAGTTTTTAAAATATGTTCTGGTATTAACCCCATATCAGAAATTTAATTTGCAAATATTTCCCCTCTTTTTATGGGTTGCCTTTTTACTCCATTGATGTGTCCTTTGATACACAGAAGATTTTAATTTAGAAGTATTTTTTTCTCTTGTTGCCTGCACTTTTGGTATTATATTCGAGAAATTAATTGCCAAATCTAATGTCGTGAAGCTTTGCCCCTATGTTTTCTTTTAAGAATTTTGTAGTTTTAGCTCTTACTTTTAGGTCTTTGCTCAAAAAAAATTTTGAGTTAATTTTTGTATGTGGTGTATGGTAAGTGTTCAACTTCATTCTTCTGCATGCAGATAGTCAGTTTTCCCAGATCTGCATGTTAAGAATATTATCCTTTCCCCCATTGAATGGTCTTGGCACCTTTGTTAAAAATCATTCGATCATATAATTTTGGCTCAGGTCATGATCTCAGGGTTGTGAGATCAAGCCCTATGTCAGGCTCCATGCTGGGTGTGGAGCCTGCTTTAAGGTTTTTTTTATCCCTCTCCCTCTGCCCCTCCCCCTCTTCTCCCTCTCTTTGGCCATAAATGTGAAGATTTATTTTGGGGCTCTCTCTTCCCTTCCATTGATCAGCATCTGTATCTAGGCCAGTACCATACTGGTTAATTACCACAGCTTTTTTGTTAGTCTTGAAATCAGAAAGTGTTTGACCTCCAACTTTGTGTTTCTTTTTCAAGATTATTTTGGCTATTTGGTGCCCCTTTAGATTCCATATGAATTTTGGCATGGGTTTTCTATTTCTGCAAGAAACATCATTGGGATTTTGTTAGGGATTGCATTGCATCTGGAGATTGCTTTGGGTAGTATTGATATCTTAAAAATATGAGCCCTTCTAATCCATGAACATGGGATGTCTCTTCATTTATCAGTGTCTTCTTTAATCTCTTTCAGCAAATGTTTCGAAGTTTTCAACATACAGACTTTTTGCCTCTTTGGTTAAACTTATTCCCAAGTAGTCTATTCTTTTTGATGCTATTGCAAATGGCATTATTTTTAGATTGATTTTAGTGTATGGAAACACAACTGAGTGTTTTGCATATTGTTTTTGTATCCTGCTCCTTTGCTGAATTCATTCAATTTGTTCAAGATCTATACTGTTTTTCAAATGGTCTTCAAAAGCTGTTTATAAGCACCACAAGATCTTCTCAAAAGTATTATGTCATTTAAAATAAAATCATTTTCCCCTGGGGATAAAAATATATGTTTATAATAAAAAAAAAATAGAAAAGGTGAAAAAAAAAATAAAATAAAATCATTTGGAACTCCTCATAACAGGAGAGATCTGGAAAGGACATAAATATATGGCAACAGTTTTTTATTTTTGGAGGAATATTTAGTAGAAAAACCTCTGACACATGTCGTAAGTGTTGGTTGTGACAGAGAGGGGGAAGTCATGGGCTTCAGCTCAGAGAGGTCTGAGTTCAGATTCCCACTTCCCTGCTTATCAGTTGTGTAGTTATATAACCTCACTGAGCCCCAGTGTTTATCTATATCTTTCAAACATGCTGCCCATTTTGCAAGACTGTTATTTTGAGAGTTAGAAATAGGGCACAAGGGAGCCTGTCTCAGGGTCTCAGCAGGGGACACCTGTGATATCATTAATGTCTACCTGACCAGCCTAGGTGAAGACCTGCTTGGCCAGATTTGAACCTGGATGCCCGAGTAATCCCAGCACGTAAATGCTCAGAATATCAGAGCATTTTACTTTAACTGGTACCAACCAGTTAAAGTTTTCTGCCTTTTTTGTCTTTCATTTGGTCTTAGGTGTGCCTTGGTTTGATTTGGATCTAGGTTTTGAACAACAGGCAGAGCAAGTGAGAGGTCAGGTTACCCCTGGAGAGAATTAAGAAGTGGGCAAGGAGCCCCTGGCCTCCTGTTGCCTTCTTATTTAAGTTTTATTTGCATTAAAGTAATATGTATACATAGTCATAAGGTGATAAGAGGCTTATGATGAAACCAGCAGTCCTCTCCCCAGCCCCCTCCTCAGTCCCGATTCCCATTCCCCAGATAATCCTGGTAGCTTTTGTTACCAGGGTGTCTCTAAGTAACAACTTTATATGACTATCTTTTATTTTCCAATTTTAGATGTTATTCCTAATTTCTTACAATTAAAAAATGTAGATTTAGAGGGGCGCCTGGGTGGCTCAGTGGGTTAAAGCCTCTGCCTTCGGCTCAGGTCATGATCCCAGGGTCCTGGGATCGAACCCCAAATTGGGCTCTCTGCTCGGTGGGGAGCCTGCTTCCCCCTCTCTCTCTGCCTGCCTCTCTGCCTACTTTTGATCTCTGCCTGTCAAATAAATAAAAATCTTTAAAAAAATGTAGATTTAGAGACACAGACTCTCCACCCATCTACGCATATCTCTTCTCCTGTCTTTTTAATATTGTTCTAAGAGAGTTTTAGGTTAAATATTTGTTGCGCAACTTGTGGTGTTTCCTAAAGTAGTCAATTTTTTTGTGTGTTTGCTTGTTTTCTGTGTACCCATCATAGTTCATTTCTGTGTCCTGCAGAGGTTTTTGTGTTTTATTTTTTTAAGGAATTTATTTATTTATTAGAGAGAGAATATGAGTGGAGGGGAGGGGCAGAGGGAGAGGGAGAAGCAGGCTTTCTGCTGAGCAGAGAGGCTGATGTGAGCTTGATCCCAAGACCCTGAGATTATGACCTGAGCTGAAGGCAGCTGCTTAACCATTGAACCACCCAGGCACGCACCCCCCCGCCCCGCCCCGCTGCCCCACCACAGTGTGATGAGCTGTGCTAAGCCATATTCTGGTTCCTTTTTCTCATTTTCCCTTGAGCCTCTGACCCCAGGTGGTCTGGACTGTTGATCCTGCATACAGCCATCATCCTGGAGTCCCTGCCTGTCTTCCATCCTGGAGCCCCAGGTTCTTGCATCCCGTGGCTTCCTTGTTTTTGTGTTTACTCCCTCATTTTGGTGGAACACACCCTCCAGTAGTCTTCTGAGAAAGAGTGCAGTAAATAAGGTAGGCAAAGTAGGCAAAGTTGCATGTCAGAAAACGTCCTTACTCTGTCCTCAATCTTGAGTGATCATTTGCCTAGCTATAGAATTCCAGGGCCGCACCCCATTTTCCCTCAGGATTTGGAAGGCACTGCTCCAAAAATGTTCTCATTGCTTTGGGTGTAGCCAGGGAGAACCCCACTCCTGTTTGCATACCTCACCCTTAGTGTCTGAGCTCTCTTGTTTCTGGGCAGTGTGCCTTGGGTGTGAGTCTTTTTTCATTCATCTTTCTGGGCACTTGGGCAACCTTTTTAATGGTGCAAACTTTGCTTTTTAATCCTGGAACATTTTCTCATATTCTTATATTTTTTAAAGTTTCCCTCTTCTCTTTTATCTGTGACATCTCCTTCTACAACCCATACAACTGATTTTTGTATCTTTTCTCGCCTGACACTCATGTCATTGTCTTTTTGTTTCAGTCTCTGAGAGATTTTCTTAACTTTATCTTCCCACTCTTTAACCAAATTTTAAAAATGCTGCTATGATTGTATTTCTTTTGTGAAGAGCACCCTGCTAGAATTTCATGGGTGCAATCTCTTCTATTATCTCACTGAGGGTGTTAATTATGTATTAAGTTATTTCTCCTGCATCAGTCCCATTTTCTCCAATTTCCTTTCTTCTGCTTGTTTTGGTCTCTGAGTCCATGATCAGCCTGGAGGTTTCCCTCCCAGCTCCGAGGATCCTATGTGTTTGTGCATGTGTATGTGTGGGGGGGCAGCTTGCCATGAGGGGGACCTGGCCATCTCCTTGGCAGAACCCCCTATATCTGTGTCTGTAGGTTTCCCTCCTGGCCCTGTCTTTCCCCCCAGAGAGGGGTTCCCCGTTTGCAAGCCTGGCTCCCAGGATTTGCAAGCTGAGTGAGGAAGGGACCTGGGGTCTCCAAAGTCACCATGTTTATGCTTTCACTGTATCTTCCTCTGGTTCAGCCCCCACCTTGCCGCCCATCCTCCCCCCGGCCTGATGGTCCCTAAATAGGGTTCTTCGGAGCTGATATTTTCCCTTAAAATGAAACCCCCTTCTTCTGTGGAGACTAGCGGGAAAGGGCCTGGTTCCCTGAGTGGGTGTGATGGGGAAAGGGTCCAGACCCACCCGCTCCTACAGGTTCTAAGTCAACCACACACCTGGGTCTGAGCCCCCTGGGGCCTCTGGACACAGCTGTTTTGGCTTCCTGTGACAGCCCCTCCGCAACCCTTCCCTTCTCCTCCCCCAACCCTCTCCCAAGGCTTTGGTTTCAGTTTTTTCTGCTCAGTGCAGACAGTCCACTCATCCGTCCCTCCAGCTCCCAAAGCTTTGTCCTTGGAGGGTCATGCCTTTTTGATTGCTTTACTGTCGATGTCCTGGGATGTCAGCAACAAATAGAGGGACGTGGGCTTTCAGATGCCATTTCAGTGAAAGTGCCCTTTTGGCCCCACTGTCTTACCCTATGACACTGCCGGTGGGGCGCTCCCACCCCAGCATTACTCACACACATGCCTGGAAGGTCTCAGAGAGCTGAAAGGGCTCTCAGAAGGTCAAGACCTGTGCATCTGCTCCTCGTGGAACACGGAGTAACACGACGCACAGCTTCTGGAGGCCGCCACCTGACGGGCTGGTCGCGTCTTAATGGTCATCGGTCCCATTCATGACAATTAGCTTCACCTTCCAGAACATCCTGCGAGAACTGGGTGGGTGACCTTCAGTGGGTCATTGACCCCTCTGACCCTCATCATCTGTCCCGCTGGGTGATAATACCTCATGGATTCAGTGAATGTGTGTGATGCCCCAGGGCTGGGCATGAAAGAGGAATCGGGCAGGTCCTAGGAGGGTGCCCAGGCCGGTGGGGGAAGCAAGAGCACTGGCTGGGCAGGCTGGGAGCCCTGATCTGGTTGGGTGAGGGATAGTGTTTGTAGTGGGCATCTTGGAGGAGGTGGCCCTTGGGCTGACTGTGTAGGGCGAGTGGAACTGGAGTGGCCTTAGAAAGAAGGGCAGGGAGGAGTCCCAGGTGGATGGAAGAGCAGGAGAAAAAGACAGGAGGCCTCCAGCGGCTGAGGCAGCATGGACAGGGCAGGGCAGGGCAGGGATGGGCGTGTTGTGCAAGACGAGGTCAGAGCACCAACAGGGCCTGGCCCAGAGGGGGCGCCATAACCCCAAGCGCTGAACGTGACCAGCCTGGCCCCTACCTGAGGCCCCAGGTCTTTCCCGAACACCTTTGTGCATGCGTGTCCTTCCAGGCTGTGGCTTTCTGGGAGGTTCCTGTGAAATCTTTCTGGCGGCATCTGGCCTTCTTTTCGGAAGGAGGGTTGCAGAGACGTTTTGGTTGTCCCTTTGAGCCCGAAGTCACTCTGCAGTGGTAGTTGGCCCAGGCATTTAAAGATGATTAGGACTGAATGTTCCTGTTTTTAAAACATTTCCCAGGAAAAACAAATGTTTGAAAGTTAAACATTTTGGCTATTAGGATGGAGCAGAAGAAAAATTGCATTTGCCTTTTAAATATGGGCACCAGCGCTGAGTCGGGAATCCAGAACCCTCCCGTGCCGGACCGCGGGCCAGGCGGGGATGGTGGAAGGCCCTGCCTGCAGGTCGGTGTGGGGTCCACTGTCCCAGGACGGGTCCTTCCCACCCTGGGTGTCTGCACATCCAGCTCTGGGCAGGTTGACCTGCCAGCAGACCCCAGGCGGTGACCTGACCTCCCTCGCCCTCTGTCCTCATCTTCATCTTCCCAGCTAACGTTTCTGGACTGGATCAGCTCTCATCCAGGTTGAATCCATATGCCTGTAACTTTCCATATTCTGATGCTCTGACATCTTGGGGCCTTGCCGAGCCTGGAGGCACGGCCTCTTCCAGGGTTAACCAGTTCTAGAGAGAGTAAAAGGACCCACCTCTGACAATGCCTTTTGTATACAAACCAACCCACCCAGAGCCTCCGCCTCCACCCCCACCCCACTCCTTTATATGCTCTCTGGCTCTCAGCTCCTACCTGGGCTCCCAGTCGCCCCAGGCACCCAGGCACCCAACAGGTGGTGGCAGCCCCTGGGTGCCCGAATCTACCAGAATTGTGTAGCCTAGCCAGTCCTAAACCCGCTTGCCCTGCCTCCCTGTCTTGTCCCTTGGAAACCACAACAAGCCTCTGGTCCAGGTTTCTTCTTCACTCCCTCTGCCTCCTGACCCACTCTGGCTTCCCCATGCGGCCAGTAGGGCCCTGGATGCTGCCTGTGTCTAGGGATCTGGAAGTATAAACTCCCTGATTCGTGACAGTCATTTCCACGTCTGTGCATCATACTTATACCTGAATTAAACAAATCCTGGGGTAAGAACAGCACAGGTGCTTTGTAATCTTCCTAGTGTGCTCCTTGCAAGAACCCTAAATCTTTCTTACAGACAAAGACACTGAAGCTCAGAGAAGTGAGTTTTCACCCCAGGCCAATCAGCCAGTAGGTGGAAATAGGATTCAGGCTTTTGGGGCTCCATGGCGAGCCCCTCAATGGCTAGACTTCCTCTTACCTGGGGAGCTTTGGGAATCTAGAAACATTGACTGTAAAATGTAAATTGCCTATGACACCGCCTTGCACCAGGAAACGCTCACATCAGGACAACAGAAAACAAATTTTGCAGGCACAGCCACTGTGCGTGTTCCCGTCCCCGGGCTCCAGCCACTGGCCCAGGCACGCGTCTTCAGACCTCTCCTGCCTGTTGTGGCTTCACGCAGAACTCCGCATCCCCGGCGCTGCCGGCCCCTGTCCTGTGTTTGTGCTTGGCTCTGCGAGTCCATCCCAAGCACTAATGCGCCCGCGCTGCGTCGAGACCCACCGGGGGCTCAAAGCAGAGTCGTGGGGCTTGCTCCATCCCGGTGTGATTCTAGACCACGCGCCATACCCAGAAGCCTGCTAATGTGAGTCTCCCAGACACGGGCAAGTGTTTAAACACAGAACTGTCAAAGATGTACTAAAAATGCAATCAGAGATCGTTACGCCGTCTCTTTATTCCATCCCCCTCTGCTGTGTTCTGTGAGATGGGAATGGGCGGGAAAAGCCATAAGTGGGCATTTTCCTGAGTGTTGCTGCATTTAGAGAACACTAAAACTCTGCTGGGCTCCCGCGCCGCTCCGGGAATGGCATAGATTATAGAGAAGCTGCACAGACCTTGTTGAATTTAACAGATTATGCAGTTTGGAGGCAGCACTTTCTGTTCGATGGGACGGATACGCGTGAGCAAAAAAGAATTGTAGCCCTTCGGAAGGAGATTAATCTTGGAAGCACAAGTAGCAGAGGTTTGTATTTGTGTCCCTCTGTGAGCCCCGAACGCCGTGCACACTTGCCTTGTGGCATCCGTATGTGGATGCATATCTATTAGGATATATACGGCAAGTGGAAAGTTCAACCGCTAAGGTCATCCTCTACTGCTCAGCTCACTTTTACCACCAACAAATCCATGGCTAGCAAATGCCAGGAACTCAGATAATCTGGTCGAGAAGAAAGGAAGCATTTAGGGAGAGGGTCTGAGCATTGCAGAATACACAGGTAGGACAACACCCAGCATTCTGGAAAGCAGGGCTGGTTTTCTTGAGGTCTTGGGGCTTCTCAAGGATCAGGTTGGGAGATCAGCCACCCTGCCCAGGACCTAACCAGCCTGTCACTCCCATGCTTAGCTCCTCCTACCTGTCCTCATCATTTCCAGTCCACAGCACATCTGGCATGTCCCGGGAGAGGCTGGTGTGGCTGCTGTCCAGCACTCCCGAGGTGGGAAAGCAGGGGTTCACATCCCGGCTCTCCACTCTCTCGCTGTGTGACCTCAGGCAGTTCCGTCCCCTCTCTGATCTCCAGTTTCCCCCTTCGTTTGCTCTGTGGTGTGGCTGGAACCCCTGTGTGCCACTTCTGGGACTGAACTCATGACTGAGTCTTATTCATCAAAGTGTCTCTGATGGTGTCTCTCTACGGTCTGGAACAGGGGGTGGGGGGTGGTATTACAATGGGGCCCAGCCTCCAGGAAGAAAGCGAGTTTCTGGTTTGATGGGATTTTTGGGTAGGCTGACTGGATTTTTTGCTTCTGAGGGGCCGACAAGGGGAGGTGGGTAAGAAAAAACACGGGGACCCATCTGTCCCCTCTCTCAGCTTCACCTGCTGCAGAAAAGTCCCTCTCCCGGTGTTCAGGCCCTTCAGGCACTTTGTCAGGCAGGTGCTTCCCTCACGTACTGGGCGGCTCCCCTGCAGGCCAGCCTGCTTCCCTGCCGCTGGGAAGGACAAAGGGAACAGCATTACTTTCCTCTGTGTGCTGAAGACTTTGCGTTCATCTCATCTTTTTACCCACAAAGCCCCTACCAGTTACCCAGTCACCAAGGTCCACAAACTCTCCCCAGCTTCACGGCACAGACAGAGGCAGGGGAAGGCTGAAGCCAAGCAAGAAAGCCTGTGCTGGTTGCTCAGGGGGCATTTTATCCACAGTCAAGCTGGTAAGAGCTGCAGGATCATGGGAGCACCTGGAAGCTAAGGCAGCCTTAGGCTGTAACAACAGAGGTAGCAGTCCTAGAATAGAGGAGGGGACTTCTCGACACCACTCCAGAATGGTCAGTCCATTCCAGAGCTTTAGTTCCAGCTCTCTGACTCCCACTTGGGAGAGAGCAGGTCTGATCAGAGAAGATTCAAAGATGGATATTCAGGGTTGGGGGGCGGGGAGGGACATGGGTCTGCAAACATGCCCTGCTGGGACAGTTGGAGAAATGGTTTGGAGGAAAGGTGAGGGGACCCAGGAGTTGGAGGTCAGTTGGTGTAAAGAAGATAGGCAGAGTTATCCCAGGATGGATGGATGGATTAATAAATGTATTCACCTATCTCTCCCCATCCATCCATTCATCCGTAGTCTGTCCATCTCTGTCCATCCATCCTCCAACCCGCCACCCACCCGCACACTCACTAGGAGGCAGTGGGCACGATGGTTTAGGGTGCCAGTTCTGGGTGAGTTTGATGAGGTCAAACCCCAAGGTCTACCAAGTGCCCAGTGCCGTCTGTGGTTACCAGTCCCCTCATTAGTGATTTAGGTAAACTTGGGTAACCTCTCTGAGTCTTGCTTTTCCCAGATGGAAAATGGGGATAGTTCTACTTTGGTGCCTGTGATGGTTATACACAGCTGGCGAGTTGCCAGGTCCAAGTGACCATCCAGAGAGGTATGTCTGTGGTTGGACATCCAGCTCAGAGGGGCGCGGTGCCGGACCATTGATGTGTTTGCCAATGGACGTGCCCCCTGCCTCCGAGCCACGTGGCACCTGCTTCTCAGGGAGAGCCCAGACAGTATTTGAGGGTATCAGGCATCAGGTTGTTGCTCCCGTCCACACCTGGCTTTGTGTACAGGAGCCTTGAACTCCATCTACTCCTCCCTGGGAGGGAAGAAGCCTCAGTTCCCTCCTCTGTGGAGGTGGGAGGAACAGGGCAGAGCTGGCAGCTTCGTGCTCACTCCCCGGTCCCCGGTAGTCGGGAGCTGCAGAAATAAATGGAACCGTACAGTTGGAGTCATTTGTTAATTAGCTTAAGTAACACCCCCAGTCAGAGACAGGACGTAAATACATTAGTGCGGCTCCCCCCGCCAGGGCGGGGCCCAGACTGGGACGAATGGGTGACGTGAAGTCAAAACGCAGAGTCAGAGCTGGAAGGCAGTGAGCAGAGGCCACCCCTTGTCCCCCGATTGCAGTGTGGGAAGGGGCTCAGCGAGGGCTCCCAGCTGACTCCGTGGCTTGGAGGCCTTAAAGGAGTCAGAGTCGCTGACCCAGAGATGCGGGATCAGCTGGACCAATGTCCAGCGGGCCCCGCCCCTGCTCACCTGCTGTGGGACCTGGGCAGGTTCCTGGCCTGAGAGCCTCATGTCTCCAGCTACAGAGCGTATCTTGGAGAGTTCCATGGGGACTGGAGGGGCCGGCCTTTATCCAGGGTGGCTGGCCCAATGATGGAGATGGCAGTCTTCTCTGGGGTGTCCTCCACGACCCTTCCCCAGATGCTCAGACCCCCGCAAAACTCCTCCCTCCCCTCCAGCAGCTGGAGCAGGGCCGCTGAGGCCTTCTCTCTCCATGTCACCCTGTAAAGCTGTTGGTGGCTTTGTTTGCCAGATTTCTCCTGGGACCTGCCAGGAATGGGACGAATAAAGCAAACATGTCTCGTCCTGTACCCTGCAGCTCTCTGGCTTGGCTTGGGGAACAGGCAGGTGCTCAGCACCTCTGGGCTGGGCCCAGCAGGGTGGGCACATTGGAAAGGCAGAGGGCCTGGAGAGCCCAGACTGGCAGCACCAAGGGGCGGGAGCCTGCCAGGAGTGGGCGGTTCCTCAAAATGAGTGACGTGGGTTGGGTGTGGGTCCTAGGGACAGGTGGGGAGTGGGGCAAACAGATACAGCTTTCTGTCCGAGGGAGGCACAGATACTCAGCCCTTGTCTGGGCCAGGAGCATGAAATTTTAAAATTGATTGATCAATTTTTAGAAAACAAAGAATGGCATTTTTGGGGGGCACTTTTTGCATTTTTTACATCGGCAACCAGATTCAAATAGAAAAGTTACGCCAAACAAAATGTGCCTGTGGGTAGGTCTGGTCTGCAAGCGGTGGCCCAGAGAAGCTGACACTGTGGATATCAAGGGCTGTGCGTCTCTGTTCAGTGTCTTCCGAAACCCCAGAGTGGTTTGCCTGTTTTATAGTGGGGAAACTGAGACAACCAGCTGGTAGTGGCTGAGCTGGGCCTGGGGCCCTGGCCATAGAGCTAGTCATTGTCTCAGTGCTCCTAGAATTGATAAATGCCAAGGAGGAGAAAACCCTCTTTTCTCAAACCTGTGAAGGATTCTGGGGTGCCTGGAGGGGCACCATGGGCAAGATTATGGTTTTCTGCCAGTTTTTCAGAAAACTTCTGTCTTGCTCCTTTCCCCTCTCCGGGGCTGAGCTGAGACTCAGATGGCCCTCGGGCAGCCGTTTGCCATGGCTGAAGAGCTCAAGACCAGACAGGATGTGTAGGTCCTGGTTTCAGGGGTGGGGCCAGGGCTGGAAGAGGGAAGGTTCCAACTACATCTGGACTCTTCTGTTCCCTTGTAATTTGAATACAATAGTTGTAGTTACGGTGCCCAAAACATTGTTGTGTTATTGTTTATCATTCTCACGACTTATTGTTTGCCCCAAAGGCTCGCCCTGCCTCTTCCCGGAGCTCACACAGGGCTGGGAAAAGCACACTTCTTCCTGGAACGCCTGTTGGGAGCCAAGTCCGACTGCATGTCTGTCCCATCCGATCTGATATTGTGAGCATCAGGACTCAGTAAGGCACTTGGTCCTTAGAAGTTGGGGCATTTCTGGAATTGGGTTCTTGACAGAACATTCACGGGGCAGAAGATCCAGAGTTTCATGTCACAGGCCAGGGCGGGAAGGCCCGGCTATTCTTGGACTGTGTTCCCCTGGGAAGCCGGTCACAAGGCAGGGGCTCCGTGAAGTCTGAGGGGCCAGAAAGGCCCGTAGCCCCCAGGAAGGGGCATTTCTCGGGCACACCCACCTTGATCAGAGGGGAAACTGAGGCTCAGAAAGGTTATGTGACTTGCTTATTTGAGAGGTGACGGTGTGGGAGAACGGCCTGGGCTCTGCACTGAGCCAGCCTGGAAGGACCTGCTGCTGGTTCAGCCTGTGGTCTGCGTAGACAGCTTTGTTCGGGTTGCACTTAGCTTGGACAGTCAGGTTGGGCCCTTCCCCAAGTGGGGGTTCTCCAGAGGTTTCACACGGGCTCTGTGAGGAACTTGTGCTTCCTGCTGGAGCGTGGAGCCTCCTGAGTCAGGCTCCCTGCGTGGTCCGTGGCCTGGGACAGTGAGGCTGGGGCCCAGGCCTGGAGGCCTGGGGCAGGGTCTCCTTTCAGGGGAAAAGTGGCCTAGACAAAGGAGCCACTGGAGATGGTCAAGTCCCGAAGGTGAGGCCAGGGGCCCGGAGGCAGCGGTGCAGGTTCCTCCTGCTGGCCTGGGTCTGGTGGCCTGTCACTTAGCTGCCACCAGAACAGGAAGGCTGCAGGGAGGAGGAAGGGCCCGGTTGCTGTCACCTCTGATCCGAGGGCACTGATGGGGTAGCGAGCAGCTGGGGCTGCTCCCCCGGGGGCTTCCGGAGGCTCTTGCCCGCCACCCTCCCCGGGCTGGGGGGTGGCTCTCAGCCAGCCAACGGCAGGGCCCCGCGTGTCTCTGTCCACCCCTGCAGGCAGCCTGCCGTACGAGTACAAGATCGTGATTGCCGGCAACCACGAGCTGACGTTCGACCAGGAATTCATGGCTGACCTCATCAAGCAGGACTTTTACTACTTCCCGTCCGTGTCGAAGCTGAAGCCGGAGAACTACGAGAACGTGCAGTCCCTGCTGACCAACTGTGTCTACCTGCAGGACTCCGAGGTCACGGTGCGGGGCTTCCGCATCTACGGCTCGCCGTGGTGAGTGCGCCCTGAGCGCCTTCCCGACCTCGGCTGGGGGGCTGGGGGGGCGGGGACTGAAGGCACAGAGGGAAGTGGGACTGGGAGAAGCACCGAGGAGTTCTAGACCCCAGTCCTCCTCGCACCCCGGTGTGGCCCCTGACCAGTCATGGCTGCTCTCTGAGCCTTGGTTTCCGCATAAATAGCTGGTAAGTCGTCCTATCACCTGTGTCCTCTGTGCTGTTTGTCTCACACACAGGTGGCTACTGTTATCATCCCCAATTTCCAGGTGAGGAGGCACAGAGAGTGTGGATCTTGCCAAATGTCACACAGCCAGGAAGGGGCAAAGCTGGGATTAAACCCAGGCACTCTGGGTCCAGAACACCTTCTTTCAACCATAATTCTGTATGCTAGGACTCTCCCCATTGCCCATGTCCCCTGGCATACACCAAACGTGCCTGGGTGAGGGGTGACGAGTGATCAGCCAGGCTGAGGAACAGCTGTTGGGATTTTCATGGAAGGCTGAAACCTGGTTTTCTGTGTCAGGGATGAGAGTTGCTTCACTCACGAGTACACATCAAGCTCTTACTCTCTGTTGGGCACACAGAATCATCAGGCCTCATCCCTGGCTCAGTGGGGGTCATGGTGAGAACGAGTCATGACTCTTCTGTGTGATGGTCCACGTGTCCTTCAGAGCCCTGGTGATGGTGATGGTGATAGTGATGGGGTGATGGTTGTAATGGCCATTGTAGCGGTGATGGTGGTGATGATGATGGTGGTGATATTGGTGATAAGTAATTAAAATGATGGTGATGACTGTGCTCACTTCAGCAGCACATATACTAAGAAGATGGTGATGACGGTGATAGTGATGGGGCGATGGTTGTGATGGCCATTGTAGTGGTGATGATGGTGAAATGATGGTGATGGCCATTGTAGTGGTGATGATGGTGAAATGATGGTGATGGCCATTGTAGTGGTGATGGTGGTAGTGATAATGGTGAGGATGGTGAAAGTGATGACGTGATGATGGTGGTGATGGTGATGATGGTGATGATGGTGGTGATGGTGGTGATGGTGATGGTGGTGATGGTGGTGATGGTGATGGTGGTGATGGTGGTGATGGTGGTGATGGTGATGATGGTGGTGATGGTGATGGTGGTGATGGTGGTGATGGTGGTGATGGTGATGGTGGTGATGGTGGTGATGGTGGTGATGGTGGTGATGGTGATGGTGATGATGGTGACCTTGATGGTGGTGGTTGTGATGGTGATGGTGGTGGGCAGCAAATCATTCCTGAGCAAATTCAGTAAGCCAGTCCCTGGGCTAAAGTCTCCGTAAGCATTGTTTCTAATTCTTACTCAGCCCTGAGCAGACTGGTTTAGTGTCCTCATTCTGTAGATGGACAGACCAAGTGGCCCTTAGAGGGCTTAGAGCTGGCAATAGCCACAGAGTGCCAAGTGCTGGCAGGGTGAGGAGGGGACCAAGGAGGCTCCTTGGAGGAGGTGAGGTGACCTGAGCAGTGAGGGAGGAGAAGGGCATTCACAGCTACGGAGAGGTCACAGCCTGAAGCTGCACCATCAGAAGTACACGCAGGGAGGCTGAGGGTTGATTTGGGGGCACATGGGGACTGTATGGGTGCAGGGACTTTGGGCAGAGCTGTTACCAGCACAGTGTGTCTGGGAACTCCTGGGCTGTCTGGTGGATGCCATGTGGTGACAACTGGTGCCCAGAGGCTGCTGGCGGGTTTAGGACCTGGTTCCACCTTGCCAAGGCATCCTCCTGAGGTGGAGGGAAGATGTGGGCTGTCCCATGGTCCCTGAGCCAGGGGAGGAGCCTGCTGCCATCTCTTTGCTCCTCATCGTGTCTGGGGTCTTGATGATCTCCCTGGGGTCCTGATGATCAAGGACCACGGGGCACTCAAGGACATGCTGAGCTCGGTGCCAAGGATGGGAGCAGAGAGGAGGCGGCGGAAGCTGCCTGGCAGACATGGAGAAGCAGTCTGGCTGAACGTGCTGGAAGGACTGGAGTGTGAGGAACAAGAGGGAAGTCAGGAGAAGAGGCCTTCAGGTACCAGACCAGGCAGCCTGGACGGCATCTCCTTGCCCCGTGTTTTGAACACGCCCTTGTCCCTGCACGTCCACACACATACACAACACTTCAGAAAAATATTCTATTCTGTAGGAGTTAATAGTGTGCCTTGGGAACCAAACAGTATCGGCTCAAATCTTGGCCTCATCTTTTATGGGCTGTGTGACCCTGGGCAAGTCACTTAACCTCTCTGTGTCCCAATATCTTTCCCTGCAAAATGAGAGTGAGAGTGTACGTCCCGCAGACGGTGGTCGTGAAGGCGGCAGGAGGGGTTAGCTGGGCCTGGTGCCTGCACTCACAAACTCTCCATGAACGGATCCCCACTGCTGTTATATGCTGCAGGGGCCAGCCTTCCAACTGGGCCTTCCAGAACCCAGAATGTGGCCTGGAGGACAAGCAAGGGATGGGGACTGGCAGATGTCACTCAGTGTCCATCCCCTTCCCCCACAGCGGCTGTGTGCACCCCTATGGCTGGGGGCTGAATAAGCCCTTTGACAGCCTGCTCTTAGGCTCATGGGTGTGTCGAGGGCCAGGGAGTTGGACCAGCCCCGTGGCCCCCTCTGCCAGCTAGATGCCAAGGTCAGGTGCTCTGAGGCCTGAGTGAAGTCCCGCTGCTCTGTGCTCAGGCCACCAGTGGTTCCTGCCTTCAGCTTTTGTGGTTCTCAGCCTGGATAGTTCTAGACCCTTTAGTTCCAGACTTTCCTGGGGACTTCCTATTTTGTTCTTGTCCCCTTTCTTGTCATCCTGGCTGGGGGCACACCCACTGCCTGATGCCATGTGAAGCTCAGTACTGAGTATAGGAGTGGGAGAGGCTCAGGCCAGAGAGGGGACCCCAGGAGGCCCTGGTGAGATCCAGGAGGGCTCCCTGTAGGAAGGGGGATTTGAACTGTGGTTTCTGCAAGTGGAGGAGGCAGGAGAGGAGCCATATTTCTGAGGCCCGCTCCGTGCTCTTCTGGTTGCTGTTATGCAGCCATCGATGCTGAGGGCTAAAGGGTACCTTGTCTATGCTGCACATGCAGGCTGTGGGCTGGAGTGTCAGCAGCTGCCCTGGTTTCCCTTGGGCCCCATCTGGGGCTGGGAGCAGGTGGGGGGAGTCACAGCAATAGCCATGGGCTGGCGGTTGGTTAGTAAGGGAAGGGCTATTCAAATTGGGATGCTATGAATATTTAGCTGTGTGACTTTAGGTAGGTGCCTTAGCCTCTCTGGTCCCTCTGTAGAATGAGGAAATGATACTACCGTGTTATAGTTGTGAAGTCCGTGTGGGCCCATCCAGATGAAGGCCTGGCCCAGATCAAGGCCCTGGAGGTTGGTTGCTCCCGTGTGGAGGCCGGGATGAGGTTAGCTCTACTCCAGCTGATACCTCGACAGCCCCTGAGGCAGGGCCAGGACTCTCCCATTTCACAGAAGGGCAAGTAGAGGTGCAGGTGGAATGTGGCTTTAGACTGGTTGTCTAGACTCCTCATCTGGACTCTTCCTGGTCCACCATAGAGACCATTCAGCGTCCTTGTACAAAACCTACTTCACACCAGGCCCAGAAAAACGGGCTGTGTTCCTTGGTTCTCCAAAAAGCCTTCTGGTGTGCCAAGACCTTACAGGCCCCACGAGCATATTGAGGAGCTCATGGTCAGCTGCTAATTGCTTCATTCGTTTGTCAAGGCTTTATTGAATGCCACACACTGATCGAGGCCCTGGGGACAGGCTGAGAACCAGACAGGTGCAGCTCTGGCCTTCACGGGGTTTATGTCATCATGGGAGACACATCAGCCACCAAATCCTTGATTCCATAGGGGCCAGGAGACGAGGGGTGGGAGCTGGGGTCAGGGAAGTCTTCCCCTGGGAGGGGGGCTGGACACAAGCAGCTATGCAGGGCCGGGGCTTGGGGGCTGGGGAAGCGTGTGTTAGGCATAGGGAACAGTTGAGGCAAAGGCCAGGAGGCTGGCAGGGCTGTGGGCGTTCTGGAGCCGACACTCAGTGCTCAGTGCGCCACAGCTCCCCCGCCTGTCACCCTGTGTCATCAACCTGCTGGGACCCTGCCCGGCGCAGCAGAGGTCCAAAAGGGACGCAGGGCTCATACGTGCAGGCTGTCAGCCAAGTGCTCGTTCCCTGTGTTCAGACACACCAGGGGCGTCCCCGGCTCTGCCTCTCGCTCCAGGTGACCTGGTGAGTCCTGTGTCTCCAAGCCTCAGTGTCCCAAATGCACAAGGGGACATGGTCCTGCCAGGTTCCTCTGTGCTGTTCCCAGGTGACGCTGGCCTTTGGGACAGTGTTCACGGCCACAGCACCTCCTGGTCCCACTGCTGATTCTGCCTGGTGCGAGGGTTGCGCACCCCCCAGCTGTCTGCTGAGGCTCAGCAGCCCCGCGCCGCCTGCCCGGACATATGGCGGCTCATTAGAAGGGTAGCCCGGCCAAGCTGGTGGTAATTATTACAAAGTTCAGATGTTTGGGTTTCCCTTTCTTTTCCTTGCTGTCCACACATGGACTATCACAGGGAGTACAGGAGCTGCTCTCTCCAGCTTTAGAAGTGGAATCATACCTGTGGGGGAATCGGGGGTTGAACAGAGCACTGGTCACGAGTGCCCGGATTGCAACGGAGTCTGGAGCCCGCGGGCAGGGCTGACCCAGGTTGAGGGGCAGAGCTGTTCGGTGTGACCCTAGCAGGCAGAGCAGGAGGAGCACAGAAGACAGTGACAAAAGGTAGGCTCTCAGTGCGGGAAGACTGTCCCACAGGCAGGAGCCCAAAGGAGCAGTGATATGACCTTATGAGTGCTGAGCTGCCTGGTACGAGGGGTATGCAAGCACAGACCCACTGTGTTTGGGTTTGGCCATCTTCCCAGCCCCTCCCCGCTTAAAGGGCCCCAGTTCCTCTGCTTGCGTGGAAGGTCCCCCTGCAGAGGGAGGGTCCTGTGTGCTCTCGGGGGCTAGACGGGCAGGGAGAGTCATCTCGGTGCTGCCCTTGGAGCAGCGGCATGGCGACCAGGTTGGCCTTGACATGGAGGACTGTCCAGAACGAGCGAGAAAGGGAAACAAAGTAAACCCGTGGTCACCACGATTGGCCCTTCTAAGTGGTGTCACCGGGGCACGCTCTGCGTGGGAGAGAATCCTTCCACATTTCCCTTGGGCCCCACGTTCTGAAGGCCATAAGGCCACCGTGTGTCCGGGCCCCTGCGGGACTCTGGAGATGCAGACGTGCATTAGGCCTGGCCCCGCCGTGTGGGGGCTCGGGATGAGGGTGGTGGTGGCTGGACGGGGGTGGGGGGGGGCGGTTCCGTAATGGCCAACACCCCATGCCAACCCAGCCTTGGCCCAGGGCAGTCCCTGGCCCCGTGCTTGCCTTCATGTCCCCCTCGGTCCTTGCTCCTGCAGGACGTACAAGACACGGTCACACGCACACACCCACACACACGCACCCAACTAGGCCTGGAGGCGCAGGTCACGGACCGTGCGTTCTTCAGGGGAACCGCTAAACCGTCTGTCAGAGTGGTGACGCGGATTCCTGCCCCGGCGGGCCGTCCCTTGCCGAGCATCCTGGCCGGCACTTGCTACGGTAGGACATTTAAATCACGTCCACTCTGCCATGCTGGCCTCCCCGCGTGGTTTCGTTGGCATCTCCTGATGGCCAGGGACACCGAGCACCTTTTGTTGGCCACTCGGGTGTCTTCTTTTGTGAACTGCTCATGTCTTTTGCCCATTTAAAAAAAAATGGGTGTCTGTCTTTTCTTATTGGTTCGTAGGGATTCTTCATGTATTGCGAATGGGAACTCTGTCGTAATATGACAAGCGGCTTTTTGTCCTCTGGGACTCTTTCTCCCAGCCGTGCCTTCAGATGGCCAGACGTTCTTAACTTGGGGGTAGTCAGACATATTCGTGTTTTTCTTTGTGGTGGGTGCTCTTGGGGTTCTATCTAAGAAATCCCCCCTCCCCTGGAGTCATGAAGATACTTCCGTGTTGTCTTCTGGAAGATTGCTCTTCAGCCTTTTGTGCCTGGGTGTTGGATCTGCTGGGGGTGAGTGTTGACGGTGAGCAGGAGGGATCCCATCTCTGGTGTCTTCGCACAGATGCACACGTGGCCCAGCACGGAGTGGAGACAGTCTGTCCCTCCTGGCACGCCCCACACTAGCCATTTCCACCTTTGTGCCTGGGCTCAGTGTCTGGGCCTCTCCTCCTCCTTTGGTCCCTTAGCTCTGGAAACACGCTGTCTTCATGACTTTGGCAATAGCTTTCCGTCGTGCCTCTTTTCCGACTAGAATGTTGGAAGCTCCACGAGAACAGGGACCCAGCTCTCTGTTTTGTGGTCTTTACTCCAGTGGCTGGGACCGTGCTTGGCTCATCAGAACAGTGTTGGATGGATGGGTAGAAGGATGGCTGGATGGACAGGTGACGGACCCCAGACTGTGGGAACTCAGTTAACATTCGGGCCTGGCCTGGCGTGGTGTTCCCGTGTCTTTCTGGGACCTTCCTCCAGGCCTTCCCCCAATTTTCTCACATGCAAAGTCCTTCTTCCTCCTCCTTGATGCCGGTCCCTCCAGAGCAGAACCTGACCGCGCCACCTCCCTGCTTACCCTGCTGCCTCTCACCCGCAGGCTGAAGGCCTGCCCCCCACCCCCGCCCCATCTCCGGACCCAGTCCCCTGCCCCACGCCTCGGACCCAGTCCCCTCCCCCACGCCAGCAGAGGCTCCGTCGCTGCGGGCCTCCTGTCCCAGGTCTCTTGGGGGGCAGTGTGTTTGTGACGCTACGCCCGGGGCACTGTGACTTGCCAGTCACAGGAAAGCCACGTCTGGTCCTCTCAGGAGCAGACTCGGCACCGAGCCTTGGGTAGAGGCACTTAGAGGAAGGGGTGGGAACCGACCACGGAGAAAGAGGAAGAGCTGAGCTGTCACAGAATCTGAAGTGTTGGAAGAGAACTCTGTATACATACCGTATTCATTTATGGGTTTTGGATACATTTTTTGTTCTCATTTAACTGAAAACGGCCTTGATTTAAAAAAAAAAAAAAAAAACCACGCGTGCGGGAGGGAGTGAAATTGGCATGCAGCTCGTCCATCTGGTCTAATTACTTCTGGTATTTTGAAAGAAGGAATATAAACCTGCTGAGACATTAAACTTCGAGAAGAGGCTGCCGGCCGTTGCCGGGCGTCTGGGCGCCGATCCTGGTGCTCGGCTTGGAGGCCTGGCACTGCCTGCAGGCAGTGGGGTGTGGGGGACCCTGCCCCTCTCGCAGGGAGCCCCTGGCCTTGAGGATCAGCTCTCTTTAAATGCCAGGACTGGACAAGGCCACGCTTGACACTCCTGCTGGCGGGCGGGACCCAGCCGGGTGATCCTGGGTTGGAATCTTGGCTTTCTGTGAAATGACAGCTGGGATAGGCCCCTGCTGAAGGGTCACTCTTAAGGTCCCGGGGGTCATGGGGTACAGGGGGTCATGTCCATAAATTGCATGGCATACAGTAGATGTTCAGCACACAGTGGTCCCACTCACCGTCTAACCCTCTGTAGGTCTCTGCCTGGATTTCCCAGAGCAGGGCCGGGGGGAGGGGGTGATATCAGGGTGTTCTGCACAGCTGGGGCCGCCCACCAAGGCACCCCAGGGGTGGGGTATGGGCAGGGGCCGAGCTTTCCTTGTCCTTCTCTCCTTCCCTGTGTGCACAGGCCAGACCCCCTGGGTGGGGTGGGGGCAGGCACAGAGCCACCTGGGAGTTCTAAGCCTGGGACCCTCGGGATCCAGGCTCTGCCTACTGATGGGACAGTTGTCATAGTAACGGTTCCCACTGCTGTCCCCAAGACCCCGTGCTTCTGCCACTTGTAGTAGACCTTGGTCCCCACTGGACAGCTGAGGAGCCCGAGATCCAAGATCTGAGGGGACTTGCTTAGGGTCCCCCAGTGCTTAGGGCCGGGTTGGGCCTGGGTGGCAGGACAGAGGCCCCCAGACCTGGGTACAGAGAGATGCTAAAAGATTTCTTTTTTAAACTTTGTCCAATAGATCTTCTGGAGAAAACCAAATAGAGGCTAACAGAGTGAAACCCTGGCTTCTTTCTTGGCTCCTCAGAGGCTCTCATAGGATGTGGCCGAGGGCCTGGGACCTGGGCCAGAACCGAGGCCTGTGCCAGCCCAGCACCTGCTGTACCGGCTGTGGTCAGAGGCTGTTGGGGCCACAGGGACACCGGCCCTGCCCATTACGGCTGCCTGGCTTCTGGGCCAACCCCTCACCAGGAATCCTGGCTTGGCACAGCTCCAGCCGCTCCCCCAGAATCCTTTGCTCTGTCTCTTAAGAAAAGCTTTTTATTCTTTTGAAAAACACGCATTTCTCAGTCTCTCTCTAACACTTGTCCAAGGTGTCCGGGGCACTGGATGTTTGCACCGCACGCGCGTGTTCCGTGTAGCTCTGCCGGGGCCGTCCTGGGCAGCCCGGTTTGGGGGTGCCCCTCAGACAGGATCGTGCCTGTCTCGGCCTGTGGGTGCCCGCAACTGCAGATGGCTTACTTTCATTTCTTGGGCTTTGTGGGCTCACCCGGAGGCAGGGGGTCAGGGGCAGGTGCCTGCCTCCCTGTGGTCAGTGGGCAGCCCTTTCTGGTCCATTCCCTCCCTGTCCCGGGATGCCCTCTGGGGGCCCAGCTTTGTAGAGGGGAAGCGCGGCCCCACTCGCTCCCCTTAACACTCTGAGGCTCCCCGCTGGTTACTTCAGGGCCACGGAGATCCACCTGCCCTGGGACACAGGCTGCAGCCCGTGCCTCTCGCGCTGTGTCTGTTACCGTTGGTTCCTCTCGCGTTTCTGGGTGGTTTTAGCATGAGGCCATGGCCTTCCTCTGCTGGTTCTGGCCGGAAGGGCAGGCTTTCCCTCCTGTAGCTGCAATTCGGAGACCCCTGCGTCCGCTAGTGTGCCGGGCGCTGCTGCAGAATCGTCCCGTTTAACCCGGCGAGCAACGGGGCAAGACAGGATTGTTTTCATCCCATTTCGTGGACGGGGATGGTGAGGCTTGGGTCGAGGAACTGGCTAGAGATCTCGGCCCCAGCAGAGCGTCACGGGGGCCCAGGCCCGGTGGGCGGACTTGGTCAGCTTCGGGCCAGCTGGTGGTGGCCTTGGGAGCTGCTGCTTCCTGCTAGCCCCGGGCCCCATCCCTTGGGTAGCCCCTGTGGGCTGCAGAGCCCGGACGGGGCTCCCTGGATCCCGGGCCCCGGTAGTGCCGTGTTCTTCCTGAGCTCTGAGTCCCACTTCTGGGAAATCAGACTCAGATTCTCTCCTCCCAGGGCCGAGCAAGGGAGAGATGGGGGGGCCAAGCAGAGCTGGTGGTGGGGCACCAGGGACCTTGGTGGTATTTTGCGCCCCCCCCCACCCCCCCCCCGCCATCTGGAGCCCAGATCGGGTCAGGAATGCCTGGGTTCAGTGGGAGCCGCGGAGCCAGCCTGCCTGTGGGCCTGGCCGCACACCCCACCTGAGCCTGCCGCCCGCTTGGGCCGAGACAATGACCGGAGGGCGGGAGCCAGCCCACACAGCCCAGCCCGTCCCTGAGGGACCCGGCGTGGCCACTGCCAAGGGTCCCGCTGCTGCTCACGCCCTCTCTCCTTCCTCCCTGGATTCTGACAGTTGTCAGCCCCGCGCGCCACGCACAGCCGGCGAATTCTGATGTCGGGAAGAAATTCCTCACGGTTCCTGGCCCTCCGCTGTGCTGCCTCTGTACACACGCACACACACACACACACACCACACGCCCACCCCCGCACACACACAACTACACACACACATGCACCCACCCTAATGTCCACACGTGCACACACACACCACACACTCACCCCCCCCACACAACTACATACACGCATGCACCCACCCCCACACATGCACACACACCGTACACACACATGCATACCTCCCCATGTCATAACACACAAACACACACGCAGCTACACACACACACACACACCCACAACGTACACAATGCTACACACACACACACACCCATCCATTCCTCTCTCACACAAACTCTCTCCTCTGCCCCTTCCTTGTCCTTATCTCCCTCCATTTCACCTTGTTGTTATCTCCTTTACAGAGGGCCCCTCTGCACATATGCGCACTAGTCTACACGAGATTAATGTTTGAAACGAATTGTCTGCCTTCTCCCTGCTGCACAGTCCCTGCGAAACAAAAGATGAATGGTTCCGCACTTCGGAAGGGTGGGGGAAATTAATTAGGAATGACAAAGGACCCCATTCTTCGGTTCCACTTATCTTGCTGCTGACTTGCCGGAACTGCTGTATGCTGGGGGGGGCAAGGTGTGTGATTGGCAGTCCTTGGGGACCGGTCTCCAGCCTCACGGCCCTGCCCCCTCACTGGCCCCCTCGGGCCCCTGGCCGATGGCGGCGGCCCCCTCAGCCTCCCCCTCGGGAGACCAGGAGTGCGGCAGAACTCTCTCCCTCAGAGCCCTGGTGATGGCGGTGGCTGTTCAGACTGTGGGATGTCCCCAGGTGTCCGGGAACCACCTGTGGGGGTGAACTCGCTTGGGCCACATAGGTGTGTCACTGACTCAGTTTCCTCAGCTGCAGAATGGGAGCACAGCCTCCCTGGGGTACCGAGAGTGTTCTGGGGGGCTCTTAGGGCCACTGATGTGTGGTACCCCCATCTGAGATGCTCTCAGTATAGCCATCTCTGAGAGAAGTTTCTCGGTGGGAGTAGGGTCAGCGCCCGCTCAGACCGCAGGTTTCACCCCCATAGACTGAGGAGCGGAAGTGGGAACACCTGGCCCATGAGGTCCGCTGTAAGAGGCTGTCCCCTTCTACTAGGCAGGGCTGCCGCCCTCAACCCCCAGCCCTAGGGAACGGGCCGCCTGGGGAGGCAGGGAAAGTCCCCGGAAGGAGGTGAGCCAAGATGCAGCAGAGGGTGAGAGCACACTGAGCCTGGCTTCACTCTGAGGTCTCATCTGTGAAATGGGCACACGAGCCCACCCAGGAAGGTCATGGGAGGCTGGGAGAGACTGGGATGCTCCATGGGTGGTTTGTTCTCACGCTTGTGCTTCTTATAGGTCTCAGGGCCTCAGGACTCCAGGGGCTCTGGGGTGGGGGGGCTCCCGTCGGGAGTGTGCACAGAGGAGAGGGTGAATTCTTAGTCCTTTCCACCTGCCTGCCCGCTGGTAGAGCTCCTGACCATTGACTCCATCATGCGTGCGTTCATTAGCACGCACTGGGAACCAGCCGTCCCTGAGTCCGCTTGGCTCAGCTGCCTGTTGGGTAAGAGGGATTTAGGGACGGTTTGAACCTGCCCTGAGAGAGCCACCATGAGGGGACTCGGAGAAGGGAGGGTCACCTGTGCTTGGGGCATAGAGGCAATTAGGGAAGCTTCCTGGAAGAGGTGGTCTTTAAGCCAAGCCTTAACAAATAATGGGTCATGGACTCTGAGGAGAGGCTAAGAAGGGCTTTCAGATGGCTGGAAAAGCAGGAGCAAGAACCCAGAGATGGGGAGAGGCGGGCGGTGTTCAGCAAACGGAAAGGATTGTTGTGGCCAGCACGTGGTGAGTTCAGGGGGAAACCTAAGCAGGACGGTCCAAGAGGGGGACTGGGGCAGAGCCCACGGGCCCTGTGTGCCACACTCTGAGGTCTGAGCTTGTCTTCTAGGCACAGGGAGCCGTGGAAGGCTTTGGAGTAGGGGAGTCACCTGGGGGAACACTTGAGAGTTGGGGCACCAGGAGCCAGAGTCACAGGTGCTTCCTCCCTGTCCAGCTCAGAGGGGGCCCGGCAGGGCCAGGGGCTGGGCTGGAACCGGACAGGGTGCATTCAGGGGCTGCTCAGAGGGACAGCAGGCTGTTGCCATTGAAGAGTGGGATCCCGTGGCTTGGCCACCCCTGTAGTGTCCTCTCTGGGTCAGCCACCTCTTGGGCATAGGACGCAGGAGCCGGGAACCCTGGTCCATGTCCCTTTTGCCCCCTCTGTGCCCTCAGGCACACCACCTGGCCTCTCTGTGCCATCATTTCCTTGTCTTTAAAGTGGGAGCCTCCCAGGGCTTTGGTAAGGGTTAACTGATTAACTGAGCGGAGATGTGGAAGTCAGTGGGGCTTGCGGAGGAGATGGGAGGCGGGATTCCTGCTCCTATTTGCATAAATCTGGCTCGGACGCAGAGAGCACAGGCTCCGGCATCTGCTCTCTGGGTTTGAGCCCCCCCAACCCCCCACCCCCGTCTCACTTGGTCAGCGGGTAACCCCGTGCAAATCTCTGTACCTGCCCGCACCTCAGTCTCCGCATCTGTAAAATGGAGCAGTGATGGCAGCTGCCCGCCCCCACGTGGCTGTGAGGACTGGGGGCTCACGGAGAGGCTCTGGATTTGTGCCTTTGTGGGTGCCCCCCACCTTGGCCTCCGGGCAAGGGAATTCCGGATGCTCGCCCTCGGGCCTCGCGCCCTGGCCTGGGTGCACCACCAGGCCCAGCCCCACCCCAGGGCACCCCAGGCCTCCTCCTCCTCCTGCACACCCCAGCATTCCCCAGAAATGGGGTGCCCATAGCCCAGGCTAACTGGGTGACCCCTGGGTGCCCCCCTGCCCAGGGGCCGTGTGCCTTACCTGGCCGAGCAGAGAGCACTGGGCTTCAGCGTTCTCTGTAGATGAGCATAATCCCCTCCCGTCTGCTGTCGGGGGACCTGGGATTCACGCTTCAGGGGGAAATCGTTTAATGATTGGCCACGAGGAGGTCATTTATATTGGCTAAGCGCGCTTAATTAGCCTGGATTCGAAGGTTACCATCAGCGCACAAAAAAGCTGTTAAGGGGTTAACCTCTGAGAGATTACATTGTATTCAGCGCTCTGTTAAAGTTTGAATTAATTTTTCCCATGGGTTTGTTCACATTCTAATTTTCAGCTAAATGAGACATCTGTTTCAGAAAAGGAAAATTTGCTCTGGTTGTCATGGCAACTATCATTCTGTAAGAAAATTATTCCAATGGTTACTTTAGAACAGAAAGACAGAAATTCAGGACATAAAGCCGCCTCCTATTGCTCAGTCGGAATTCTGATTCATCCGACCTCCTTGGGGTCTGTGATGGTCCTGGACTGTGCGCAGACATCGGGCTCCTGGCCCTCAGCGCGGCATGGCTGGGTCCAGTGTCGGGTCGCCGTGGAGATGAGGGAAGTCAGTGGGGCCCCGGGCATCCTGTCTTGGGCATTCGCAGTCTCAGACCACAGCTGCCCCCAGGTGGGTGGGCCACTAGCGGGTGGGCTGGACCCTGGCTGCTTGGACGGCAGGCTCTGTGAGCCCTTGCCTGCCCTGGCCTCTGTCTTAAGACCAGGGCAACCTTGGACTTCAGCTCTGGCCCCAAAGAGCCTTATGATGGACCAGACGTAGAATGCTGGGAGCATCTGGGGCCAATTTCACCTTGCAGAAGGCCCGGCCCCACCCTTCTGTCGCCTCTTCCCACGGCGGGAACCTGAGTGGACATCCACAGGAGGGGCTGGAGGGGTTTCCAGGTCCTGTGGGCTGGTTAAAGACCTCTGAGTTGAGGTCACCATGAAGAGTCTGTCCCTCGCTGTGCTGGAGAAATCCCTGGCCTGACGAGGGTGTTCCCCAACCCACAGGCCATCCTGGCAAATATCTCCTTTGGATGTTTGCATGAATAATTTGGCTCTTCCTGGTCCCCCTAAAATTTCAATACAAGCTAGAACCTCCCCTTTTTCCCATTGACGGAGCTCGTGGGTGTTTAGAAGGAGTTTTCATAGTGGAAGAATAATTTATCTTAAACCTCCTCCCACTCTCCTTTTTCCCCTCCCCTCTGGGTCAGGGTCATAGCACCTAGCAAGAGGGTCAGAAGCACCTCATGGAGTAGGGTCTGGGGGCACAGGCATCATGATCCTGCTGGGAGAGGTGAAGTCACCCAGGGGTAGAACCAGGGCCAACCTGGGTGCCTTGAGCAAGCTCTCAGGGCCTCCCCGGGGACAGGGTGGATTCCACGTTCCCAGGATCGGAGGTGGTGTATTTCCAAGAGCTAGGCAGGTGTATCTACGGGGAAACGCCTGTCCGAGAGGAAGGGAGAGGGGAAGCTGGGGCAGGCGGAGGCTTGCGTGGGTCCGTCTGCTCCTGGGGGTCTCTGAGGTCTCTGGCGTGTTTCTAGGTGCCTCTTTCAAGAAGCTACCCCTTGCTGCGCCTCACAGGAACTAACAGACGCCTTCTCTTCATGCAGATGAGGCCTCATCCCGTCTTGTAAATATTTGATTAGATTATTGAAGAATGAATTCTGTATTTGGAAGGCAGTGCCAGAAACACGTTGCTTCTTTCCCGGGAGGCTGATGAGGCTTGGGCTCCTGGGAGGCCACTAGGCTTGGCTTCCTGCAAGCACTGCAGCCTTCCCTGCAGTGACTCTGGCCTGGCTCAGCCAGAGAGCAGCTGTGAGTACGCCCAGAGTCTGGGCTTCAGAGATGGCAGAGCTGGGAGCTCAGCGTGTTAGGGCAGGAGCAGTCCCGGCTGGCCGCTGGAGCACGACTCTTTCTGACCAGGAACCATGGCAGGAAAAACACTTTACACTGTGACTCAGTATATCCAGCCATAGGTGTCTATTTAAATATAAATATATTTAACTGAAGTATCCTTTCCCTGCTAGGAGGTACTCTTTTTTGTTTTTTTTTTGGATGCTTTATTTTCTTATGAAAAAAATGTTATTGTGACCCATCAAAATGCAATTTGAAAAGCTCTGCCCTAGGTCAAAGGTTTTTCATGAAGGTTCCATGGGTGAGTTTCAGGAAGGGCCCACAATAATGATGGTGATAGTGATAGTGATGATGGTGGTGCTGATGGTGTTGGTGATTGTGGTGATGACGGTGGTGGTGGTGATGGTGGTGGTGATGATGATGGTGGTGATGGTGGTGATAATGGTGGTGGTGGTGGTGGTGATGATGGTGGTGGTGGT